>NW_019174258.1:9678636-10273849 GCF_002260705.1 Seriola dumerili | reverse complement strand
GGGGGGCTTTGAGGTTGCCCTTTTCCATAATGCCATGCTGGGTAACATTAAAAACTCCAAAGGAAATAAAACAGAACAAGACTAGAGCACCAGGTGGATCCAACAGTGAGGCTGATTTTTTGAAAATGTCTTTGAAGACTGTAATCACAGATGCTGCCTCTCAGTGCTGTCAGTCTGTCCCATGCTATGTCACTGCAAGAGGGGGGCTTTGAGGTTGCCCTTTTCCATAATGCCATGCTGGGTAACATTAAAAACTCCAAAGGAAATAAAACAGAACAAGACTAGAGCACCAGGTGGATCCAACAGTGAGGCTGATTTTTTGAAAATGTCTTTGAAGACTGTAATCACAGATGCTGCCTCTCAGTGCTGTCAGTCTGTCCCATGCTATGTCACTGCAAGAACCGCAGCTGAGGCTCAATACACTCTGTGACTGTCAACACAAAAGGTTTCATCTTCATGAAGACAGTTTCATAAACATTGACAGAAAATCATAGAAATAGGCACAAAAAGAGGCCATAAGTTCACCGTGATAATCTTCCACCGTATTCCAATGTTCTGTCCATATCTGATTGTTTTGGATGGAGCCTGTATCCAATAGCAATACAAACTAATAGTGATTTCAAAAAGACATCTGGGAAGATGTCACATCTGCTTTTGTGCTCTTTGTACCTCTCCCTCTTGTCCTGAATGCATATCAGTTACAGTGTGTGCCTTTAACTTCTGACTGACTGGACACACCAAAATGCCAGCTGAGACACAGTCGGCAGGACGCCTCTCCTTTACAATGCATTACAACTGTGTTCCTCTGTAATTGTTACGAGCGGGTCGGCCTCTACGCCAGCGCTGATTAAACTCAGAGCTTGGCTTCTTGCTCACTTATGACATCGCCCTCGCTGTCACTGTCCCGAGTTTTTCTCTGTCCAACACTGAATTTTCTGGTGTCTCTGGGAACAAGACGCCAGCCCGTGGGAGTACTAATTAATAAGGACTGGAGTGGTCATCAAAAACTTGCTTGATAACAGCAACAGTGACTGACTGTTGCAGAGCCGAATCTGACATGTCTACTCTGAATCCAGCAAACTGAGAGAAAAATACTTTTCAGTCTTTTGACTTTTAGCCCAAAACTGAGAGAGTAACAGAAGTTCTTATTACGTAAACTAATTAGTTTTCAGTCGAATAGGTTTAAATCACACAGCATCAATGGGTGGAGTGGTTCACTACACAGCCTTGGGTATACAGTAACTGTTGCTGGATAAAATGTACATAGTGTAAGACATTACCTACAACATGCATATATAGTTTATAACAATTTGCTCTTTTTTTATTATCCGGTTAAACATGAATAGACTGTACTATTGCCTGTCAGATAGTCTGAGAAAAAATAATATACAGTTCACTTCCTTCAACAATACTGGAAGAAGTAAGAAAACATCATCACTTCTTGTTCTCTGCAGTATGCAATGTCCGGTTCATAAACTCCAGTATGGAGGAGGTTGTACCAGCAGCCTTGACTTTGTCTCCAGTCATATAGTTTGATTAGATGCTTCTTTACACCTGCTTAGACATGAATTCTTACACAGCAGCCTTGGGTGTAATCACTCCACTTAACAGTTTCTCTTTTTCTCTGCTCAGGCCTGCTGTCGCTAAGGTTTAAATGTGGCACAAGGTGTGATATAGCTTTTGTTATGAAGCCCCCCCCCCCCCCGCACTCTGTTATCACCACAGGTGCAAATGGTGGTAGGACTATTTCATTGAATTTACCTGAAAGTTGGCGCAGAAACCATCTACCACTATGTTTCTTTCAGCCTGACAGAAAGAAACTTTGTAGAATTAATGTCATCGGACAGCACTGACGTGTTGCATAAGCAGTATGATTTTTCTAATGTCACTGCCTGTGTATGAGTCTGTTTATATTAAACGTGATGTTCCTGTCAGAAGGCTTGTCTTCACCACTGCACACACACCAGAAAGCAGAAAGCTTGAAGTTTCACCAACCAAAAGACGCTTGTGAGTTTGAGCTTTGCAGCCATTTTCCAGTAGTGGCTGCAAACACCATACATAGACAGGAAGAGACATACAAAGAGAGAGTGGGAGGAGAGAGGGAGGTTATATAACCACAGTTCTCACCAAGGAGACAGCTTGTGGTTTCAAAAGCAAAGCAGTGATAATAAATGCCAATGTTCAAGGTTGCTCAAGTTATCATTTGCTCAGCAAGGAAAAAATCATACAAGATTGGCTACTGTTAGCACAACAAGAAGTATGTTTCATTAAAGGTGAATTAATATCTGAGTGTAAGAGACGAACAGATCAGTAAGGCATGCGAGGTGCAAATCTGTCCGTCTTGTGAGCTCCTTGAAACACAATAATGAGTTTTACCTGTGCCTTTGAATACCACTTCATTTAATTATCTGCTCATAGACAGACGGCGTTAAGATTTCTGCTGCAAGATATTTGAGCCACAAATATGTCTATCTAGTGCACCATTAACAGACAGCTGTAGGAGCGCTGGGATAAAAAGGCAGATCGACGACCAGCTGCCATGTCAAGGTCAAAATGTAACATAAGAAATTTTGTGTTTTCTTTGTAGAACCTTGGCATCTGGGATCTGCAGTTTCCAATAAAACATTGAGGTCTCCACACTTCTCTGTATAGTTTGTTCCTGGAGCCTAATGTTTGTGCAGTAGCTTCGGTGCAGGAAAACATTTTTTACTCTGAAAAAATCTGTGTGACTTACAATATTATAAAAGACCCAATGCTGTTCTCCGCCCCTATTATGGTCATGGATATTATTCTGAGAGGGATTCCACATGATTGTTCCCAAAGGACAATCCCTGCCTTAGGAGCTGTGATCCGTCCCTGCAGACTGAAGCCAGCATGCCCATTATCAAATCAGACTTGAACCCATCCCCTGTCTGCCGGGGAGACATGTTGAATGGATATCATTGTGCACTGCTGATGCTTCCTTCACTGTAATCCCCCTACAAAGTGAAGGCACTCTTAGAGGAAGATGAAAAGAGCGGAGGAGAGAGTGGCCTATTCACCGTCTGTGTCACTGCAGAGGGCACAAGGAGGGAAGTCGGTGGAATCAGTGGCCTGAGCCGACGACTCCTCGGCCCTCCCCCAGCCAGAGAAGAACAAAAGATTAAGCCCTCCTGCTATCCAGAGTGATAACAAGCTGTCAACTCCTAAAATGTAATCTGCTGACTCCGGGAGGAAGTGGTGGTGTCAGTGGAGTGGGCCGCCAGCTGATGCTTATCTCCTGAATGGTGTGTCATTGATGGAGAGAGCTGTGGCCCTGCTGGCAGATACACAAAAGCCACCTCTGTCTGCCACCAAACAAAGAGGTCTGCATGTGCAAAGGAATCCATACTGAGCCAATTCTCGACATATTTATATACATACAGCGGGGTCCAAAAGTCTGAGACCACTTCCCCGTTCGCATGAATGGGAAAGTGGTCTCACACTTTTGGACCCCACTGTATATCCCCTCTAGACCTCGTCACTCCCTTTGATGTGAGCCACAAAGAAAAGGTGATGGGAATGATAAATGACATGAATAGCAGCCAATAGACTGGGGATAATAAGGCATTGCCCCTGACAATGCTGACAAGTGATGGGAGGTTCCCCTCTGTCAGCTTGTCTCTGGAGCCCTTCTACACTCCGTCTGGGCCACAGATTGTTAAATGTAAAAGCCATATTGCTGCCAACACTAAGTCCTAATGCACACTTCAGCGGTAGAGTGGCTGCGATATGGGAGCTGTCACCAGGCTGCAGCCAGTAAATCAATCCAACCTGGGCATTATCCAGCCTTTTAACAGGGGGATTGCCATACAGCTAATTGTCCGCACCTACTGTATCTCTCTGTCTCTCATCAACCTTATGCCCGCACCCCCACCCCCACCCCCTCTCTGTTTGTTTCCCCCAAATGTTACAACTCCAAAATTGTTTTTAAATTACCCAACAGAGCTGCCAGATGGCTAATAAAACACGCAGAGCCACCTTTGATCATATTAGCTATCAATATTGACACGCTAGAATTTTTTTTATTTTTTTGGTCACATTTGCATGGGTGTTGTGTCTCTAACAGGGTAAAGAATCTAATTTTCTGGTCCATACAAAAAGCCACTTACAGTCTCAGTAGTTATGGCAGAGAGAGGGAATTAGTCACACAGGAGCTATTTCAGGCTGTTTACAATTTGATTTTAGACCAGGGCCCGGGGGTTTTCCCTTGTGGACTTGGAGCTATTGATCCTGAAACAGCAGTCATATGATATGAAATAGATACCCTTAGTTTTTTTCTGTACAGCTGAGTGAGGGAGAAATGACTTTGACCTGGTGCTATTTTGGATGTTTTGGAGTCACTCTGCGCAGGCTGGTTTGATGGCGTCCGTTGCCCAAAAGTACTGATCGATAATGGTCGAATAACCAAGACGACAGAGTGAAATTGTGAACAATTTTTCAAAAAGCTAATTGATCTGATAGAAAATGGCTATAAAGAAGGCACAGACTATGTATAATAGGTTGATATTCATTCATTATGATATTCATTTATGTATGAAAAAATAAGTCTTGTGTCATTAATGTGACAGAGTCTACAGCCATGCTAGCGGCGCTGTGAGATTACACTTTGACACAGTGCTTTTGAGCTATCATTGAGCATCATTTTAATGGAGCATGCTGACATCTGCTCTTTAGCATTAAACCAAATTTTTTTGGACAAACTGAAATTTTGGCCTGATGATGGCGGTGGATCAACATTATTACTGTTCATCCTCTGGGTACCAAGGATGTCTGAACTGAATTTCACAGCAGTCCATCCAGTAGTTTGTAAGGTATTTCAATAACAACTATAAACCTGCTGGTGGCGCCAGTCAGGGATCACCATAGGATTCAACTTCTGGGGAATATGTTGATACAAAATTTCATGGTAATCCATCCAATAGTTGTTGAGGTGTTTCACTCTGTGGCGGCAACGGTGGCCTGATTGACCGACATCAACAGACTGACATTAACCCCCCCCCCCTCCCCCAGAGCCATGCAGCTAACATGCAGCATCAGAAAACAATGAATAACTTACTTCTAGTTGTGGTCTACCGTTAGTTGCTATATTCAGGACATCTTAATCAATTAAAAAATACATTTACAACAAGTGTTGTGAATTATGGTGGAGGGCTTCATTAATATTTACTGCCAGAGGACTATTGATAACTGCTGTCTTGGGGTTTAATCCAGAAATCACACTGTCTGATCAAACTGTGTCAGTGTTTGTCAAGTATCAGAGACTATGAGCTTGGCCTCGGACAAAAAAGTCAATTTCCTGACTCGTGGCAGGGATACTAGTCTGGTAATGAGTGTGTCTGTGCCAGTGGCTGGTGTAAGTGAAACCAGTGGGACAAAGAAAGGAAATGATGTAGACTGAAGATCCTGTTATTTGTCTTGTTCAATTATTTTTACATTCATGTATCCTGGAGTGGATTGACAGTGCAGGGATGCTTTTATCAGACACGCTGAAGAGAGCAAGCGAGATCCTGTCAGTTCTCCTGTTTGTATCCCTGAAAAATGAGGGAAATGTAGGTAACACTCTTATCGCCTTTAATATAATAAGCTCTGCTGAGATGCCCTTATATATGACACTTAAATCCCAAGCGCTCCAGAAGACTGTGTTTATACTGGAGAGATGCCAGTGGGATTGTTTGGTTGTACTTTAAAATGAATCAGTGTATTGTGGAAAAACAGCAACTTAAAAGTTGTCAATAAAAATAGAATGGGTAAAAATTGAGGAGGTGCCTTAGACAGAAGTGATGCTTGGCTGTCACACACGTCACAATGGAGAGCATATATTCTTATGCATGGTGGATGTATAAACTGAATTATAGTTAATTTAGACTTTAGCTAACTGATGGCCTAGCTCCACTGCAACACTAGATGCACATACTCAACATTATCAGGATGTTTTGCATTCATTATATACCTGCTGCAGAGTACATTGTCTCCCATGAATTCATTCAGGTGCAACTTTGTATTCAGGTAACTAGTTATTTCCCTACGAAGGCAGCCTATCCAAGGGGGCACGTTACTTCAATGGAGAAGATCTTCCCACCTTATCTCAGCTCAAAAGTCCTCTTTAGCTCATGGCCTTCAGCAACTGAATGAGAGGCCATTGAAGTCAGTACTAAGCATGCAGCACAACAATCCAAACCTCATTTCTGACTCTATTACTACTGTCAGACGATGTCCACGTCTCTGATGGGGAGACTTTTATGAAATGAAGAACGAGTGCTTATTTTCCCACTGATAGCCTGTACTTTTGAAAGTAAGCAGTGTTTTTAGGCTTGACACATAAATGAACCTCTTAACTTTAATTTAAAGTAAAGAAAATGGAACTGAGAAATTGCTCCTATCATAATTTTTTTTTTTCCTGCAAAAACTATGACAACCTCCTTGACACTGTCATTATTTGAGCATATTGTATCTGACATCCTCTGAGGTAAAGTGAAATAGAGAAACTTTTCTTTTTTGCCTCACATGCTCAGGCCTAACAAACACAGCTTTAACAGAAAATTGAAAAGCTTTCAGGCGGCCGCTTTTCAGTTTCTGAGTCAGAAGCATTTTTGCTCATTGTGTTTTACTCCATTAGACTGAACCCATAACAGGTACAGGCCATTAAATTACATCAAGACAAATTGAGCTGTTCACTACCCTTTTCCAATTTTCTCAGAGGCTGGAATGAAAGAGAATTAGACATAGATCCCCTTATATTTATTTCCTGATTTTTCAGTATGTCTTTGAGGCATTTTTTCTTCCTGTGCCATAAAACACAGCACTGCTTGTTTTATGAGAACTGACTTAGCTGAAGCAGAGGCCAGAGGACTTAACCTCCATATATACAGTAGGACTGTCTTCAATTTCCAATTGCTGCTGTATCATGGTGGCTGGATTTAGCCCACCTCCACTGGAATTGATACACTCACCCCAATGTAAAGTACTATATGTCTCACCGGCCCCTTGGCTTATCGGTATCTTCAGACAGTCACGCCACAGAAAATAGGGCCCCACCTCTCACGCCCCCGTCTATTGATTATGAATCAGGCTATATTTCATGACAGAACATTTCCTTTTTTTTTGCCAACTTCATTGTGGGTGTTTGTGTGCAAAGAGGATTCCGGAGGATCCATACAAAATGGTAGGAGCGCTGTTAAGAAATAAGCCCACTTCAATGGAGGGATTTGCAGAGCCCACTCAGAGGTAGGAGGGAGCCTTTCAAAGCCACCCTTTTTCCAAGGCTGTTTACTGCACTGTACTCCACACAGTGACTGGCACCACTCAGCATGTTTCCCTCAGCCTGCAGCCAGCAGAAGCAACGCCACATTCAAAAACTTTAGGCTCCACCAAAGACATGTCAAAGCCTGCTGTGTCTTAAAAGAGAGAACAATAGAAACTAAAAGCCATGATGAAAACTGCTTCTGATTTGTACATATTCATTAATTTTTCAAAACCAAAATGCAATGTTTTTATCCACAGTGTGAAATATTTGCCTTCTTTTCATTTTTTTATTTCTAGTAATCAAAATGAGTGTGTTTTTTTTTTTTTTTTTAATGTGAAAATTAAAAATTCTGCTAACATATCAGTGTAGGCTTAAACCTGACAAATACGTGCCCAGCAATGGCTATCCCGTCATGGTACGACTGACCCCTAAATGGCAATCCTATCAATTCAGTGTCAATCCTCCTCCAAGCAGAGGCACAGAGGGAAGTGAGGCAGCATTAATTATGAGTCTTCAAGCTCCAAGGGACAGTTAATCTTTGTCATTTTGCTCCTGGAGACATTTGGATCTGCCACCAAGATTGGAGCCAGGTCACAGCTCTTGACCCTTAACTAAGAATAAGAATTCTGCTCACGCGTATGGAAGAAAGCTATTCTGCTTTCTTTTCTTTCCCACTCACATCTCCTTCAGGCTGTTTTAGTCCATGCAGCAACAACGTCTTCAAAAGTTTCCATGATTTAGAGGAGAGAAGTTAGAGATCAGCTGATGACCTTTGAAACCGCCATTTTGTCTAAATAGTTTGAAGAAAAAAGAAAATACACTGAGGAATAAGGACTGTATTACAAAACCCCTCAGAATGCATTAGCGTAATGTATGTATTCTTGCTGTATTTTCTCACTGTCGCTATTGGAATACATATGAAAAATAACTTAAAAAAATTAGTTTTTTAGTTTTTGTTTGTTTTGTTGTTTAAAATGGAACTTTTAATTATTCCACCTGTTACTGGATCTGCTAAGCGACAACAACTAAATTGTGAGCTACCTGTGAAAGATAAGTCTATCCTTCCTCTAATGATGCCACAGTAACACACAGAGTCTATCTATCAGAGTCTACTAGTGGGGGCCATCATAACCCAGGTGTAAAGAGCTGATTAATTCTTGCAGGCGAGTCTGGCAACAAAGCACCAGTGGAAAAAGCAGAGAGGACTCAGTGAGCGAACATTTTGACAGAATTGGGGCATCGCCTCGATTATACCTTCTCAGTGGCCTTTTGAGTGTGTTTAATATCTTTTGAACAGGACAGGTTTCACAGCAATGAAAAACGATGACAATAATAAATACAAGCTTTTTTTCTTCTTCCTCTTCTTCCTCACAGCTACAGGTAAAGTCCAGCTATTCACATGAGGCTGGCTCTCATGGATGCATGCATATATTGTCTCTGCGCTGACAGCAGGCTGAGGACACAAACTCTCTGCGTTGCCAGCCTAAGCTGCACTGCAGTATGCAGGGTCACGGGCACAGGTGTAGGAAATAAAAAGAGGAGATTTCAGAGCTGCTTAAGCTGTTAATTCTGTAAACGCCTTCACACAGGTTATATTCAAATGCACGCCCTGTTTGCCTTTCATCTGCTCCCGCACCACGTGATCAGTCTTTTGCTGTGACAACACGCTGCACCTCCAAGATGTTGAATAGCGCTCTCAAGAGAATATGCCACCTATAGCAGACAGGCAGAGAGAAGAGGGAAACTCTGACTTGAGCTGCTATAAAGATTAATGAGGCTCCGGTTGTCGATGTCAGTTTTAGGCCATCTCTGCATGGAGACGAGCGTGGGAGGTTTAAGGAGAGAGACCTGCCGTGCAGCGTCTCTTAGAGCAGTCCTTCTTATCTTGGAAACAGGGAGATGAGGTAGGGAGGCAGGCAGATCCTGATGTTGGCAGTGTGTGTGGGTGGGGTGGGGTGGGGTAGGGAAGGGTGGTGGTAAGGTTGATGGAGTGGCACTGTGCGGAGCTGGAACAGGGGTTGATGTGTTGACTGTGTAAAGTTCAAAGGCATCATCAGCTTCATTTGTAGCATCAGTGCTCCTCAGCTCAGGAAAACCCCAACAGCTGCTCCATCTGGACATCTAGCTTCTTCTGCTATCATCTCCACGGTGACGCCCCAGGAGGAACATTGTGTGCTTACTACCACACTGACAAATGCAGATGACACATGATGAATGGCTGTGTAGAGGGATTCAACACTAAACATCCTTCCTGCTATTGTGCCGTTGATGCATTGTCCGATTACTTTAGAATGTTATAATTATATCCAACTTTTTTTGCATGTATTTATTTTTGCATATATTTGGCTAACTTCTGGTTGATAGATTACAGTAGTTGCTCAACCTGTACTGTGGTATTCTAAATACCTGGCAGCTGCACTTTAATCCAGGTCTTTCCATGTACAGGTACAGTAAAAACATCTTTATACAGAAATAAAAAAAGATACAGGAATCAATCAGTTGACAGCAACACATAAAACATCAATATATCCCCCCCGGGTTGAGTGATGATGAAAACCGTCTTTTCTCTCTATTAATAGGCTTCGTCCTTAATATTATTTACAGAATATACTATTCACAGATGGTGCTTCCACCATCATATTGAGCCAGTGCCAACACTGGCTTGAACATTAGCCAAAAGAAAACTTTTTGATTCATCAGCACATGTTGAACAGCAAACTTTAAGTGTAAGCAGAAATCACCTTAACATTTTTATTTGATCGTCTGCCTGCAACTGAAGACGCAACCAAGTGTATATGCAATACATATGGAACGTTGACTAACAGGTATGACAACATATAAAAAAGATGCTTGAAAAGTTAGTGTGGATGCTGCTGTCAGAGCAGATCAGGCCAGCTTGTCAGGCCAGCTTGTCAGAGTGCGACTGCTTGGGAATGTGATGTAACAACAAAGCAATGACTGCTCATGAGTAAAGGTGTCACCGAACTGAAGAAAAACTTCGTTTTGAGTCATAACTTTTAATTCCAGCCTCTACCTGGATGTGTGCCCATTGTATGGATCATCCACCTTTAACAGAAATAGTTTGAGCGTGGGTGAGGAAACGCTGCATTGATTTCCTTTTGTTGTCAGCACAGAGGTGTTAATGCATTTTTTTTCTGACTCACAGCTGAAGGAATTATACTTTGTTATTCATAGATTTGCTCTGGATTTCTTTCTTTTTTTAGCAGCTTAAATAATTCGTCCTACCATATTGGGAATAACATTTAAGCAAATACACACACCCACCTATACAAAATGGTACACATTGTGTTATGAATATCCGTGAATATCATAGCTCAGTGCATCCAATAAGAATGACACTGCAGAAAATAAGATGCTGCCAGATGATGTAGATTCCCTAATTTGTATGCTCTAATATTTGAAGAAGTTCTGTCAATAAGGAGCGTTTCCTGGACAGCGAATGAGTTCGAAGAGGAGGTTTTATCCGGCTCCTTGTCTTCAGCACAGCACATGTCATGTTTAGAGTGACTCTGTGTCAATCACCACATCACAGAGATAATTACCATGTCCAAATTTGAACAGCTGATTATACAGGCTTTACTGTTTGCACTCTCTTAAACAGGGAGGGCAGTGCTGTTGTGTTATAAAGGTGCTGACCATGGGATAATGTGAGCAAAAAGACCTGTGTTCTGTCTTCTCTTACCAACCACCTTGAGGTGGTAAAAAGCCTCAAGTAACGGACTCATTCGTCATTTTAGAGGTAGATCCACTGACGTTGTGCCAGTTCACAGAATAAATGGTGTTGGAGGGATTAATATTTGCTTGATGCTACACCATACATCACGTTTCTTCAAAATGAGACAAAAAGGTCCAATTAATTCAAAAAAATACAAATTACAAATTCCTCATGGTGCACTATAATTACAGTGTTTTCAAAAGTCACTTGATGAATGTGGCGCTAAAAAGAATAGCTCAGAATTAATCATATAAAGATATATTTCATCACCTCACTCGGGTTTCTGAGAACAATACAGCACTTTATATTATTGAACCTTACCTCAGCCGGTTTGTCAGTGTCCACAGGGAGACAAAGTTATCTGCAACAGAGGACTAATCTGCTGCTTCTCTGGCTTCTCCATTTCACAAAACCTGAGTAACCTGGAGAAAAATTCTTCACTCGCTCTTCCCTGTCTAAAGATGATGCAGTTGATAAGTCACTGCCTGTGGAGCACAAGTGGCTGATAACACATTACAATAATGTTATTTTTCCCAGTTTAATTTCCAGTGATCATATCAGTTACCATGCAGCAACTCGTGACATGATAATTATGAATAATATAATTAAACTTTCAATAAAAACTCGTATTAACCAGCATTAGCATTAGTTAAAAAAAACACAGCATGCATAATGTAATAGGTTTTATATATATATATATATTATATGCATATATATATATAATATGCATAAGTGCATTTTAAGTGGATTACAGATAACATACCACTCAAAACGCTTTTTTTGTTACTCCTAAATTTCATATGTCAAATTATCAAAAATACCTACATTTACATATTTCTGTTCTGTGATTCATTTTATTCATAATTAGTCATCGTTCTTTACGTTGACATGGGCGCACACACACACACACACACACTTACATAGCTTACATAAGTCTCATCTCTGACACAGTGTTTCTTCCTGGCAGTGGATACGGGTGCTTCCCTGGCCAAAGTCCCGCGTCTCCCCCGCGTCATGTTCCTCCTTGTCTCCTCTGTCCTCTTATCTCATGTAACTGTTCTTTCTTGGCACTCGGCCGTCCGAGTGAGGAATCCCTCTTTGACTGAGAGAGCAGTTTGTACCAGCATCAGATCTTACCAGCACTTTTGTCTGTTTTCTATTGGATCCCTCTTTTATCAAAAACCAAATACATGGTTAGTCTACTTTGAAAAAAGAGGGACCATAATTGTCTCAATCTGTGCAGGTCAGTGAGAGATGTAGGGCAGAGGGAGCATGAAGAATGGGTGAGGCCTCCCTGCGTAGCCAAGCTCATCTAATGAGTCGTCTTAGCGTAATTTGGCCTCATGGTCCGTCTCTCTCTCTGGTCCCCCTGCTCACTAGGGCCAGAGGGATCAGCAGGCTCAATATCCCTCTCTTTAATTACTCACCTCATTAACACATGGCTCCTCTCACTCTATTGCAGCTCCGTGGACACTCATCAGCAGCTGCAATAAGCCTCTCATAACGCAGCCGGATCGATTGGGCTCGCTATTGCTACACATGTTAACATTATTGGCGCAATCAAAAAAAAAGATGACCCCGAGATACGATATGTCAGGACAGGAGTGACAACATTTGTTACTAATACGGTTATAGTTTTATATCTGGTTTGGACAAATATAATGCAATACAATGCATTATCAGTCTGAAGGAATGATGTGACCTGACGTTTTGCAGATTCTTCTCATGTGAAATGAAATATTGAAATGGAAGATAATTCATGGTTTCATCGGTATCTCCACCTGTTTCCTTCAGCACAAAGCGGTCAAACTTAGTGGAAAGCAGGAAGCACATTTGTAGTAAGCCTTTGGAAAAAAACCAAGCCCCCACCCCCGACACCCCCCCCACCCCCACCCCCCAGCTCCACCCCACCCCTGTAATTCCTGATGTGGCAGATTAAAAAAAGTTTTGAATAATGCATAAACGCAAACCTCTTTCAGGGATCGGTAGCCTCTCTGCTGACCAGTGATAAATCACGGCCCGCGTTATCAGTCCTGCTGAAGTTAAGAGGACGATAAGTAAGGTGCCACTGAGACAATGATAAATACTCATCCTTTCTTTGGGAGATGGAGGGGATTTTTGGATCCACTTTGGGTCTGTCTTGACATTTGTGTTATTGATTCCCATTCTTTTTGTGCCACATGGGCTTAGGTTTCTAATTGGATCCTTTCTTTGCCTGATTTGCGCCTGATGGCTGCTTCAAACTACACTTGTCATCAGTGAAGTTTTTATCTTGTGCTGGAATAGACTGCATTTTAA
The DNA here is from genome assembly GCF_002260705.1 of Seriola dumerili. NCBI lineage: Eukaryota > Metazoa > Chordata > Actinopteri > Carangiformes > Carangidae > Seriola > Seriola dumerili. The sequence goes on along the minus strand of NW_019174258.1, from coordinate 10,260,551 downwards.
TTTAGTTTATTCCAAAGGATCCTGTTTCTTTCTTTAAAGGTTCTTTAATTTGTGTCTAATCTTTGTTGAGGAAGCAGACTCTGGCTTACAAACACAGCACAAGACAACTTGAACTTGAAGGAATTAAGTGTATTGTGTCAAAGGCATATAAATAGCAGCTGTTTGGAGGTTTTCCCAGCAGAGGAAAATCAAAGGACTGCTTGTGCTTCCTTTAAAATAATGTTTTTCCTTTGAAATCCTCCAGAAAACTATTGTAAGTTGTGCACCATTTTATATTATTACAGTTTGTTTGTACACATTATAGAAATAAATACACTCAACACCACTAAATCTTCATCTTCTTCTGGTTCATGTGTCTCCTAAAAACAGTATCTCAACATGACGTAGAGTCGTAGTTAACCCCATCACTGTCCAAATCGGACCCAGAGGCTATAGTGGGGATAGTAGCATCTATTTGGCACAGAAGCATCTAATATAGTGACATATCACTTCCAGCCAGTTTGTTCCATTTATTTGATTCCTCACTCTGGAAAGAACCTATTGTGTTTGAGGCCTGGAGTTATAGCAGCCATTTGTTTGCTGGAGAGCGGCTTTATCGAAGAGCAGCTACAGTAGAATATGTTTTCTGAATACGACAGGCTGCTTCAATCCTCTCCTCCACTCCATTGGAGGTTTGACTTGATTAATATTGTCATGGCCAGTATTAATGAAAGTCTATTTTTAAACCCCAGACAAAAGCAGAGCTTTCGCTTGTGCAAAAATAAATTGAAAGCTTCAGCTTTGTGGGATCAAATAAGACAATTCCTCAGCACATGCTTGGCTGTTTTTGTCTGTCTATTTTTAAATGCTGCAGGCGTGAGATAGTATATTCTGCCTGCGTGTCACTGTATTAATCTGATTCTCAGTTGTATATGCTGTGCATATGTACCGATACAGGCCATCTGTCAGCATTATCTGTTAATGCCGATACATATACATGTTGCAATATTTCTTGGACAAGTGTCATTAAAATTTCTGTACATTTACTGTATATTTCTTGGCACATAGTTTTTATAGTCATGCTGTCTGCTGTGATACTGCAGTGTGCAGTGTGTCTTCTGAGTCTTCACAAGACAGAAATACATTTATTAATTACCATCCTGCTGTCTCTGCTGACTGTCCAACAGTTGAAAAAGTAGTCATCATTATGTGTGATCCCTGAACAGTAAAACCGTGTGTGTGTGTGTGCGTGTGTGTGTGTGTGTGTGTGTGTGTGTGTGAGTGACTGTGGTTGTATATGCTGTGCCAGCCCAACGCATTTAAAAAAAAAAAAAAATTCTACAATAGAAATTTCAGAAATTTGAGGAAAAAGTGCTTTTTTCTCACAGTCAGGGAACGACAGACATTGTCAGATGAGATCTACAGTTTGAGAGTATAACCGACATTTGTTGCACAGTGTGAACTCTCTTTGCCCAGGGCAAAATTTTGAACATATGTGTGCTTTTGCACTGCACTACCAAAGATCACACAAAATACAATACAAAACCATTGACCACGTAGCTGAAGCACCACAGCTGTTTGCTAGTATAGTAGGAATAGTAATGACAGTTTATAAAAGCGGATATACAGAGTTGTGTATTAAGTAATACTAACAGTTTTAAGCTATGCATTATGTTGCACTTCGCTTAAATAGCTTACAGAGATGTAATGCAACCTATAATTACAGCTACATGAAAATAGCAGAAATGTAAAAAACAGAATTCCATTTGGAAACATTAACTTTTAACATTTACAAACATATTTGAGGGTGAAGTTTTACAGTGTGAATGAAACTGGGCACATTATTCAACGTGACATGACATAAACAGACCGTTTATCAGTTCCCTTAACCAGAGTCATCAGTGTTACCCATCATTACGGTGTCTGTCACTCAATTTTACACATCATCATATTCATCACTGTCATGGGTTGTCACCATGTCCTTGGTATCTTGGTATCTGAGTCTGACAGGCGATGCATTTTATAATGCAAGTTGGCCTTTTACTTTTACACTATGAAGTGCTGAAATTTAAGACAGTGTGTAGAATCAGTATCTTTATACATCACAGACAGTATAGCAGTGGAAATCAGAAAGTGGCTGAGAGCAACAGGAAAACATGAATGATTATGTATTACATTAGTGGGAATATTGTGACTGTAACAGGAATTATGTATCCCTGTGTGTGTTAGCAAATCAGTTAGAATCCAGGGCTTTAGCCTTAAAGGAACAGTCTGACATTTTGGGAAACTCACTAACTACAATGAGTTATATTAAAAGTTTGAGACCACTCTCATGTGTTGTATGTCTGTAAAATATAAGCTAAGGCTAGACTAAAGCCAGCTGCCAGTTAGCTTAGCTTTGCACTGGAAACTGGAAATTGGGGGAAAGAGTTAAAAGGTAACAATGGTAACAAAATCCACCTACCAACACTTCTAAAGCTCACTTATTAACCAGTCATATCTCATATGTTTAATTCATATGAAAAGCCAAGGTGTAGAAACAACAGTTATGAGTTTTATGGGAGGTTACATGCCAGAGTACTTCTTGTCTCCCAGCCAAGCACTTGCAAATTGTTGTTTTTACACTTCGGTTTTCATATGGATCAAACAAATAAGATATAACACATTAAGTTGGTGAGTTTTAACGGAGCTGGAAGGCAAACGTTGTTTCCTCTGGACAGAGCCAGGAAAGCTGTTTACCCATGTTTCCAATCTGTGTGCTAAACCTAGCTAACCGAGGCTGTGGACCGATAAGAGAGATGTATCAATCGTCCCAAACTATCCACCAGAAAGCCAATAAGCATATTTCCTAAAATGTCCAACTATCCCTTTAAGAGGCTCCCTAAGTATGATTTAACACAGTTTGATATTTGTCTGAGTGCATGTTTCAGATACTTTCAAACCAACAAATCCAGCAACATGGTGTTAATTAATTAGTGTATGATTTATGTATTCATGTTAAAACGCTACAAACATTTAAATATATTAAAATTTTCATTTGAAAAAGCATCATATTGGGGCTCCCAGTTCACTATTATGCATTGAACTGTGAGAGTGTGTGTGCATATTTTTAGTCTATATAGCTGTGTCTACACCAGTCAACACAGGCCTTCCTCTGGCTTGTGATGTCAGCATGCATGGTTTGCTGTGCAGCCGCCCATTCATGTGTGCTCTTATATGCCCTGTTTACCGACAGTGCTTAGTCAAAATAACCGCTCCATTATCACAGTGCACTTTCTTATCCATCAGCTAGGAAAAGTGTTTCATAGTCATTATACACTGGCAGTTAACAGGCTGAAACACTTCAAGGTATCTACATGTCAAATGGGAAACCATTTACACACAGAAGGAACTGAAATGTGAAAAGTGAAATATTGTATACAACTTATTATCACAGTGCTTGGAAGTATAAGCTGTCATAAGCTTGTTCATTGTTGGCTGGACTGAGGTCTGCACCACAATTAACACAAACGCAGGACTTTGACATGAGAGACCGCTGTTCCTTTCCCATGTGAGACCGATCATTCTTTTATCCATGGCCATTCCACAACCTTGACTTCTTGTTACCATGACGATGAAGGTCCAGTATGCCTGCATGGACATATTCGTTTCTATGGGTCACCTCCAAGGGTAGGGACAAACTCCCCATATGGTCGTTGAGGCTGAAGGACTCGTTGCCTTTTTCATTTTGAACACGTGACGGGGTTAATTCGACAGAACATCTGTGCTGTGACGTGCTGACTTGCTATCACCTGCTCCTCAACCTGCTGTTCAGCCTGTTTCTACAAAGGTGCTCATGCCAACATTACTGTGCCACACATCCCATGTCTTCTAACAGTTCCCGCCAGTGTTAGAGTTTAAACAACTATGTGTTGGTGAAATCACTTAATCATCACATTATCTTTGGGAGGCCGAGCGGATCCTTGCTTTGTGATCATCGTCTCCTCTGCTCACATCCCTGCCTGTTATTGTACTTTGACAGACAGCTGAGTCTTCAGCCATCCGTAATCTCTTAGGATACACCTTCTCAATGAATATCAGTCACCTATGGTGTATAGTATATAAACTGGGTGAAGCGAGGGGAAATAGCTATTTTAAAAATCACATTTGGTTAATGAGCCCTGCGTTTCCACAGCGGCATCGGGGAGCACAGCGGAATAAATGAATATCTACGTACTTGAAGTGCTCCTGTTCCGTGGGAAAGTTCCCTGTTTTCGGCCCATGGCACCTCCTGTTATGGAGGTCTTAGGGGGGGCACGAAGAGGCCAAGAGATAGAGAGACATTATGAGGAGTCTTCCTCAGCAGAAGGGTGGGTCAGCAGTTTAGATTAGCATTTTAATGAGACGAGTGGTGGGAAAGCACAGCAGGATGACCTATCAGGTGACACCCGAAGTATGTAAATGATTAATTACAGTATCTAGAATGCAATGGGATCATCCGCTTGTTAAGTGAATGAGGTGCCTGTCAGAAAGCAATTCCAGTATTGATACTATCGTCCTGTATCACAGCTTTCCTCCAGTCATCCACCAAATGGAATGTGATGATAATTAAGGGTGAATTAATGAGATTTCTCAAGGTAATATTTAAGAACATTGTCAAATGAAAGCTGCTATTAAAGAACGCTATAAAGCCATAGGCGCCTGTTAGGCTCAAAGAAGACAGATTTTCATTGTTTTATCACTTTATAATGAAATCCTCATTATATGTAACTTGGCAACATCTTCTAATCAGAGGTTTGTTTTGCAAAAAAAAAAACACATTGCCAACGCTGTGAAGTTATGCACAAATTAATCAGACATTGATCAAGAGCAAGCTGAAATACACATTACATACTCTCAAAATAGTCTCTCAGCATCTCATGTTCTTCCTCCTTCTCCAAAAGCGTAAAGCAAACATGACATGACAGCAGTCTTCAAACTTGTGGGCCATGAGCATGAAGAATATTACCCAGTGTGTGCTTTTAATACACCATTTAATTATATCAATTTAGAAATTAGTGCCACCTCTCAAGTAACCCTTTCCTGTGTGGATTGAGATTTGCATAAGCATTTGACTGAACAGTACATTTCACTTGTGGCACTCACAAATCATATGAAATGACTTACTGTCTGAAACAGGTGAATACAGGATTAAAAAAAAAAAAACTTATATAACACATAACCACATTATGTGGTTGTGCCTCAGTGGAATAAAAAGTGTAACATGACTCTGTTGGCAAGGCAATAAAAAGTAATTTGTGAGAAAGAGTAGGCATGTATGTTATGAAATTGGCCCACCACTGCTTGTATTCAGCATTTACTGTGGCATTGCAGTGTTAAAAGTCAGTGTGTGACCTGCATTAAGGAACATTAAACTAGAACTGACGTTTAACCCTTCTCCCTCAAAACCTTTTAAAAGAGACTGTTTGTAATATTTAATGTCAGCCATGACTGGTGTTAAGTTTGTGAAAGCTGCACTTCGAGTTTGAAGTGTCAGCAGGTCTGACTCACAGAGCCACGGTAAGCCATTCTAATTGACATTGAGGGAATGGATGGCTCCTTATCCAATATGTGATTTTAGGTCCGTCCCTGGAGATGATCTATGGCACAATGAGACACAATGTGAGTGATTTTGTAATAGCGTGTCAGTGTGTCCCTTCAACTAGACATAACTGCATCAGTGGTGCAGAGGTCTGGAAAACATATCTTATCGGTATCGCGCCAGGTCTGCTCACCAGGTGTACCCCTGATAGAGTGTGTCCCCAGTGGAGAGGTTCACAGTGGGGGTAGAAACAGGGAGTTCTCACACAAGCTCTGACTGAAAGGTGTTTAGTGTAGGAAAGAGAGTGGGACAGGAACATTCAGGCCAGACAGGAGGAGCATCACTGATGTAACCAAGCAGCAAGGTCATTTTGATGAAGTCTACTCCATGCGGTGAAATATGAACCTTTAAAATGTCACATACAGTAGGCACAAGGATATCTTCATTCACCTCTTACGTACGGTCAAAAATCCATTTCTAAACTCATTTACAGCCCAAACATCTATAAATCTTACTTTTCTCCAGTAGCAAACAAAATCACATCCTCAACAGCAATACAGGTAAAACAACCCTCTGCACTGGTTAACCCCTGTTGTCACTCCATTTTGGGCTTGCAGTAATTGCAATTTGAAGTTTGAACAAAAACAACTACATACCTGTTTATTTCCCAAGATGCTAAATTACAAGACAATCTCAGTTTGAGATCATGTTTTTGTTTCTACAGCCAATTACGTCTCCCTGCGTGCTCAAACCGCTCGTATACATTTCAAGGCCAGTGTAGCAAAACCTTGAACAAAGCTCAGGCTGGTAGTGTATACATGTAATTACCACCCAGGGACTGTGCTTAGTGGTTCATGGCATCCAAAACACCCTGTGCTTTCTTAATTACTCTAATTATACTGCTGATTTTTTTTTTTTTTTTTTGCCGCTTTACTTCTGATTACTTCCTGAGAAAAAAGACAGTAGGAAACTAATACACACACAAGATTTAACCAAAGTACTGAAAACAAAACATATGCAGCTCTCATGTAACTTTGTAAGATTTGAACCATGCACCTGTTGTGTACTGATGCTTTGTGAGGCTTGCTTGTTTTTTTGAGGCTTGAATCCAGATGGAAATTCATATATGGTGCCTTTATGAAACATAAGCGGCATGTTGATTGACGGGTTGATTGTATGTTTAAGCCAGAAACAGCTGGTTTGTAAAGTTAATTGTATATCAAGTTACAAAACCAGTGCTTTTTATTCTGTATAATCTTTTCTCTTTGACTGGTTAATGCAACAACAAATCCGCGTTTGCCCGTCAGAACAGGTACCGCAAAAGGTGAAGTGTTCCAGGTGTAACCATTGATGTGCTCAGGGTTAGTCTGATTTTATTTTCCTCAAATGACAGAAAGTTCTGAATTTCCTTCACTGTAAACCCAAGCAGTGAGTTAAGTCGTTATCTCCACTTTTATTGCCAGAAGCGCTGCATTGTCAGATGTACGAGTCTTAACATCAGCATTCTCTTCATGATGCACGCCAGCACATGAATAATGGATGAGAAAATTAATATTCCAAGTCACCATGTGTTTTATTTCTATAACATACAACAAACCACGTTTCATTTATTCTATGATCGCCCCCCTCACAGTGCCTGATACATTCTCATTCTGCACCCCACTGCAGAGGTAGATGTGGAGGTAATTCATGACAATATTGACGCCAATCTTGAATGCATCTCACCACCAACAACTGCTAATGTAAAACTTCTATTTCTATAATGGATCGTGTGGTGTGCAGATATCCATGCAGTATTGACCTTGAGCTGAATAAAGTGAAGACAATACCAACTCCAGGGGCCCTGCCCTGTAGTTGACCCCCTGCTCTGACTTCATTGGCAGCGGAAGTGATCAATAAAGTATTGCAAAAAAAAAAAAAAAAAAAAAAATTAAATATCTCTCACCTTTAAATAATGATTTCGACATTCCTCCAATAACAGAAATGTCATTTTGTAAAGAATATAGATGACAGAGCATCTGTCTCCTTGCATTTTCACATGATAATAAACTCATAGCTTGAGATAACAGGACATCTGGCAAAGTGGGGAATTATTTTGTGCATCACTGTAACAAGAGAGCACATTGCACACTAGGGAAACAAGACTGGTGGGTGCCAAATCTTCTAATTAATTCAGAGATTCCCATCATGCCATGAAAGTGCTCTGCAGATTAGCAGATTGGACCACAAACAACAAAAACTGTGTTTTTTTAATGAAAGCGCGCACCGTGGTCATATTTCACTTAACGCTGATGTCAACAGATGTTATGTTATGGGCTTGTGCTGGCTCTTTTATTTCCTCTGGCTTTGTTTCCTGTTTAGCGCTCTGAGCTACACAAATCCCCAGATAAGTAGCAATGGAAGCTGCTTCATTTCTCAGCAGAGATTTATTTACCAAGTCATTTGGAAAATTAAGTAAAAGAAAAAAAGACAGTTTTTGTTTGTTATGAAGCTGAAGACTTTCTATGGAGAGAGGATTTCTGCGCCGCAGATAATGGTTTCCTCCTTGGAGACAACACACAGCATAATGCCAAACCCAGCTCAGTAAATGGAAGGTTTCATACACTGAAGTGTTATCCCTCTGTAATAGCAACAGAACCACTCTACCAGCCAGTAATGAATGAAAAAGATAATAATGTAACCAACTACATTATTCAAATGATCCCTCAGCAGTCTGAGCTGTGTGTAATCATGCTCTCTATTTGACAGTCTGTGAAACTGCAGCCCTTCATTCACAAGGCACAAAAAATCCAGAAGTACATGACATGATTATGCATGCTTCTCATGTCATTGGGAGAGGACAAGGCCATGCTCTCTCCATGGCTCATAAAAAAGACATTTTTTCGCCTGAAAATCCTCATTCAGAATGTGAATCAGTTCATTCACCAACAGTTCATGCAATAACACGAGAGAACAATGTGAGGAACTATTTTCAGAGCATGTGGTTAGAGCAACTAATGGCAGAAAGTGGAGTGTGTATGCACATACAAAGATTATGAGAGCCACTGAACAGATAACAGGTCACCCCAGGAAAGTACATGAAATTTTTCAGCCTCTGTAAGTAAAACAGTTATACTGTATATATTTTTTTATAAGAATTCTTTGTGCATCAAAAACCATTTGATGAGACTGCACCAGTGGCCCAGTTAGATATATATGGCTTGTCGTACTGTTTGTACTATGTGTTTTATACAGCTAGTATGTTAAAGCAGATAAACAGCCAGCGAGCGTCTTGCTCCTTTATTGACAATCTTCGTGCATGACAGGTGAAAATTCATGAGTGAAACCGTAATGAACAGAAAAGACTTAAAATGTCTCTTAACTAGTATAGTACATAGCGTTGTACAATTACTGTATGATTACAACACAGCCGGTCAAGTGCTAACACGAGCCATCAGCAGAATTACAAGTAAATGATATGCTAACACTGTCATACATTAGCATGTAATGTTTTTGTAAATTACCATCACTGCAACACCAGAATGATTTACTGTAGGCTATTCTCACTGTGCCAATTTGCACTTCAACAAGCTAACACTGTGCATAGAAAGTACATCCAACTCAATTATACATGTTAACTAAAGTATTACACAACCAAAACTTACAGCCATTGTTCTTCACCATGCATGCATCTGTGCTTCACTCTACTTGTTTACTACTGAGGGGCCCCAATCCCACAATGGGCAGCATGTTTCTTGCAATGTTTTCAAAATAAAAGTCTATCCTGAGTTCAGTGCAAATCAATGTAATACTGTGCAACTATTTTGATGATATATTTCAGCATGAATTATAGTAAATTACAACAAATAATGTGCATTAACCTTTTGCTGACTTAAAAAAAGATCACAAAACACTTGTTGATTGTACTTGTTAATTTTTAATCAGGTGGTATGACTGACACAACTCTGCTTTCAGCAAGGTCACGATCTCATAGCTGCTCCACAGGCCATCTCTCCACTAGTGTAGCTGTTGAAATATACAGTACATCAGTGTGAAGGGCATATAAGACACAGATTCCTGATAACACTCTTTGCAATATATCAGCTGAAGTGCCCCAATTAAAATTATCCTACCTGTGGCTGTGAGGCCTGCATGTTGCTGAGACCATGGCTCTGGCACAGGTGAGTGGGCTGCTTAGTGGCAAGACAGATGACACAGCAGAAGCCAGTCTGCATCTCCCAGGCTGACTGCATTATCCAGTCTGCCCACCCACTTGCAGGGAAGAGTGAAAGAACCAGCAGGGCAGATGGGACCAGAATCTGACTCATTTTAATAGGCCTTGGAGTTGCCAGTTGGCGTTTAGCCTGGGAAGTGAGGCAGAAAATAACACCTTCTAAATAATGAAATAAGCCTTCATTTAATGAAAGATTCAGGCTCCATGTCCTTTTAGTAAATCCAAAGGCCTTGGATGAGGATTATGTTACTATGGCAGAGGTTTCCCACATGCTAGTGAGTGATGTTGTGTACTATGAATATTACTCAATCTCTCATCTCTCTCTGCCTTTGTCTTTCCTTTTAGTCATAGGTCTCTGACTCTCTTCTCCCAGCAGGATCAGATTGTTTCAATTAGTTGCGGAAAAGAAAGATAATATTTGTTGCTGACACGTTACAAGGGAGCTAACAATGGAGAAGTGACAATTTTGTAAGACACAACATAACAGGACCTAACGTATGTAACAGATGGGATGTGTAATAGCAGATTAAACATACTGCAGCCAGGAAATATAGAGTCAAAGCCAAAGATGTGCGTGCATCTGGAGATGACTGGTAAATAAGATTTATACTGCGAGCACTGTGGGGGCTGAAAACCCATCAAACCATAACTTATCATGTTCTTCTAATTAGCCTTTTCTACTGTGCGTACCAGTGTCCTCACCAGCAGTCAAAAATAAAACCTCATTAATATTCTGCCATTACTTGAACTACTTGCATAATTTTTCATAAGCATAATGTGACTTAACAACAAAAGACATCAATTCACAGCAGTACTGCCTGCAAGAGTCCTTGTTATTGCTAATAAACAGTCCCCTAAATAACGTTTCACAAGCATAATGTGATGTAACAATCAAAGACACTGCACCACAGCCGCAGAACCTCTATGTTTCCACGTTAGACGGTTGCAAACTCTGTCTCATTTTAAAGTACCACCTCAGGCAGAGGTAACTGCTTATAGCTACTCAAGAGTATAACCTTAGATAAAGTAGAGGCCGCACTTTCAGCTTATCAAGAGTCAGGTAGCACCCTTTTGTCTGTCTTCACTTGATTCTACTCACGGCATCTGTCATTTGTGTGGGAGTTCCCCTAGTACCCAAGTACCCAGTGTCCCAGGGTGCCTGTCTTTATATATACTCCATTGATTTACACTATTGCATAACTGCTCCTGCATCATATACTCTCCCTGAGATGTTTCAAAAGGAATTACATAGAATTAAGAAGATTAGTTTTTGTTTCAAGGGGCTTTTAAGGTCCCCAGAATCAGTGCCATACAACAGTCAACCAAGTGTTATGTTATGTTTGATTGCACATAATCAGATCAAAAATCAATGGTGCGTTACTGCAGGCCTTTGCCTTTTGGAAAAGGGGAGACTCTGTAGGAGGCACAGAGTGGCTGTCAGAGCAATGTTGGAGGGCATGCCACATACTTCCTCTGTCGACAGGTTAGGTGATTGGTCTCACAGCAGAGGACTGGAAGACAGCAGCAAGGCAAACAAAAGTAGACAGCTGTTGGCTAGTCTGTCAAGGGAGCCAAACTACTTTTCAAGGCAGAGGGTTCTCTGAGATTACATCTCTGAGCCTCAAGTTGTCACATGATGCAATACGGACAGCGCTGTCTCCAACTGTCTCTAGCTGGTATTACTGCCAGCTCTGGGCTCTCAGCAACTGACCTTGTAGCTGTCTTTCAAATGTGTAGAAGGTGGCGACAAGGCAGTGGCATGCCGTCAGGACAAGCAAGGCAGGCAGTGCTTGACCAGTTAAAGCTAAAAATAGACACCAATTAGAGCGACACCAGTGTTCTGGTGGATCTGATATCGCCTGTTTGCATTCATCTTAACTTACTGACCTCCTGTGGTCACAGTAGGCTATTTTCTCTGTAAGCTAGGTTGACTACCAGTCGATGTTAATGACAGAAATTATTCATTCAGTCATTTTAATGGGTGTGGCCATGTCCTGATGAAAAAGGCTGGGGCTACCACGCAGAGGGGGGCAGCAGCATTAGTGGATGTTTGCGTGTGCGTGTCAAGCTGCTCTTGACTCAGTTTCCACTGTTCTAAGATCAGTTATGATATTGCACACATTATTATACACATGCGCAGATGCATGTGGAAACTGCACTTACGTAAAAGTCCTTTCTTCCTAAGTGTTAGGGTTAAGAGGTAGCATTAGCAAGTAAACGTTCAAATTACACTATGATTTATCATTTGGTACAAGTTGTCTTACAGCTCACCTTGGTCAACATGTGTGTTGATGAGAGGTTAGGGTGTATTGTGGAGCAGCTTTTAGTAACTCAAGCAAGGAAAGCTTTCACAGACATTTACTCAGTTTACATATTTACAGCTAACCATGCAACATAGTACCTAAGCCTTTTAATTCTGTTCTGCTTTGTATTTCTCATACTGATATATTTTCCTTTCTGTTTCTCAAGGTGGGTTCTCTGTAAAAAAAAAAATCTGCAGAAAGTCTGAAAAGATTTAGAAGGTATACTGAGGCAGGATTCTGAATTGTCATTATGTCCTTGTCAGGTAATGGTAAATATTTTGAAGATTATCATAGAAGTGTTTTTTTCTTATATATTTTCCCTCTATACTGCACATTTAATATGTTTACTGTCAGTTCTTCAGCCAGGAAGGAGAGCAGAAAGGTGAAGCTATCCAGGCAGAGTGCAGCAAGAGAGACTTTCATCACAAGAAAGACAGGCAGCACAAAATCATGAGACAAGACAGACCCTGAATTTAAGAGAGATTTGCTGATACTACTGTCATGAAAAGGTTTTGATCTGGTCAATTTTTGTCGTCGGTGTGGTGAACAGCTGAATCACACATTGAGATGGTGGTTTTTGGGTGGGGGTGGGGGGTAGATTGTTCTTCAGATCTGTCTACCTGCAAAAGTCACTGCACATCACTGTGACAAGGTAATTAGATTCTTTAACACCTGTTCCTTTGAGCTCCATTTGTTTCATCCCATGCTCCTTCCACTGGCTTTATTGTATTTGTTTTATATACACTACCGGTCAAATGTTTAGAAGAGCATTGCATAGTGTAATGTCTCAGTGATTTTGAAATGAATTCAATGCATTAAATCCTAAATTTAATCTAAAATTTTGACTTATCAGCAGCCGACACACACACACACACACACACACACATTATTTCTACAATGTAAGTCAAATATTGTTCAGACATTTGGTCCCAACACTGCTGCAGAATTTCCCAAAAATTTCCGCAGGTTGCTTTGCTTTCACCTTCTGTCCTGTTCATCCCAGACCAGCTCCATCTGGTTTAGGTCTGGAGATTGTGCTAGTCTGCCATTGTGTGAAGCCAGCGTCTGGTTCTTCTCTTCTAATATTTATCTTGATGTAGGATGAAGTTCTGACCAACCAGCCTGCCTTAACTTTGTTACTTGCCTTTTTCCTGCCATTCTGATAGGAATATACAGTAAATACTTCCTGCAGTACAGTATTGCCCTAATAATATCACATTGATAGCGCCGTTTGTTCCAACACAGCCGTTGTACAGACTGAAGGGTTGTAAGTAATCAACAGAAAAGAGTTGAGGCAGCTGAAAGAATGATTTGCACTAACTTTCAAGGCTTCATTTACTTTGATTGCTGCAGGAAAGCTGCAGTTTACTGCTTACATTTGTACCATTGCAGGTTAAATTTCATTAAAAATATCAACAGACTAAGCTCATACTGATTGTGATGATAACTTTTTGTATATACAGTCTTTGGTATGGACTAAAGGGACATTTTTCTGCTGAGCATTGGACTTTATTTTTGGACTCCTTGGACTGAGCAAAGGATTCATTATGGTAATCTGGTAAATGAACTGTGGGGAACTCAATTTGCATGACATCTAGATAAAGAACAGTTTCTGTGTTGTAATGCAGTTGAAGTCATTGTGCGTTTGCTGCTTGTTAGATGATTCTTTTCATGGTTGATGAACCTGATTAGTATTTCTGTGGTCCTGTCTTTGCATCTGATTACCTTAAAACTGGTCAAACCTCATTCTGACTGGCATCCTGACAAAAACTGTGCTGTGACAAAAACCACTGCAAATTAAGATTTAATGTAGTTTTCTATTAACAGCCACATTAATGATTGATTGGATATTAAACACCTATAAAAAGCAAATGCAAGGTTTTCTATGATGAAAACTGTTACAGTATGACTGTAAAAGGCAATGACTGAATGATTGCCTTTTTTTATGGATTGGTCAAATCTGCATTCACCACATGCAGATCCAAACACACGCCTTGCATCATTCTCATTCTCCTCCAGATATTTATTTAATATTATCAAAGGTCCCTCTTTGAATGAATATTCCATGAAATTTCCCCAATGTCTCATACATTGCTACCAAAAAAATTAGTTTGTAGCACACAGCTGAAATGAGGATTTACAAACAAAGCAGGAGAATTATTATCTGAAATAAGAGGCTCTCTGACAAGATCCCGTCCTCAGTAGAGGTCAGATGTCTTGGGTCTGAGGCGCTTCCTGCTGATTGGATTATTCTGCTATTCAAGCAGAAGTGCTGCTTGGCACACAAATGTAAAGTGAGAAAATTCAATGTGTAAGGCCAGATGAGATGTTAATAGAAAAGAGGAATTGCCCTCGGAAGAAATTCAAAGGGGAGGCAACACATATAATATATTTTAAAACTGAGGCCAAGGCTGATGTGTAATGCCATCTCAGATCTGCTGCCGCAAGAGAAGGATGAGACTCAGAGTGAGATAATCACACAGCACAATCAGCTTCTATGTCTGCAATCATAACAGTAATCATCCCTTCCTATCCAAACAATTCCAATGTTGGCATGCTCGTTGCTAGCCAGCTGGACTGCACCAGCCACTAACCACATCTCTGGAAAGCCTCTGCCTGTGCAGCAGCCATCACCTCCTTCCCCTTTGTCTCTACACAACCACACAAACTTGATCCTAACACAACAATTCAAACCAACCAAAACTCATCATACCGCGCAAACCTGTGGTAAAGTCTCCTTCTCCCCCGCTCAGCGCGGCCATCTTTAATTAGCCGATGTTAGCGGAGCCATATTCATTGCAAGAAAAGCTGTTCCTCTCACTAAATTAGCCTGTCAATCACAGCACATTCCCAAGACTCTCCCATTTCCCTCTGCTGCTGATTAATGGCATGAAGTGAGTTTATCAATGTGCCATATGTGGAACGCAATTCATTACCCTCATCTCCAGGATTCAGCAAAAAGCATGTCCTGCCTCGCTATTTGCGACTGTCCGCAGGCAGAGAAGATATAGCATACACACAGTAATGGTGCTTGTTAGTATGCTAATGTAAATATCAGTTTTGCACACAACTACAATTTTCCTGAGCAACACGTGACGAGACAAGCAAGTATCCCCTCCAGGTTGACATGCATCATGGGAGTGGCATTCCAGGAGGGGTGGCCATTAATCAAGTCATCCACAACTAACAAGACAAACTTATTTTCCTTTGTCGATTAGCAAATATGAGCCTGGGGATTCACAGCTGGTTACATATGCAGTAACCCTGAGGTGAATTCACACAAAACTGGTTTGAATACACTGATCAGGCTGCACTTATTTGCTAATCCGTTGATTATTTCACAGGCGAAGAGACTTTCCCACTGATGATTTATGACACAGCCCAGTACTACTGGCTGAATGCATTTAGCTTTAAATCGTTGCAATAAAGCAGATTCTCACTAGGTAAGCTGTCAAGGTTGAGCCTCCATTTTAAAATACATTTTTTACAAATTGGAAAACATGCATTTCCAAATTGTGTCAGTTTATGATCGACTCACCCAAACATTCTAATTAAGCTAAAATACTCCATTAATTTAGTGAGGAAATACTTTCCTCAATCACTTAACTCAGCACTGCACAAATGATTCATAGCTTTGGATTTGCAGATTGATAACTTAGGAGGAGCAACACTTTTTTCATGTTAACTCCAGCTGTCAGAGTGCTGTTTGAATTTCATTCTCCTCCATTCATTTCATTTTATGACATGGAAGTTTGATGAATCTGGCGAACCATGCACTGCTCTCTGCACAAAGGGTAGTGACACCGGAGTGCCCTTGCATCGTATCATCCAGTGTTGCTATAAGCGACGTCACTTTATCTGGTGAACCAAGGTTTCAGTGACTCTTGGAGATAGGCTCTAAATAGCTTGTGCTGCTTTTTATCCTTGTGTCTCTGACTTTATCTTGGCAGCTGTATGATGTCGTCTGAGGGAAAGCTCGCCAGTGAGCACGAACTGAGAAACACTCCATGGTAAAGAGCTTCAACAAGCCCCAAGGAGAATCCAGTATTAGAGAGGGGGAGTCAAGTGGTGGCCCAAGGGTGCTGGAAAATTTCAGACCATTTGTGGCACATATTCTTAGCATTAGCTGGTATGGCTGCAGGAGAGAACTCAACACTGGATTTTGTAAATGACATTATGTGTCCTTTACAGTACATACATAAATAGTATACAGTCTAGTCACTCTATAGTCTGATTATGCAAATTGCAGCTGCAGTTGGGTATTAGCGCAGATGCTGATGTTCCTTACGCTATAGGTCACCTATGGCTGCTAAATGGTGGCAGAGCACTTCCAACTTCACAGTGAGAATTATTGCAGCTGATGTGAGTTATAGCAGCTATTTTAGTTCCTTTAAAAAGATATTGAGACTTCAGGAATAGGTTTACAGGGATGACTGACTGGTGTCTCAGGTTGTCACTCAGTCATAGTGGTTGCATCTTGCTCATCTCTCCCTCAACCACATCCAGACTCTCTGCCGTTTGCCCAAATTTGGATTTTCTCATTCTAAAAGCTGCCAAGACAGCACGGAGGAATAATTATGAGCCAGGCTACAAATATTACAAAAACTACAGAATCACCAAAGGCCACAATTTGTCTGCAACAGTCCTGCTTTTTGACTATTCGCCCTGTACGGAATAAAAGATAAGTGTTCCACATTGTAATAAACAGATGCTTTATGAATAAAAATTGTGTGATTTTTTTGTCCATGAATCATTAATTCCTAATATGCTGTGCAAACATCAGCCCGTAGTCCTTTCTGCTCTAAATTTCTCCTCTGCCAGCCTGTCAGCAGTGAGGGAGTTTCCATGGTTACAGGGACTCTCTTATGGTCACATGTGCGCCTGCACCTGTGTAGAATTGTCTGGGCTTGTGAAATTGAGGTGTGAGTACAAACTGCTTTTTGTAAACGGTCGCATTTTTGGAAATAGGCTTCAGATGTGCACTCGTGTAATGCAAGGTCAGGATGGGTCTGAAACAGCCTCATCTTTATCATTTGTGTCATGCTGACCTATGGCTGTGGTCCAGGGCCTCACTCATTCACATCCTCCACAGGGCTTTCATTCCACAGCTCACGTCGCCTTGGTTTGATTTGAACCAAATGACTGACAGACATGATTAAAATATGGTTAGGACATGTAGTCTGGAAACTGCTGGAATTGATATAACGATGCATGTTTTATGCATTATGCATCATGCAGACGTTGAATAACGTTGGATAATGTGGTGTAGGCTAAATTTTTACATTTGCAAAGGGTCTGGTGTTTGTAGTGAAATGAGAGAGGGACTCTGTGTCATGGGTTTCCATGATGGACAATTTATGTTTGAGTCATTCCTGTTTTATTTTGTAGTTTCCTTGTGTGTCTCTTGATGTTTTACCTCCTTGTTGATTGTCTGCCCCGCCCTAATGTGTTTCACCTGTAATGGGTGAGGTTTGGACCCAAAAGCAGCACCGACTAGGACCGATGATTGGTAATGACTTTTATTATTAGATGCAGGTAAATAAACACAGTTCAATTCAAAAGGGGAATGGCAGTCTTTGAGGGGCTTGGGGAAAATCCGAGGGCCCAGAATAAAGCTGTGGATGAGGCAGCCGTACCTGGCAGAGGGTAGGTCGGAACCAGGCAGAGGACCGAAAAACCAGCAGGTGAGTAACCCAGGAACACTCACGATGGTCGAGATGAGGACTCTGTCCCAGCGATGATCAATGGGGAAACGAGGAGAACTCACACGCTGCAGCAGCGGAGGTGGAGGACTCAGAGCAGCCCCGAGAACAGGCAGACGAAGACCAGGAAGAGGCAAGGCAGAATCGTGGTCAAAAACAGAAGGGCTGAAGTAATTACCAGGGCAGAGACGAGGCGGGTAGGTCGGGAGCAGGCAGGGTCGGAACCGGGAGATCAGATGAAAAGTAAACGCTGGAAAGTCTTTCATGGGAACAAAGAACAATCTGGCAGTGAGTGTGAAGGAGAGTGGAGCTTTTAACCAGGCTTGATTGCTGAAGAGCTGCAGCTGAGTGAACAGGTGAATGAAGTGACTGACGAGGTGGGTGTGGCTGGCAGATGGGGTGAGCAAGGGAGTGGTGAGTGGAAAACAACTGAAGGCAGGTATGTATGGAGGACAAACCATGACATCACCTGTGTTCTATCACCCTTGCCTCCCTTGTGTCTATATAGTCTCTGTCCTCCCCTTTGTCCGTGTAAGTTCCCCTGTGTCACCTAGTGCTTTGGCGTCCTATTGTGTTTCCTTTGTTGTATCCTGTATCCTTCACTTTTGATTTTGAGTTTTCACCTAGTTTCTAAGGTCTTTTGTTAATTAAACAGTTTTGCACTCACCCCCATGTGTTGGCTGCATTTGGGTCCAGCCCTATGTTAAACTGTGACACTGTTTCACAGCATGCGGTTTTTGCAACACTCATAAGCTTGATTTTCTTTTTTTTGTCTAACATTTCATCAATTACAGGACACATACTGGGAAAATAGCTCATTATTTAAGGGGAAAAAAAAGTTAAATGTAAAAACATAAAATTGATGTGTTTGTTGCTAGGCATCATAAACTGGAGTCACAGACTGACAGGGAATGTTTTGAATGCCAAAGACAGAAAACACATGATTATACTGTGATTCATTTTCTGTTATAGTCACTAAATGGAATTAACAGATATGTTGACCTTGTGTTTAATATCAGTTTCAGTCTAGCAAATCTACACAATTTCCTGCATTGGTATTAATTTGGTGAGCTGAATTGTGATATCACAGATGTTAGGAAAATGTACATAAATTATGTTGTATTTACACATACATATTCTTTTAGGATTGAAAAACCACTTTTTTTTTTTTTTTTATAATCATGAACCAGGAGAATTCATACAAGCACAATTGCAGCCAAATACACAACATCAAGGAGTCATGCCACCCCATACATAAGCCGTATCAGTGAATCCGATATATTTCCTTCAGTGAGAGATACAAGTGGAAGAACCATGTGGGAAATCTCATCAAATTATAGTTTCATCTACAGACTAATAGCAGTGTATGTTCAGATATTGGTTCTATTACCATCTTGGAATTGGAGATTGTGATCTCTTGTGAATTCAGTGTCAGCAGCTATTACTTCTTATTTAATTTGCATGTCAAATGACTCAGGAGCCGCCCCCCACCCCGTTTCTCTTTATTTACCAGTCTATTACTGTAACAGCTATTGAGTGGATTGACACCCATCTACGCTCTGTCTCACTATGATGCAGCGATGTCTGATGAAACACTCTCACTATACAATAATTAGAAGCCTTTTGTTGCTGTACAGTGACGCACAAAAATGATTGAATTTCATGTCATTCACGCCATAACAGGAGGGGAAGATGTTATCTGTGGATGGGAGACTGAAGGCAGCCATCGCTTTCTTTAGATGTTTTGTGTATACGTGTACTATGTCTGTGCTTGTGGCTATACATTTGAGTTCATGTTTTTGTTCTCGATGAGATGTTTGATGAGTTATGTCTGTAGGTGTGTGTCATTATTGACAGGCTATCTGTGTTTTCTGTTAAAGTTGCAAACTGATTCACTGCTGCTTTTAGGACGATGAAACGAGGGCCCTGAAGGAAGCAGTGTGAGAACATGATGGTGATAAATTCATTATCAAACGGGGTTTAGCGCTGGGCGGAATAAACATGAAGCACATTATCTCATGATGAAGATGCTGGGTCGACTGTCCGTGAATACTGAAAGCTTTTTTCTCAACAGAGGTTTTTGAGCACTGGCCGGTGATTAAGTTGTAAATCGAGAGGAAGCAGCATGGGTGTAAATGCGGGGAGGATAATAGCCTGTTGTTTCAGGGGTCAGAGAAAACTAATTATAGAAACTCCACTTCTATATTACTACTCACTCCTTTTCAATTCCACTCAAGAGTAAAAAAAAAAAAAAAAAAAAATTGTTAACTTCCAAAATGTTGGGCAGGGTGCCATCTGGAGAGAAATTGTATGGGGAGAAGTGTCAAGTATAATACATCGCAGCATGTTGTGGGTGTGAGAGGAGCGTGGGGGGAAAGGGAGTAGATTCATCAAACTCCAAATGATGAGCCTTTCTCTTCACAGCAAAATGGCAGAACAGTTTTGTAATGCGCCTTGCTCCCGCTGCCCTTGGGACACGCAAAGGTTTTTCATATCTGCTGTCAGTGGAGTCCAAAAGAAGCTGCACTCACTACGTTGAGGTACAGAATGTATGTAAACCATAATTTTGCACTATTATTTTAAAGCCGCCACAGAAAATGATCTGCCAGTCCGTTTGCCTCGCTAACAGACCTTGAAGTCATTATCCAGCTTCAGTATTAAAAAGTCCTCTGGGTGGGGACACTATGTTACAGAGATAGCCCCCATGCCACAGAGCTTATATATGGCTTTTATCAACTAAGAGATACACATGAATGGTGCCTGCAGAGCCAACAAGCTGCAAAAGGTTTTACAGCCACTGCTTGGAGCCCCATTAAAATAACACTCTGAACTCTGCTATAATTCACACTCCTGGAACATCTCCACGTTGACCCATTGCTGCTTTGATTGGACATTTCTGTCAAAAGGTCTGCCGTCACCATGGGGGAGGTTTATGAGGCACAGCCAGAAGCTGTGTTTATTTTATGACAGGCATCTCAAATAAAAAGAAGAAAACACAAGCAATATCATTAATTCCACCACATGGCCATGAAACGCCGTCTTGTTTATCGGCTGTGGTCATTTTTTTCCTGGCATGTTTTTTGAATCGCCTTTATTGTGGAGAATTGCTTTTTCAATGCATCTCAATTAATTCAGGCAAACTTCCTCATGCTCTGCTGGACCTTATTGCACCTCTGGCCACTCGCTATACACGTCCACCGCAGCAGCATCTGTGCCATATGCTGTGCTGGAAAAATAAAGCTGTTGAGCGCATTATTGGAGCCAGTGCAGTCTTGTGTCTGTGTGCGCTGAACTGACTCATCGGTCAATGCTCTGTCATTATGCCTCAGCATCGATGTCACCAAGATAAATTACTGTACATTTATTATTATCTGAAAAAGAGAGAAATTATAATTACACTGACTCTAGTTGTAAACTGTGTGTATTTTGAATAGTTGAATTATACAGTATGTGTTACTGCCAACTCATGAAGTCTTTATATGCTGTTTTTTAATCTGTATATTTCATTATTTCCCCACCCTGCCTCCTGTGATGTGCAGCCTGCCAGCAGTCTGTAAGCTATACTACCTTGCTGGACCAAAACTGAAAGCACGAGGCAAATTATATGACTACCGCTCACAAGAGTGGCAATGTTTTCCTTTATTCTTTCGCTTGTAGTTACTCTTTTTTTTCTGTTTTCCCTGCTACAAAAGCTGTCAAAACGTCTTTCATGGTGCTTTATTAATGAGTACATTCATGCAGTGTCTCCCGAGAGAAAATCAGATAATATTCTGCATGAGCAACGTTGGAGATTAACTCCTGCAGCAAATCTGCATAATTCCACATCACCTGTGTTATATAGGCTACGTATGTTTTATGCTTGCAATAGGCCTTCATACTGATTGTCTGAATAGGTGCGCTTTCAAGACAACAAATGTGCAGTTGTGACAGTGTCCGCTAGGTAAAGTAGCAGTTTAATCAAGATGTATGTAAAATGCAGTGACGTACAGCATCAGTCAACCTGTTCAGCAGCAGCACAGAGGTGACGGCGTCTTATTTGCTTGCACCAACAAAGACTTGATTCAGTGCCAGAGTAGATCTCAAGGTTTCTCTCAGTGTCACGTCTGTTACAACACAACTATTGGCTTCCTTTTTAAACTGATCACCAGCCTGATCCTTATCTGGGGAAGGCTTCGGACCATACAATTCAAAATAAATAAACTATTCTGAGTAATCTGATTACTCTGATAATTAAAGTAATCTTCCAGTAACTGCAATGGATTGTGGTTAGCGTGATTTGCAGCGTTCTTATTATGAACCCATTTGATATTTAGTTATTGTCGAGCCCCGTCTGTTACAGGCACCTAATCTATAATCACACAAGTTTTTTATGTAGCACAGTGGAAAAAGAAGACATTAGAAGCCTGGCAGTTGTATTAAAGTCCATTAGGAAGATTTATTGTTCTCTATAAGAACGCTTATTTGAACCAAACATCCATTTCACATTTCCAATGAGTCATGCTCGATTAAATTCAATGTGTTGAAGATGGAAGAGAGTATTATTAAGCTGAGCGGGGTATGTGAATTAATTAAAGTCCCACTTTTTAATTCAATATAAATGTCAAGCTCTGTGTGTGGCAGGATATTGAAATCAATCAGGCTTTAATATAACGGGATCCTCTGCCTGTGACAGGGATCAACACTTGTGCATCACATGTTGGCTGCTCGTGCATGGGAGTGGGAGGAGGTCTGAAGGCTCAGACCGTCTGTCCTCTGATCTAGAGCCGCGTTTCCATGTGTTTGACACCAGAGCAGAAGCGTGGCATTGAAAGATTGGCTCCCAATCGTTCTTAAGAACAGTGAATCACCACTGGAAAACTGGATTTGTTGTGGCTACTTAACACTCTGTTGTCATTGTTGATAGGAATATATTTGCTTTAGCATTCTGCCACATCTAACAGAAATTCAGATATTCATTGGACAGCTAATCCTGGGTTTTATATCCCTTTGTGGCACCTTTATGGGATCTATCACACACAGAGGGGTTCACTGGGGTTTCTCGTTTTTCGTGAACATAACTTTGAATTACAGTCTCCTCGTGTTGCCGACCAGCAGGTGCAGTTTATTTCAGTGCAGATGAAGAAAAAAATCGCAGTGCAGCAACAAATGTGAGTGAGTACAGTATATCACCCAACAAACCACATGAAATTGCATCCATCTGCTGAAGCTGAATCCAAACATCAAGCCTGTCATGATGTTAGCAATGTCAGCATTGAGAAATGTGGCTGCCTGCAATGACCCAGAGAGGAGAAAAAAAAAAAATCATGTCTTTCTAATGGTAATGGAAATGAACAGAGATTGGCAGATCTAACACTAAGCTCAGTATCTGGTCCTGGTGTCTCAACAGGCAGCCTCAGTAGGTAGGAGTAAGAGAGAGATGCAGAGATTTGATTTTGTTCATTCATTTTCATTAGAGCGCTTATTACAATCACATTGTTGTCTGAGCGGTTAACGGTGACAGTATGACTGTAATGTGTACATGGTGATAACTAACTACTCTGTCTTTCATTCCTCTCTGCCTCTGGCCAAATCATTATCAGTTGGACCAGTTGCAAAGTTGCAGGTACTAATCATAAACCAATTTATATTTTAATGAGCATGACATTAGATGGAAGAGTTGAATAGGTCATGTTCAGTGATGCTAAGCAGAGGCAGGAAGGGAAGTTTTGAGTCCCATTAAAGGAGGTAGGAAACTAGCTGACTATGATTTGTGGTAATTGGCAAGGTGTTCCGCTTGAGCGCACATACACAGCCCGTTCAGTCACACTGTGTGGCTTCGATTCAAAAAGCTGCAAAAAGCATAATTATGTTTATTACTTTTCCTCACACAAAGTGAGCGCAATCGATCCCTACTGGGTGGCTTTAGTTTCTCACAAGATATGACACTCTGTAATATAACACCTAATTATTTTTGCTGACTGATCTCGAGCCCGGCAACATTCACATAATGAGCTGCACCTCCGCCCTCCTCAGCTGAAATGTTGTGTATCTTTGCAGTTACAGTAGAGTGGTAAAAAAAAAAAAACAAACAAACAAAAAAAAAGAACCTGATAGCCTATGTAAAAGTTGTGATTCACTGACCAAAAAGGTGCAGCTACTGGAAACAATAGCACCAAAAGCTACAGTATGACCAGCTAAACTTGACACTTGGGCCATGTTGACATATCTGCCTAAGACTGAGAGGACATGGTGTCTCACAGCACCAGTAATAAAGAACCAATAGTGTTATGAAACTATTGTCTACCACTTCTCCAGAAGTTATAGAAAAAGCTCCTGCGCTCCCACACAGGTGTTTTAAATCATTTATCTGATTAGACCTGTTGTCAAGACGACACACTGCACTTGACTGGCATATAAGTCTGATAATTCATACTAAAAGACACAAAATCTTTAAGCTCAATCAGCAGTGGATGAAGTATTGAAATCTTTTACATAAGTCATTTTAGAGTAAGTTTTACTACTATCAAAAGTTAAAGCGCTCCTCAAGGACAGAATAGTTGCTGTCAGATAGTTAGATTATACTTATTGTATGATTACTAAAACTGAATATTGTGTATTCAACATCTTAGTAATTGGGTGAGGTGGTGATAATTGTAACTATTAGTTATGAACTGAACAGATAATGGCCATGATATTGACCTAATTAAGCAGATCTGAAGTGACCTATCCACATTAAATACAGTTTCTGTGTCTTTTTTTTTGTTATAGGATATACAATAATGTAGTATTATTTATCCCAATGAGGTTAGATCATTGCATCCCTATTTTTTCTATTGTTGGGTGGTTTAGTAACGGTGTTTCATATTTTGTAAGATGCTCATATGTTGTAGTATGTACCATCAAATGGAAATAAAGTTCCGCAAAGGTGCACTTAAGGACAGCACATGAGGAAATGTACTTAGTTAGTTAATTGATACCTGCATAAATATCAAACAACAAGAGAAAGTAAACAAAATAACATAGCAATTATTAGTTAATTACTGCCTGGAGTTTGATGGACTTAATTATATATAATTTGTCATTTCATTCAAACATTTTACAGGACAAGCACAGCAGCCAGGTTTCAGAGCCCTGGTGAAACTGTCACTGCACAGAGGGACATTTAAATGGAACAGAGGCGTCATTAATGC
This sequence comes from Seriola dumerili, assembly GCF_002260705.1. Classification (NCBI taxonomy): domain Eukaryota; kingdom Metazoa; phylum Chordata; class Actinopteri; order Carangiformes; family Carangidae; genus Seriola; species Seriola dumerili. The sequence continues at coordinate 10,235,625 of NW_019174258.1, read as the reverse complement.
AATCAGTTACATGATTTTCCTTCTACAACAAGTCAAAACGTCTGCTGTGAGAAAGATCTGTTCAACCTGAGCAGAGGTCTGATCAGCCAGAGCAGCTGAAAACACCTGTGTTAAACATCAGGTTGTAGCTTCCCTCACCAGCGGGTGCAACTAGAGTTTTAGGCCTTTCAGCCTGTGGGACCCGCAGTGAGTCCAGCACTGACACAACAAAACAAACCGGAATCTCCAGCTGTACATTAGATGAGCCAGGTGTGTGTTTGTTTGTGTGTGTGTGTGTGTGTGTGTGTGTGTTTGTGTCAAGTTCATCACATCTTAAAGTTCATTACATGAACCCACTTCCTCCCTCAGCCAATTTTACCTTTCACACACGAAGCTGAGAGTGGCAGACTAATTGTGTTGAGCATAAACTGCAACTGAGTCGGCCCCAGTACAGTCTATGGTTGGCCCTAATTAATTAACGCTGCGCTGCCTCCAGTACCTGTGAGAAATATCAGAATAGGTTCAAATTACTTAGTAAAGGTAGTGAGAATTAGTGCGCGTGTGTGTGTGTGTGTGTGTGTGTGTGTGTGTGTGTGTGTGTGCGTGTGTGTGTGCGTGTGTGTGTGTGTGTGTGTGTGTGTGTGTGTGTTTGTGTGTGTGTGTGTGTGTGTGTGTGTGTCAACAATGTAAACAATGGGAAACAGCGACGCATTTTCTGAGACGAGCTATTAATAGTCAGAAAGTGTGTAAACTTTATAAAAATGATGGTAAATGAAAAAGGACATGCTCAAACACAACAATGCCCAGTTTTTCTCTTTCTAACACAGAATAGTCATGATGAATGCACTTTTTACATTATAAAAAATTATATATTCCACAGACGGACTCTGTTTTTATTTACTCCTGCACTTCAGAGGAAAGTGTCAGTGCTACAAACAGGCACTATAGCTCACTGGCAGAATTGCAGCTATCTTGAACAACGCTTGACGCAGCACTGTTAATGATCCTCACCAAAAAAAGTAAGAGTGTCGATTTTTTGCAGAGTAGTTGTGTCTGCAGGATCAATGGCAGCTTCAGCCTTCATGCATTTACATTGTTGAACCCAGGCATTACATTACTAGTCTTGCTTGCTTGTTAAAATGAAACACACAAAACCTCAAGCATGTGGATTTTTGCATTTAAGTAATTATAGAGTATGATGCTTCTATTAAACCTGAATACATTATTATAGGCTATTATGCTAATAGTCTACAGGTGGGAATTTCTCTACTGTAGCATTTGTAGTTTGATGATCACTTTTATTCCATATGCCTGGCAGTAGCATTACTGCAGACTCCTCTGCCGCACAGGTTTTCTTTCCAATTTAGTCCCCCACCCTGTGATCGACAGCTTATCTGACACCATCTGAATTGTCAGTCCCACCTCTGCCGCTCCCAGTTCGCAGAAAACATTAATAAGTATTTGCAAATAGTATTTGAGCCAGCTCCAATCTGTTTATATAAGACAGGAAATCCATTACTACAATGCATATATCTATGATATTAAATATTTAAGACAAACCCAATTAATTGAGGGTAATTATAAAAGATAGATGGTCTGCTTTGCTTCATTACCAATTAAAAAGAAAATTATATTTACCAGCAGATCGCTGCCATACCATGATTTACAGTGGGAAGTTTTGTCAGTTAAGGTCACTATGCTTGGAGAACTTCTGAGAAAATTTAATAAAGTACATTCTTTGCAGGAGGAAACCAAATTAAATATTTTTTCTATAACATTTGGTGTTAGTGTTATGTTATGGTTTGTTTTTGACCATTTCTTAGTTTTGTGTGGCCACACAACCAGAACCAAAGTTTTTAACCTTAGAGACACGAACCACATGCAGAGAAATAATAGTGACAGACTAGTTTGTAATGACTCTGACATTTGACATCGGAATAACAGTGTTGATACTTGACGGTTATAAATACATACAACAGGTTATTAAAGGCAACTCTAATGAGAAGCAGCAGCCAAGGTTATTTTAATAGCATATGACAACGTTTTTGCCTGAAAACATTCTTAGTATAGTTTTATACCCTTCAGCTTTGCTTCTTTTTGCTGAAAGCCTTGACTGCGTGTCCTTTCCAAAACATTAAGTGATAGCTCTGTTTCAAAGAGACTAATAGAAGAAATTGATTATAGAAACATCCATTGTCATCTGCATAGTGTTTCAGGGAAAGATAGCTTATGTGTGTGGAAGAGGTTTAAGTGCAGCCACCACCAGTGATTTTCATAATTTAAACAGGCCGGGCCATATTAAATTTAGATTAATTGTCGAGGTGAAAACTTAATTCAATAAAATATAATTTCCCTAATGTTTTATTTAACACCACTGTATAATTAATTAAATCACCAGCAATTTATTATAAAGCAGCAACACAGGCTGCTGAGACTAAATAGGATAATGACATGAAAGCTGTGCTAAAACAATGTCATATGATCATTTCTTTCTTACTGAACCAGCAGTCAGTCCACTCTATGTTTTCATCATTCTGCACGGATGAGAATTGACATTTGGATAAATTTAATTGACCTCTCAACCATTTGTATTTTTTCTCTCACCTCATCTGATAATTTCAGCGCTCCCTCACTGTTCCCACATTGATTTTGGTCTGTGTTGCCTTGGGCAAGGCCTCGTAGCCAAGTTGTGTAGTCATGCTGGAGGATGCTGGGGGCCAAGGGCCAAGGGCAGTCCTCGCTGAGGACCTGGGGCTGATGGCTGTGGGCAAGAACAGAGAGGCGCAGGCCAATAGAAGTCCACATTTGGTGTGTTGCATTAATTAGCAAGAAGAGGAGGCTGAGCAATTGCTTTTAGGGAAGAAAAAGAGTCTGTAGGGATTGTCTTCAGATTGTCATGAACGGGCCTCAGAGATTACTCTGTTTCATGGTGAGTGAGGTTAAGTTGCTCTTCGGCTTCTGCTGTGTCCAGCTGCCTGTCACTGAGAGAACTGTGCATATTGTATGTCCTGTGTACAGTGTTTTTAATGCATTTTCCTTGTTTCTCTGAAAGTTGTCTTTCTCAAGTCACATAAGCATGCATTTGCACACACACACACACACAGAGAGAGAGAGAGAGAGAGAGAGAGAGAGAGAGAGAAACATTCCCATCTATGCACAAACACAACACGCACAGACACATAAACATACAAGTGTAGGCAGAATAATGCAGTACAGCATATAGTGATGCAGCACTGAACAGCACTGTCTGTTGTGTTATTGGTATTACTGTATGTATCTTTGCAAAATGAAGGCATAAGATTTCCCAGCATTCCTTATGTCTATATAAAACAATCAACCTCATGAGTCAAAGTCAGAATGTGAACCACATGAGCAAAATCAATTATTAAAATACTTCATGAATATTAAGATTTAGTGAATACACAATGTAAATGTGTATCTATAATGAAAATACCCTACAATCTGCTAATGAGCATGTGTGGCTATTTAATACACATTTACTTCCTAAGCTTAGCACAATGACTAGAAACAGGGGGAAACAGCCAGACTGGCTCTGTCCAAAGGTAACTGCCTGCCAGCACCACTAAAGCTCACTAATTAACAGGAGAGGTGCTGCTAAGTGGACTTTGATATCTGTTTCCTTGTTTTACAGTCTTTGTGCAAAAATAAGCTAAAACCCTCTGCTGGCTCCAGCCACTGATAAGAGGATGATAGCATGTGTATCTCCCCCCATATGAATAAAGTAAATATAAAGCCATTGCTGTTATCAATAACTCTAATTGTTTACCCGGTCGGTATATGTAATGCAAAACTTGTGACTAACTTTGTTTCCTCTTTGTTCCCTTCTCTCTTCCTCCGCTGCCATTCACTCATCTGTTTATGCTGACACCTGACAGGTAAGCACAATCCCTATTCCTACTATTACCTTCAACTGAACACACCAGTAATGAAGTCAGAAATAGGGTATAGCTTTACAAGCATTAAAAGGCTCATGTTACATCCAACACCTAATTAGACCAGCAGTTGAACTCATCTTTTGAAATTTTCCCACGCAGCCGCACAGGCATTACTTGAAAGCAGTGCAGAACTAAATTGGCCAAGAGTACATACAGTATAAGTCCTTATTGTTTCTTCCTAGAGTTAAGTAACGCAAGTATTAGTGACACTCTCCCTTGCAGTATGATTCGGGTGCCTGTAGGCAGTTGTCAGTGGCAGACTTGAAACCGGCAATGAGCTGAATATTGATTTCAAAAGAAATATAAAGCAGATTTTGGAGTTCCACAAGGTTGCTTGTTCACAGAGAAAGCGCATAATAGATATGCAAAGTACATCCCTATGCACAGTGCAGCATGGCAGAAAACATTTCAGCAGAGCTTGCATACTTGCATTTGTTTGAAGATATCAAGGCTATTGTTTTCCCCCTAGAGGAATTTGGCTTGCTGGAGGAGCATATTTTTGTGAATTGTTTTCTATTTTGAGGCGGTTGAACGAGACGTGTAATGAATCTGTTTATGAGCAGCTACATAAAAGTAACTTTAGAAAATGGATATTGTTGATAGGAATTTAAAGACTGTTTAGAAACTGTCGGCTGAAGGCTCTTGATGTAAAGTAAATCATTCACTCTCGTGGAATCAAACCAAAGCAGCATGTGACAAACTGCTTTGCAGGGTTTCATCTTTGGGAATAGGGGCAGTGATCAGGTCGTTCCTTTAATTATGACACTATGAAGGTCAGTAGTTTTTTTTTTTTCTCTATTGACTGTATTGATCTGGATTTGCAGAGAGTAATCAGATCCACTTTGCGTACCAACAAGTCTGCAGCAGTCTACTACCTGGAATCACTTATGTTATCAGTCCTTTTCAAGCTAAGCATAACTGACTGAAATCTTTCCGAAAGCCAAATATTGACTGCCTAAACCACACCCTCAGAGGGTAGTTTGAACTGAGACCTTTTGACGGCTGCTTCAAGGTCCCTGGACTCAGCTGTGAAAATACTGTTTGCTCTGTATTGACTCACATCCCGTGTATGAAAACCATATTTCTTTTCTTACACCACAATTCACAGCAAAGGTTTTAAATGATTGGTGACATATGTGAGAATGTTATGATTTACCAGTAAACAGCGTTGTGATATAGGCTAACCACTTTGGGTAGGCATCTATAGAAGAACCTGGCTTGGATATTGGAGTAAAGGGGGAGCTGGGTAAGAGTGAGTATGTCACTGGGGTGTTGAGTTGCGCTCCTCCTATCACAGATGTTTCATTAATTTAGACACACAATGCCTCCAGAGGCCTCAAAGCTAAATTCTGGATTCGCACAACCAACCTCTACAACTAATCAGCAGTACTCTGCACTACACTAGCATTGGATTGTACATGGTGTAGCTCCCATCGTTACACCCAATAATCTTCCTTTACCAGCAAGACTTGTCAACAGTAGACTGAGACAGCTGATTCTTCCAGATACAGATGATTTGCTCAATGTGTCAGAAAACGCAACTATATTGACATTTAAATGCTAAGAGGAGAGCGCACGTAGCTACGGTGCTGCACCCAAAACATGTCATCCTAAACTGAAATAACAAATTTCTTTCCAAACAAAACAAAAACAAACAAACAAAAACATTATGTGCGGAGGAAAATGTATAAAAGTGATTTGTCATGCACAGAGCAGCTACAACAGTAATTCAGTAGGTGGTGGCGTAGTTTGGACACCGTCATGCTGTGGAGAATGACAGCCAGCAGAAACAGTCCCCAGTTTTTTTTTTTGTTAGTTTTTTTTTTTTTGCTGCTTTACTTCAGATCAGAAGATTATCAGGAACTCAGCAGGGACAGGTCCTCCTCCGATCTGTGTCCAGCCACAGTAACGTTCTTTTGAATTCCCTCCCAACCCGTTGCTGCTCGCCCCCACCCACAGCTTGTTTATTGCATTCATAGCACCGTCTTTGATTTTCGCCGGGCAGCAGCATGACACATCAGCTGCCAGTGTATTGTCGAGATGTGTATTGTCACATGAGAGGCGTCCGGCTTGTTTGTTGCCGCTGATCTGCTGAGACAGGCGGGCGGTGTGGTCCGCCTGTTTGGCTCCCATCTCACACTCCCAACTAGAGCGGTCCTCCCACATAAATTGAACCCCATATTCCATGAGCTTGTCGCTACAAACTGCAGCCACGCTGCCTCACAGTCAGTGGAGATTTATTAGGGTCAGGCTCCCACAGCTCAAAGCCACACCGCCAGATCTGAATATAATCCTGCTCTTACCCACCCCACCTCATTGATGAACCAAGCTCATACAATGATTCAGTCATGCTGGTATGTGTGTGTGTGTGTATGTGTGTGTGTGTGTGTGTGTGTGTGTGTGTGTGTGTGTGTTTTGCTGCATATGCATAAACACGCACGCATGCACACACACACCCTGCATTTGTGGGCATGAATGGAGCAGAGTACAGACCGCTGATATGGAACTGAAATGAAGTACAGTGGCTCTTTGTGTTGATGGATCGATGGCTGGTGACAGACTAGTGTCTTCATAAGGTTTTTAATGAAAGCCAATCTTTGGAATTGATTTATGTGCAGTAAGGAGGAGTCCTGATGGATGGATTTGATGAGGACAGACAATAAGATATAGCATTAAACTTTAATGTGCTACAGTATCATTTTTGTACTTAGAGGCTTATTTTTTTTGTCATTGTTGGGGAATTGGGGAAGCAGGTGTATTTTCAATTTATAGCAGTTTGCACAGGGCATAAAAGGAGCAAGGTTCAGAGCCAATGATGTAACTATCCACGGTGAACAGTAAGTCATAGTTTTTATACTTTTATTTCGCTTATTGACATTTTTCCAAAACTGCATGTTTTATTATAAAATGAATATTATTTCTACCCACTATTTATTTAATTTGGTTAGGTTCTTCCCAAAAATGACAAAGTAAGATCCTAATCTAACCAATGAGCTTGCTCCCTGTCATTTGTGATAACCTGCGTCATTTACGTCAGTTTTTTTCTCAAACTTTTAGCAAGAAGCGAGTGTTCTCTGTACCACGTGGATGATTCACTTAGCAACATAATGTTTAGCAAGTCCAAACAAAAGAAGAGGATGGATAAAAGAGATCCGCAGGACTTTACTGCTGAACTGATGACATAAAATAAGTTTTTACTCACTATGCTTCAATTTCATTGAATGCTAGTATTGTTGACGTTCAGCCGAAAGCTAGCATTAGCTGGATTGGCTACACTCTCAATAGAGAATAGCAGAGGCAGGAGTTTGGACCTGAGCAGTGCTGTTAATGACTCTGCTGAGCGCCAGGCCCGGGGGGGGTGAACTCATAATGGGTGAGTAGGTGTCTCTCTTTTATGGATGGATTTAAATCGACAGCAGTGTAGTTGTTACCTCTCACATGTTGGAAAATGCGCAGTTACTGTGATCTGTGTATGTGTGTGTGGATAACACATCTATATGCAAGTGATTGTGTGATCAGATGCCGTCATCCATTCATTCATACTGGGTACATATACTGGATACATATACCTATAATAAGTTGACTTGCTTTTTCTTGATGGCTGTTCATTCTATGCGTACTGAAACACTGTAAGTTAGCTTTGTTTTGAATTGTTAGTGTTGGCTGGTTAAAGCTATTTCAGATTTTTGATAGTTGCTGTGGTGGTTTGAGTCCAGGCTGTTAGAGTACAGTTGATAAATGTGACACCAAGCCTGCTGTCCAATGTGCTGATTAAAGGCTGATCCACTGATGGAAAAAAAGGTGAAAATAACCACTGTCCAGTTTTGCTCATGCATCTTTGACAGCTGATTACATTCAGCACTCAGTGACCAACAAATTGAGTTTTCTGTGGTTTCTTCACAATAAAAGCCACCCAATGTTTCATCAGCTGAACACATATATTGTGAAGCATAAGGATATTAAAGTTATGCATGCCTCATTTCCTGTGAATTCTCCTGCTTATAAATGCAATCTTGGAATGACAGACTCTGACACTACCAATAAAAACTACTATGTAGAAAGATTATTACTGAATGGAAATATATCAGATGGTTTGCTGTTCTTGTAAAACATTATTTGTCTTTTAATATTTTTGCGCTGGAAATAATAATTATTATTAATTATTTGGTAAAAAAAAAAGAAAAAAAGAAGCCAGATATGCCTAAATTTTTGCTCACTGGCTGATGTGTTCACCAGTCTGCTTGCAGTTGCAATACCTCAATGACCCCATCAGCATGGAGCTAAATCTAAGGCCTGACTGTGACCTTATAAAACAATTCAAGTCTGGGATAAATTGCTTCAGGCTACCAGGCTTTTCAAACTGTATTTAAAGTTTTTGGATCTCAGGCCTCCAGTCGTTCCTTGAGGAGGGGTGACGGCACTGGCTGAGGCAGTGGCTCTATAAAGCCATGTTCCATGTGTAAGGCCATTGGATTAGAAGCTACGAGTCTGGCTTGGCCTCCGATCTGTTCATCGTTTTGTCAGTTGCACAGAGAAGGCCCCCTTTGCTTTGCTCTCTGTATCTCTCATTGTTGCCAAATGCAGTGCAGTATTTACTGACAAATGCATGAGCCACTGCACATACGAAAGCCAAGTGATCATTGACTGAGTGATTTGCTAAACTTTACTACTTATGTCTTTATGCTACTCAAAAAAGTTGTGATGCCAACAGCAGGAATGACACTGATTTGTTTTCCATTATTTATCTGGCCCTCTGGCAGACCCTTCCACAAATCTCAGAAATTCAGGCGTTTCTCCATCCTCGTAATTATTTGTTTATAGCCTTGTGGCATTGATTATTTCTCCTGCTCTGCCTCAGCGCTGTCCTCCTACAGTGATCAAATAGCTAGAGGATAGACAACCACACAGGCCTTACTCACCAGCCCACTGGCCCATCGTGATTATCCACAAACCCGGGTAAGGCAGCACAAAGCAGCCTGATTACCACCTGACCGTGGGCTGCTTCCACACAATATGGATGGCTCTGATGGAACCGTCAGCTTTGAAGTCACTGAAAATCCCACGCTGTACCATCCTACCCAATGCTTATTTTCTTTTTTTTTTTTTAAACATCCTCCCTCCATCAAATATTTGTATTCTTGGATATAGCTCGTTAAATGAGGTTTCCAGACCTTTAGTCTCATTAAAAAGAAAAGTCAAGCTACTTTCTATTAGGGAATGTTATCTTGTTTCAGCCAGATGCTTAAAAGTGACTTAATACTTGAGCTCATTAAAAAGAAAAAAAAATTCAATTAATTAGCCATTTTTCCCGTCAGCTTCAGTTACACTGATAATAGTATTAGTTTTCTAGAATGAGGGTTCTGGGCTTTGATTTGCGCCTTTAGCAGGCTGCTGCACTGTGTTAGAAGTCCAGAAAGACTCACTCTGTGGAAACGACTGAGACCTTTAAGACTTGCAGTATCTGACACTTTCTGTTCAGACTTACACCTGACTCTAACGGTCACTGTATCACATCAAAGGCTGATAACTCTGAGGAGACAAATCCTGTATTTCAGGACAACTGTACCAGAGCAGCAGCAGAGGTCAGACATCTTTTTGTCAGTGTTTTTTGATTTTTGAAAGACATACCTATGTCTGCTGGTTGCCGCCTGAGCAACACAATACTTGATTTGTCTGTAGAGCTGCTAAAATGTTCCCATATATTGGTTACATTGGTAAGATTTATGTTTGCTAATATATCATGCATTATGTACATAAATCCTAGACTGTCTTCAAACAATCAATGCAATAACTTGTGCAAGCAAGGATTTTGAATAACTCTGAAATTCAGCACAATGCAGTCTATTGGCTGTATTACATTATCTGACAAGATTGTCAGTAAGCTGCTGGATGAAACAGGTTGGAGTGGGTTTCTTGGTGGCAGCTGTTTTGATGTTAAGATAGCATGATCCACGTAGGATTCAGAACACACCGTCCTTGTTTTCATCCATTTAAATGGTCATTGCCTTATTCATGACTGCATGTGGTGCTGAGCTAGCAGGCAGACAGTAGCACACAGTGGTCAACAGAAAACACAAGCTGTGGATGTTGGCTTCTTTATCTTTGTCAGAAACTGTTAGTAAAATTTGAGAAGCTAAGATTTTTTCATATATATATTCCAAAAGACCACACGTCCTTTTTTTAAGACAACCACCTGAACATTTTGAATCAATACTTCACCACAGATACCTTCAAATCATGAGGTGGCACATGGCGTGCATTTTCATTCAGACATTCAGTCTTGTCAGGATATCTATCTGATATTTTCAAGCCATAGATATCTGGTGTTGGTTTGATCTTTTAGATTTCTGGTGATAAAAAAGGATGTTATAATCTTTTGACAGCTGTTTGAATCCAATTCTAGCAGACTGTAAGACACAGGACGGAAAATATGCTTTAAAGGTTGATTTTGATCAAAAGTTGCAATATGTCACTGAGCCTTTACTAGTGAAGCTTTTGCATTAGAAGAGTGTAAAACGCTTCTAACACATGTTTTTTTCATACGTTTTTCAACTTTTATTGTCCTTTGCAAGATATATGGGGACTTGAAATTAATTGTCTGCTGTTTTATAAAAGGGAAACACCATGAGAGAAAGTGATGTCATGTGCATAAGCTGGTCTTGACTGCTTGTTGTTTTGTTAACCCAAAACAAAATGATGTGCCAAATGTTATATTTCATACCATACTATCACTTTAAAGTCCCATTTCACAAAGGCAGTGACAGTAAACAAACCTTTTTAAAGCACAGCTGTAGCTAACATCATTTCACAGAGCTTGTCTAAAGCTTTTGCAGGCTGTAGGGAGAAGTTCTAAGACTAGAATTGGCCCATCACAGCGCCTGGCAGGGCAAGGTCACCTCCTCTCTGCCCTGTATCGAATGCCAGTTGACAAGAGAAAAACATGCCTTCCATTCTCAGACACTTAAAAGAGTAACCATTCCAGGATTTAGTAGGCTGCAGCTCCTTACTGATGACGCAACACTGAGTAAATACTTTTGCACCCTCGAAAACTTTGTCACTGGAACATTGCTTTAGCCTGCTTGTGTAAGGCTTGGTATACACTCCATCTTTATACACTTGAAGGATTGGACTGGCCATTGGGCATAAAATGACAAATCCCAGTGGGTCACCGCATCAGTGGGCCATCAGGAAAATCCATAACACCCTCTCTGTGTACCTGTCATTCAGGGTGCGCATGAGAGCATTCTGCATGGATGTTGTTTGTGTCCAATAAAGGAGAATCCAAACTAATCTTTATTGTTTGCTTAAATAAATTCAAATTAATTAAATGTGAAACCTTAAACTTCCCTTTATGGAAATGTTGCTGTACAGTTAAGTCTAAAATCTGAGATCCTGCTGTCTTATCCTAATATGCTCCATAATACATCTGTGGATGGATTGTATTTGTATGGGAGACAGCGACAGTGACATTTCCAGGTGGCTTCACTGATGGAGGAAAGACAGCGAAGCAAAAGGATTTAAAAACGTATGAGAATCAGTCCAATTCATATTCAAAGGAAAGCTTTAAATGGCCTAAAAAGGGACACAGATTTTACCTATAAATTCTTCAGTTTTAGTTTTTCTTTTATGCATTTTCAGGACAGTGGTGGTTCATCTATATATTGAGTTATTCTTCCATTGTTTCTCACTGTGCTGACTTTACCGTGTTAGCTTCAGTAAGCTATTTCTGAACCACCCAAGTGCCCAGAGAGCTGTAATGGGCGACTTTTTGCAACATTAACTATTTATTTGAATTCTGTGCTGCACCTTCGAAATCGCCCCCATGCCATCCATTATCCTCGAGGAGGAACAATGCATGGATGTGAACACAAATTCCAGGAGAGGATGAATTTGAGTCCATTTTTCTAACCTGGCAATTCATTTGTCATCCTCACAGCCTGAGGAGCGGCTGCTACCTCCCTGGTCTCTGATTAAACAGGAGAGAATTAATAACAGGTGTCTGAGGAAGGGAAGGCTCTGCCTATTGGAAAAAAAAGCTTCCTTGGGAAGAAAGGCCAAGCACAAAGCCACAATCTGCAATTAGAGCACAAGAGCAGCAGGTACACTGAGCACTGAGAGTGCATCTACTGTGTCACATCAACCCCACCCAATAAGTTGTAGAGAAGCTTGTTGAGAACAAGATGAAATTTCTCTAAACTTATTAAGCAGTTGCTATTAATGAATGTAATTCTTGATGCCGTCACAGTCATAGACCTCTCACTGTCATTTGCCACAAAGGAAAGACACTGCGCAGGTTAGATGTCTTACACAATAAATCAACTTTAAATGATTTATGCCTGTACATAACGTGCCCTTTAAATGCATCGGAGAAGGAAAAAAAAAATAGAACACTCAAGGTGCTCGCTGGAAGCCAAGGTAACGAATTCAGGAGAATCTTTGATTACCTCTAATGTGGTTACAGGTAATGGTGACCTGTCTCTAAGGAGCCAAGCCAGAGCTAAATTATATTTCAAATCCATTAAACCTTACCTCAGATCCATGATTTGCTTCCAGCAAGCAGCTACCCAGGGCAGCAGGTAATTGAATTTCAAACCTGAAGCCAGGAAGCAGATAGGCCCCAGAGCTAAGTCCTCTGCATGAGGTGGAATACTGTTATGCATAAAGCCATGATTTATTTGTGCCTATCAAATCTTGTAATGGGCTGCTCTCTGCCATGGAGATGAATAAGCCCATTTGTTGAAACAACACTTCTGTGGAAAAAATTAGATCACTATGACCAACAGACATACCCAGTTATTAAATTTACACGTTTAGCCTGAGTCCAGCTGCAGAGGAAACTTTAAGGAGATGGAGGGACATGCTTAATTACATAAAAACCTGAACGAGGCACTGTTATGCTACGCTTTGATAGATCTGATTCATTTGCACTCTGCCACGCAGGTGAGGATCATTAGGCCCTGAGGCTGCTCACTTTATACATTTTTGAGTGTAGATTGAAGCTGCTCCATCCCATCAGTACACATTACTTTTTAAAACAGCCTGAGATCAAGTTATCGGATCAGGTAATGGATCAAAAACAGAGGTAACAAAAAAACATCAAATAAAAATTTAAAATCCTGTTCAGCTGGTGTTCAAACAGAAACCCTCGGTCAGAAGAAGGGTTTAATTCAGCCGGGTGACAGCCAGACTGAGCCATAACCTTGATGTCTAATTGCTTACAGTGGGCTGAACTCTAAGGGAGAGTCTGGGTTGTTAATGGGAGGATCATGCACTTAGGGAAAAGTATTGGCTCCGCTTTCTCCTTGCTGTCATCCCTGCTATTTCGAGACATCCCTCACTTCGGAGCCAAGACAGACGACACCAAACTCAATAGTGAATCAATCATAAGACCAATTTACCAATTAGGCTCATTGTACTCTATAAATAAACACATCACAGCCCTCCTGTGCTCTGCCTCATGCGATACCATCTCAAAATGCAGTCCAGTAATCAGGGCACACAGGCAAACATGTCGCATCGATCTGGGACCTTTGTTATACTGTTGTCATGATTGTCATGATACAAACAGACTAAGTATACCTTACTCTTACCTCTGCTTCACATAGCATGCATGCATCATACATACAGTATTTGGACTTGGTTTTTATTACTTACTATTACATGCATAATCTGTGGCTAATGAATGTTTAACACCCTCCTGTACAAAGAATTATCCAAGCATACACCGTCATTAATAATGCAAGGAGTCCCCGGGGTTTCCTGTTAGTTTCATCTTAGCAAATTACAACATCATACAAAAATATTCTGCTCTAAATGGAGCAGTATATGTCCACTACAGTGAGCGCGGAAGTTCACTCAGGTGACATCTAAAACGTTTGGAAACACCAGAGTTAAGATTTCAAGACGTACTGTATAATTTATAGTGGAAAGAGAGGCTTTGTAATGATACAATAGCTCTTGGCATCATCACCTCCCCTGGCAGGCCGTCTCCTGCTCTCAGCCTCAATGTTGGAGCTGCCACTGCTGCTACTGCTGCTGTTGCTGCTGTGGCTGCTGCTGCTGTGGCTGGTGCACAGCCTGCCAGAGCTCCAGCATGCTCTACCCACCTGTCACCATGCAGCGAAAAACATTTCTTTCACACCGAAGATACATGTCACTAGCTCTCACAGAGAACCACAAGCATTTAGAAAAACTGTCAAATCACTGAGTTTTTTTTTTTTTTTTGGGGGAGGGAGAAATATCTACAGCTTTTTTTCTGATATGTGTATCTGTCTTTCAAGACATGAGAATACACAGGCAGCGAATGTCAGAGCCGGGAACATTTCATTTAGCAAGTACAGTAACATATAGAGGGATTGTCCTGGTGGCATATAGGAACATGACACATTGAGAAAAAAAAACATTAGCTGAAGTACAAGGTATGGGGATGACAGCAGCAAGTGTCGAATAAAAAAGACAGTGCAGGACTTTACGCTGTATATATTTTGCAGAGTATATGTACATTTAACTCTGAATGGACAGAACACATATCATCAGCACCTATTCTGGAGAAGAAACTGCTTTAGAAGTTAACAGTCAGGCTATAGGCAAGACTATCAAGTAAACCCTGTACACCACAGTACACATTGCACCACAGAGTAGAAGTGCTCTGAGAGTCACTGAGTCTTTCAACACCAGTGTTGCTTCAGTGGACGACCTCCCAGAAACTGAGTGCATTCCCAGAATAGAAAAAGAACTGGTTATTGACTCCACAGTACGCCCAAGTGGGCTTTATGATTTAGTGCAGTGAGCCGTCAACTCTCAGAGCAATGTGCAGCAAACAAAAAACATTTTATCAATATTCCATCAGGCAGGAGCCCTCTCCCTGTTAATATAGTGCCCAGACGCATCTTAGCACCCCAGAAGATCGTGCATTCAGGCGGCAGCTGCCTGCAGCTCATGGGGCAGTGCTGAATTAAATGGAACGCCACTGGCCATGTCACTATGTTGACAAGCATTTTTTTTTTTTTTTGTGATATGTTGATGCACTGTGCATTTTCTTTTATCTCAGAAGAGTCACATCACTGGCAGTTAGCTGCTTGATATCAAAGAACCTCATAGATGCGTGAAATATGCAGAGCATGTGATTAGTGCAAACATGATCACTTTCAAACCACTAGATTGTACATCCATTTAAATTAATAAATAATCAAAGTTTTATTATTCAATATGTCAATGAATTCTAAGGAAACAGATTTAAAAGACACTGTCCTCCTGTAAAAAAAAACAAAAAAAAACAAGCCCATAGGTTTGTGCAGCTGGGTATTATGACCCATAGTTACGTTTTGATGTTAGACGACATCTAGTGACCGTAGTAATTACGTCAGGAACAAAGGGAAAAGTGCGGTGACGTAGTATATTGAGCGAGAAACTCTGTGTTGTAAATGAGTTGGGGTGGATGGTTGGGTCAACAAAACACAGTCTGTGACACCAGAGATTGGTGTTCCTATATGAAATTTTATATTGTAACCTTGACAACAAAGAGTGTCTAACGTTGAGTAAAGTACTTATTTTAACCCAAATCACAATCTTTTCAAATAGTAACTAACCAAGTAGTTTTTGTGTCTAAACCTAAACAAGCCATGACCGTTATTATAGTGACTACAGTCAGGCACACTGCAGTCTGCATGTTTATTATTGTAACTATGACAACCAAGGTCCAGTATGCCTGCTGCTATGCCCGTCACATCAGAGCGGTTGAAAAAAAAAACCAACCTGCTGTATATGGTGGTTTAAAAGCTTGTCTTTGGCTTTTTGAGTTGTCACTTTGCTAAATCAGTCTGTCATACAGTCTGTGCCAAAAAAATAGCTACTTTCACCAGGCAGGTAAAGCTTTAAACCACAAACCCATAAAACATTTATGTCTCTCCAAAAACCCCTAAAATATGAATTAGAGAAGAGTCCCTTCAATGCAGCTTCTCTTCCCCTCTCACGATTACCTGTAATGATCCTGAGGCCGCACCAACATGTTTGATTACTGTCCTGTATTGTATTTACATGTGTTCATAGTGTCAGAACATCAGAGTCAGGACGGCGGTCTCTGTGCTGCGCAGAGAAGAATCAATCTCTATGCTCTGTGATGTGATTACTTTTGATTAGACACATTAGAAACATTGCAATATTGTTGTACTTTTTTTTTTTACAAACTGTTTTATCTGATAAGTGCCCTCTCTCCTTTTCAAGAGCTTGTTGAACTCCTTGGTGAACTCATTAGAAGCTTGCTGAACTCCATATTTAACACAGAGCATAATCTGAGGGCCATTATGAGAGTCAGGGTAGTTAGGGAAAGCACTGTACTGGTGTAAGAAGTCCTCTGAAAAACTGTTCACTCGTAGGGAGAATCTAGCTGATTAGTTTTAAAAAAAGAAAGTTAAGGCATTACTGGAATGACTGAGGTTATCATTTGTGAATCCATCCATGCCTCTTTTCACATTGTGCTGATGAGAATTTAGGAGACTGTCATGCTTAAGAGCGCCTTTTCCCAGATGTGTTTCTGTTTTCACTGGCACGGCTTCAGATTCATTCAATCTACATTATTCATATCAGCTATTTAGCTCTCATCCAAAATGACATGAAATGACTGCATCAGTTGAGTGAGTTTAGATTTCTATTATATTTTTCTAGCGTTACAAGCCCCTAATAGTTGAGAGTGCAGCGGTGAAAAAGACAATGTTCTGGCAGAACATGGAATGAAATGTTCTGCTTCTGGTAGAGGTCATGAGTGTAAAGATGGAGGAGGAACGGAGAGAAAATGAGGATGTGAAGCGTTTCAGGTTCAGGGACACAGATTTTCCGACTGAATTGGGAATTTTGGTCATTAACTTATTTTGGAAAGCAAGTAAGAACACATTTTGACAATAATGAGCAGGAGTTAACTAAAAAATTTGTAATAAAATGTGAACGAATTGATACAGAATCTTTGCAGTTTACAATTAACATACAGGAGACATTATGAAACACTGTTATGTTTTTCTATAAACTAAACCTATTCATGACCATAGAGCTGAATTAGCAGCTCTCTGACACACTCAGTAAAAACTAAGAGCTTCACAAAGTCATGATTTATTGCAGGGCTATTGTATTGCATTGATTTATATTGCACAGGTGTTACGTTGAGTGTGTCCACCCCCCTCTATAGCCTAAAGTTACTCTTTCTTTGTGCCAGTGGACTGAAATGAGAAAATGTGATATGACCGCCACACCTTCCCATTGCTCCAGCAGGTTTGAAGCGCACTGCAAATTACATGGCTACTCTGTCACAGCTTGATGATTCAATTTATTGCACAGATAGTCCCTAAAAAATAAAGCACAGCCCCAGCAAATGATATTGGTTATTGATGACTGATTTTACAGACACTGTAATTCACCATAATACAGTGCTTTTTACTGTAAGGTGCGGGTATATGAGGAGGCGCATCAATATTAAAGAATAATGTGAATTATTTGGTTTTTATGCTTTAGATTTTTCCCTTTTCCATATTTCTCAGGACAAATTGTAGTGTAGAGCCCAGAGGGAGGGGGGGGGGTTCTGGGGCAAAATCTGTGAGGCAGCACAGACTGTGTAGTGCCGCTTGTGTTGTGGATTATGATATTAATCATATGGCAGCTGGCCATTAAACATGGTGTGGTAATCCAAACAGCCCTCTGTGATAAGTAGATGGTGCCGCACATGATTGCGGCCCTGAAGAGAGGCGAGTTGAGCTGCTGAACCGGAGCCCAGCCCAGCCGCCTCTACCAGCAGAGGAGAGGGCCACAGGCTGCAGTGAGAAGAGCACTCTCCACAGCCATCAGAGAAATAGATGACTCTCTACTCGGAGTGGAAATCAGTGGATCGGTGCCTTATGATCACAGCAATTCACCACTAAAGACTTTGAACAGGAGATTTTTTATGATTAATGCATGAATAGCAATCATTTTTGGAAAAATTCTAATGGATTTCATGACACTTGACAGGGTTTTTAATAAAATGTAGTTATGTTTAAAAATTGCAAGGCACTTCAAAATAATCATAACATTTAACCAGACCAAGAGTTCTGTGCAGAGACCAACTGGGAAGTCGGTTAACATCCTTCAGTCTTATGAATGACACCTGCAGTTTCAGATAGGTTGTGTACCACACGCTCTATAAATCAAATGCTCATAGACATTTGGGAGGAGATTGTTCGGTTTTGGATATAAGATTGGAAATGGTTTGCTGAGATTGGACTGTTGTGAGCAAGTGTGGACATAAATCAGCCTGAAAAGCCCCCATACAGTAAGCTAAAATAGTTCAATCAGGACAGACATATGAGAGGAACAAAAGCGAATGAGAAAAAAAATTGTAAGTTGTAAAATTACATTTATTGTGAACAGGAGGAATAGACTTTGGTTCAGCAGGAGGTAGATCACCATGGGGCGCAGTCCTGTGAGTTAGGTGTTTCGAATGTGAAGGAAACTTCACCCAGAGCCTAGATACTGGTGGTGGTGATGAGGAATGGAGCACAAGGTTGGGAGTGTCTTCATGAGAGGGAAACTTCTGATCGCAGAGTTTGATTAGAGATGGTCAAGCATCCAGAGTTGAGGTGGTGATGGGGTGGAGGTGGGTCACGAAATGACGGCAGAGAGAGAGAACACTGTTAAAGTATGACAGTTTATTAGTGATTGACTGAAGGCGATCGTGTCAGATTGGGATTGCATGAAGACAAGAATGAGCTGGTGGGGCTTAAAGAGAGCGGGACACTGTGCTTGTTACTCAGGAAGCAATTAATCAGTGGTCCTGACTGCACTTTCACTAAGCTTAATTTCCATAGGCAGTAATGTATTTGCATGAAAATTAAAGCTGAGGTTTGACATTTGACGTCCAGGCTCATAGCAGCAGTTCTTTGTTTGTAAGCAATGAACAATATTGCGTATTTGATTCTTTTATTGAATTAATGTTATGGCAAAACTCACAGAAAGACTTACTGAAGAGTTGCCCTTAAAACAGAGTGTTTTAAGGGCAACTCTGAGTGTAGACGCACAGATATTTTTATTTTCAGTGTCAGGTGAAACTGAGGTTATATAAGCCATATCCCACCGGTCAGGACACTTCATTGAAAGCCAGCTGTGAGCTGAGGTTGAATGTGGACATTTTGCACAGCAAACACATCATAATTCTCCCCTGGCAAAATCAAATCACCCACCAAGTGCGAATAGGTGACCCCAGCAGAGTGCAGAGGAAAGCAATGGGATGTTCAAAACTTGCCGACACGACAGATTATATGGTCCTTCAGTCTTGGCACATTGGCAAATGAGGGATTTGATGGGGAGCACTAGAGCAGTGGCTTGAGTGGCAGAATGCTCCTAAAGCCCCAGCTAGTTCTAATGAGGCAGCTTGATGTAGCAACCAGGTCCACTGGGCGCAGGAAGGACCAGATGTCGCTCGTACACTCACTCATTCCTTCCAGCACAGTCTGCATTCACCGTTCAGCCCATCTGCTGCTACCAAGCACAGTCAATATTTAGCCACTGGGAAAAGGACAGACACGCTCTGCACCTGGATCATTATAGTGCCTCTGGTAAATTGGAGATATTTTTTTTTCTCTAAGCCTAACTAAGAAAAAGTAAACAACTCCTTTTCAGCCCACACTCTCTAACCCCTTGGACTTGACCTCCTGATGTTTCAGATACTTCTACTCAGTTCCCTTAGCAGTGTATACTAATGAGGAAAAAAATTTGACACATCTCAGTGCGAGATCGTATCCAGGAACAGTTGAATAAGCCTCACAGCTCATGTTGCATGACTCAGCAGTGAATCACGGGTTGTCAAGGTGCCACTGAGCAAAGCTGACATGCAATATGCCAATTCTCGCCCCAAAAGATGAGACATTAACAAATTACTGAAGAGGAGGAAAATAAGAATTAATTTCCTTGTGAGAAAACGGTTGCATTTCTTTCTCAGTTTGTCTCTTGCACGCTGTGTGTGTGTGACAAGTGTCTGTTGCATCATTTAACTCAAGGTATTGTGATCTGCAACTGTGTTACCAAGGTGAAAGGTGATAAGTAGCTGAAGTTTAGTTAGAGGTGAAAATTTTCAATCCAAAAGTAATGTGGATCCAGAGTCGGCCCAAGAGCGCAGATTACAAATCATTTTTTGCGCAAAATCACATAATATAATGACTCATAAGGAACCTGTACCTATGAATCATACAGTTCAAATGCCGGGAGTAAAATCCTCCATCCTCCATATGCACTTATCTTTTTTCCAACTGGTGCTGCAGCCTATCCCAGCATGCCTTGGTAACCACTGAAGATTTAGTTACCTTACATTACATTAAGAGCAACAGCAGGAACCGAACATCAGAAGGCCCAGCTGTGGCAAATTCATAATTGATCTCTGCCGAAAGAAACACTTGTATTGCATGTATTGAGCTGTAGACATCTCCTGGGCAATCCAGGGCAACTGTGTGCTCATTCTCTGAGGAGTGAGCACAGTGTTGAACATGATGAAATAAGAGTAAAATTACTGTACACTATTACCCCAGTTACACAGTTCAAAGATTAAGACACAGAGCAGACATTTATACAAGCTTATACTCTCCACTTGTCTCTGGAAAAACCTGGCAAAAAAATCATGGCAAAAATCTTCATCACCTCCACGTGTGGGAGTTTGCACTTGTGCAAGTTTGTGCATGGGTGCCATGCATCTACAACCTGCAGGAGCAAATGTCTTTAGGGAGAGAAAGCCTATAAAAAGCAAGGAGGGACTAATATCTCATCTTAGTTCTTCTCCCAGTGTGGAGTGTGCCACGTGGAGCCGCTCCTGTGGGTTGGATTTATATTCGGATTCATAGAGAGGCATGCTTTGTTGCTGCATCCCCGGTCTGCTTACATGAAGAACTTGAAAGGATGTTTTCTTGTCAGCTCTCTGCCGTGGCTTCCAGGCAGAAAGAGGGGTATTGTTTCACCACTTATTCTTAAGTTATGAACTGGGTCTTGGCATTACCCTGTGTGGCTCAGATGAACTGAGGCGCTCTAACTGGAGTTCATTTGCATTATGTCAAGCTGTTACTGTGCAGTATGTGCTTTTATGAAAATGAAGATTTATCAGTAGTCATTGCCTCAAACTTTCCTTTACACTATAACAGATATGTGCTAAAATATTTAACACCCCTCTGTGTTTTTTCTTCTTCTAGTCATCAGTTAAAAGAAAAAGAAAAATCTCTTCCCACTCTTGAAATGATAAAAGTGCAACAAAGGATTATCTGGTATTACTTCACAGACTCAAGGAAAGTCGAAAACAATGATGGACTGCAACTAAAGTAGCAGTCAACGGCTTTTGAAAGGATCTAGTACAACTGTAGGTTGCCCTTCACAGTAATTATAAACATGTTAGAAAACCAACAACTCCTCCAACCTGAACAACAATGTAGGTTTTTTTTTTTTTTTTCAACCCTCTGATAAAATTCTCCTGAAGTAGAGCCCCTGCAATGGCACGTGTACTGGACCTTGGTTGTCACGGTTACAGTAATAAACACACAAACTCTTTCAACAGTGACGTACCTACTTTTGTTGAATTGGTTACTATAACAGTCATAGCTTGGTTAGTTTTAGGCACTAAAACTACTTGGTTAGGTTTGGGAAAAGATGTGTGATTTGGGTTAAAATAATTGCTTCCTCAGGATTAGACGATCTTTGTTGTCATGGTTACAATAATAACTTTCAAAATGGGAAATCGGACACCACTCCCCCGTGTTATATTGCCATTTTGTTGACCCATCCCTCCACCCCATCCTCCTCCTGACGCTGACTTTATCACTCCGTACTACGTCACTTCCCTTTGCTCCTGTCGTAATTACTACGGCCACTAGATGTCGCCTGATAACAAAACGTAACTGCGGGTCACAATAACCTGCTGCAAAAACGACCTATGGGCTCATTTTTTACAAGAGGACAGTCTCATATCATTGTAATTTATAGGAGAAAGGGCTCATATACTTGCAAGCCCACCCCTGAAAACAAACAGCACCAACACAAATACTACAAGTACATACAGTACATACAGTTTAGGGTAAAACAATAAAAGAACCTTTTTTTTCATTGGAAGTACATTACACATGAACATTATTATATATTGTATAATACACCACCATTCAGCACCACCATTACCACTGCCACAGGCCACGTGTCTTCATGTCTGCTTATGGCTTGCAGTCTGTAACTCTAAATGTACTGTGAACACAGGGCGCGTCATGTGTTTGTGTGTTGTCACATCAGGACACGTTACCCATGAGCTCATTGCCATGTCTTCATGTCATCAGATACACATCTAATGGGGCTTTTATGAGGGCAATGTGCCTTTAGGGCCTAACTGCCCTTTTCAGTTTACGCCACTGTAATTACGTTAATATCAGACATATCAGACATAAAATGCAGGGATAGCCCGTTGGTGGTCACTGAAGAATCAGGGCACAGCTTCTCTGGTTTAACTTATCTGTCACAATAGCACAGAAGAGGCAAAAAAAACAACAGTGTGCCCATGAGATAGTTGGTTTTTTTCCCTTACTATTTTGTTCTGAGGGAGAAGGAAAGCCAGAAGGGACTAACAGTCGAAAAATACTAAGGAGAAAAGACTTTAGCAGGATTAATTCCAAGGTCACCAAGAAGTCTTCGTGACTTCATTTCTGAGCAGTAAAATGAAATGGTTTTGTGGAGTTTGTAGGAAAATGACCTCATCACAAAATTGCCTCTTTTCACAAAACTGCTTTGCTGACCATTGAGAAGTATTTCGGCGTGCCTACGGCTATTATTATTCTTTACTAGCGCCTCCTGCTCAGTAGTTTGAGGGTAAATCGAGGCCCATGAGTGGAGTTCTGGGTTGTCTATCTGCTCTGTCAGTTGTGGTGCCCTTCAATCGGCAGCATACAAAATGAGTCCCCGTCCCCTTGTAAACACAGGATGATAAAGGCAAGAAACCCTCATAATCTCCTCTGATTCCCATGCCTCACTGCTCCGCACATCATACACATCTTGGAGTGTTCATTTCCATTTGGATTGGAGCCCCAGTTCAGGGATTTCTTCTGTCATTTCAGCCAAATGCCTTCAGCGAAGGCAGATGCAGCGTCTGTTTTCATTTGAATAAACACCTTCTGCACGGTGCACTGTGTTTACTGTTGGAAACTTTTAGGTGTAATTGGTCTAATACAATGTTTCTGAAAGTGCATTAAATGAAACTGAGATAATATCTAAACCGACAGCTTCATCATGTTTTTTTTTATTTTTCCCATCACGTGAGTGTGATTTTAGTACAAAGGATGTTGTGAGTGCAGGAAAACACTGAAACAGCTCTGAAAGTCAAGCATCTCACACTTGTAGTTGCTGAAGTACCGGGTTCAGTTTACAGCCGTAAGGAGAAGCAAAGAGTCAAGCAGTTTTTTCCCTTGACTCCCATAAGTTGTTGTGTTTGTACTAAGTGATATCATGAGATGGCGTATAAATAGCGTGCCACTTTTGAGGACATTTTGCATCTCATGTATATGCATTATAAGCTTTTTGCATGTTATTTAACACTGTTTTAGTTATAGGGTTAGGTCACATAAAGTGACTTAAGAAACTAACATGTTATTCAAATGCAACTTGGTGATACCAGGCTGGTTTGTGCAGAAAAAAACTGAAAAGTCTGAGGTGTACTGAGTAAAAACCCATTTTTATTTTTGATCTTTTGTGACATAATCAGTCATTTCCTTTGCTCAAACATATTCAGATACCTTCCATAGTGTAAATGCAAAGAGCATCGGCACTGATCTATTTTTTCCCACAAGGTGAACCATGAACCATCAGGGAGCATTCCTGTTTCACTTGCTTTTTTCATCAGCAGCCACTCTGTCTTGCATCTTCATCTCCTGCCTCTTAACCTAAACAGCCTCTGAGCAATTCTTCCTTTAAACGGCTTGTGACCTTTGGGTGATGCTGGTGCTGAGCCGCCATCAGAGCTAATAATATCTCATTAGAATACAATAGCCAAGTAAATTCCAGCTTCTAAAGCGGTGCCAGGAGGATTTACCCAATATGCACAGAGACTGCCAAAAGAGTTCTCTATTCGTATTTCAAAAAAAAAGAAAAAAGCCCCTGTTCAGCATATATAACATGGTAGCATACTCTTAACTGTAGCATCATTTACCAGTTTATGGTTTACGCATTGTTGGCTTTTCTTTTTATCATTATTATTTCTAAAGCTGACTTCATCAGAGCTCAGAAGAAAAAGAACATATGGTGTGTGTGTGTGTGTGTGTGTGTGTGTGTGTTGGTACTTTTCAGGTAAATACTTTGAGGATTTATGTGCCTTCAGAGACAAAGTTTAAATCAAAGTTTCTTGGTTGTTTTGACTGCTAGCTGTTGGCAGGTGGCTCTGGCCGGCATCCACTTATTCTTGAAAGCAGCGGCCAAGCCGCCTCCCACCAACTGACGTTGACACCTCGGTCTGCACTGTGTGCAGTGGGAGCTGCATGAATTCAGTAAAGGGGATAAAAGAAACCTGCAAAGAGAGGATGGGGAGAAAAAAAGAGATGGTTTTGAAGCAGATGGTCCCTTACAGTGTGCATGCATCTGTAGCTTGTGGAGAGGTAAAAACAAACAGCACAGTAAGAAGAAGGGGGAAGACAAGATCTCCTCAGGAGCAATGTTACACAAACACGGTTGTTGCTGATGGTGGTTTTTCAGCTCACATGGCTTTTTACACCCACAAATTATTTCATAGAAAACTTCAAACTCTTGTTTCTTGTTGTTTAGACATTTTGTGTTTCCTGGCAAATAGTCTGATATAAAGGTAAGTGCTGTAGTATAAACTGACTTATAGTCTTTTTTTTTTTAGTTTTTAAATCTTGCACACATAAGAGTGCCCCATGAAAACTCAACATCAGCAGGCAGCAGGCAGCAGCTGCAGCGATAGCAATGAAAAGAACAAAATGCTTACTCCCCTACACTGAAAGGAAACAACTCAGGGTTCTGGGACATGAAATTCTCACGGGAAAGTTTGGCAGTGTCATTTGTGACACGGAGAGAATGAATGAAAGAAACATGACAAAAAAGCTCATCTCAGTGCTTGATAGCAAAAAGAGCTTTCCTCTCAACCTGGAGAGACACCCTAAGAAGATTGCATCAATCATATTTCTTTCTGTTCTCAGATTACTTCGATATATGCAGCACAGCAAATCCTCTTTCTCAAAGGACACAAAGGACCACTGAGTGTTCTGTGCTTTTCACCAGCTCAGCACTTTATACCTATGTGGAGAATTATGATTCTGTGTGATATCATCAAGGTTAGGTTGTTGGTACCTTACACCCTGCCCTTTGATTGGATGTTTTAAATTTTGTCACGCCTGGCCTTCGGCCTGCTATCAGCTCACCCTTGAGAGTGCCACTCCAGAGGAGATCTCCCCCGGCAGTGAGAGGCAAGTGCCAGTGGGCAGCCTGGGGAGACTATGCTTTTAGTGCAGAATAAATCAATCTGAAAGAGAGGGTTTAAATCAGGAAAGATGACACCGTTGTCCCATTTTGCCTGGCTCCATCCATGTGGCATTAGTTTAAGGTCAACTTCATTTCTGTGCACAGAAACAGACATTGTCCCGGCAGAGGTGTTTTTATTCCCTGTAATTTCTAAAGATCGATAGAAGCAGTCAGTGACCCACAAAGCTCGGAGGTTGACTGGGGGGTCTATTTATAGCAGCCAGTGTGTTTGCTCTGTACTGACATGCAGTACCGCTGAGCCTTCAGTCGTATCACAAGTTCAGGCTTGTTAGAGAAACAGGTGCTGAAGTTAAGGACTCGCTGATAAGATGGCGGCGCGAGGTTTGGCATTAGTGGTGTTGATGGTGGTGGCAGGAGTGTAAAACTTGACTGGTGAAGTGAGGAAATGAGGTCAGCGCTGCTTCCGCTACCAACGCTTCCACGAGTTTGTTTATGAGTCACAGCTGTGAGTTAATGCAAAGTGAATAGGGGTTTCACAGGGTGCACTGCAAAATCCCAAACTGTAATATTAAACTCACATGGTGCGGAAGAGCAAGTAATCAATTACAAGCAAAATAAATTGGATGGCAGGAAAGGATGGGATGGACAGCTGATGACATATTTATCAAGGCACAATCACCACCGAGAAATTCTCCAGCTCTGCTCGTACTGAGTGACAGATGGAGAGCGCTGCCTCTTTAACAGCTTCCCTGGGAGACGGGTTTTAAGGAAATGGGACCATGCAGTACATTTTAGCTATTTGGGGAGGAGACTTGTGTTTCAAAGCTGGAAGGCATGTAATAAAGAATTCATCTTTTACCTGAAATAATAAAACGGAGGAGGTTAAATTATGCATCTAATCCCAATGCATGCATTTCTAACTAAGTCGGAATTGAAAATTGCAAAATAAAGCTGATGAATCCAAGACAATGAGCTCCTTCACTGAGAGTGCACGCCTTATGCCATGTTAATTAGCACAGAGGCCACACACACACACACACATGCACACACACACACACACACACACACACACACACACACACACACACACACAGACTAATTCAGGTGATAAAACGTTGGAAGTCAAATTTTTAACTTGTAGCCTGGTCTACTGTTTTACGCTAGGATATTAGTTTCCTCACTGACCAAACAATGCAGCTCCTCAGGCTATTCTCCCTGCAATATCCACAGAGAGGACAGCCACTGTGAGACATGTTTGTTTTTCTGGCCCACAGTGCATGCTCCAAATGAATCATACAAATGTTTATTTAAAGAGATTAATTCCTCTTACAGTGTATTATTCATCAGGTTTTTGAGGGCATCCTGGCTTATAATATAGCTTGTCATTTTCTCCATCTGACTGAAGCACGGCTAAATTGTCCTGAATAATTCAGGGTGCTGGTAAATAAAACAGCAGACGGGGCTGGCGTTTGCCTGGATGGAACAGACTGAAAGGACTCTTCGGTCTCCAGGTGAGGAGTCTGCTCCTCTTTCAGAAACAGAGAGAAATGCACATTATTTAAGCTTGGGAACACCGGGCCTTCGTCCAACACAGGAAGCTACAGTAGGAGACGGAGGAGGGTGGGAGGAGCAGAGAACGAGCAGTTGGCAGCCCATAGTTGAGCCTGGAGTGAGAAACAAACAGTACCAGTGAACAGAAGGCAGGACCTCAGAGGAGAGGAAGGCTCGGAGGGCTGGACAACGCAGCATTAGAGCAAATAAAACCTGTGGCGGTGTGCTGAGGACCTGAGGTGCAGTTTAGAAAAATGTCTTATGACATTATCTGAAATTTCATTTTGTTATTATTTAAAAATCTACAGATTCTATTTTTAACCACTGATACCTGTTCAGGGGCTGAGGAGCATGCACTTGGCAGTGGAGAGACAATCCCCCCTAGATAGTGTAAAGTTACCCATTATTCACTTTTATAGCTTTGGCAAATTTGCAATCACCAGTCCATCTGACGTGAATGTGTCTATCATAAAAAGTATTAAAATTATTATCATCATAATTATAGTAACTATATTTAGAGAGATACAGAAAACCAAATCAGCACTACAGGAATTCGAAGTCATGTTCTCCATGCTGTGAGGTCTGAGTCTTAAGGGCTACATTATATAGTACAATGAAGTTTGGGCTTTAAAGGTCCCATATTTTACACCTTTTATTTGAAGTTTTGATATCCATAAGAAAACATATTTGTGGTTTTAAGAACCAAAAACCATCTCAGTGTAGTTTTATATCTCCTCTCTCAGGCTTCTCTCAGGGGATCTAGCAACAACAGGTCAGTGAGTTATTCAGAAGAGAGGAGGCTCTGAGCCTCCCTTTTGATTGGCTGACGGTTTTCTGAAATATAGCAGATTTCAGGTAAACACTCACAGAAACCAAATCCTGCAAGGTTGGATGGTGGGCTGGGCTTGGGCCATGGCTGAGAGCGGTGGCTGCTTTATTGTGACATCACAAATTTTTGTTTAAAAACTGCGAATATGGGCTGTGTGCATTTCTCTGTTGACTGAGATCTTTGATACTTTTACAGTTATAATTAATGTTAGAACCTAGACCTAATCAAAAAAAGACATTGAAGTCTCACTTAACACAATATGGGACCTTTAATACAGTACAGTAGTAATGTGGTATACCTTCCTCTCAGTCTGTATTCCAACATTTATTCCAGATCATTGATGTGTTTGTCCATTTGTAATGTAAGTGCTCAAACCCTTCCCCTAAAAACTGACTAACAAGTCTCACACTGTGGTGCTTTCTCAGTGTAAAAAGATGTCGGACAAGACATTAAAATGAGGAAGCACATGCGCAGAAAAAATCGAGCACACCCTAAGGGAGGCTCAGTGAAGTGTCTGGTGTGTTTAGGCTACTTTCTATGCCGGCTCTAAATAAATTTTTAATCAACCTGAAAATTTCTGTCCCAGCATTTACTCCCCAGTTTGAATGTGTTGCTAGAATTTCTTGAGTTAAATTTGAAATGATCTAAGATCAAAGTAATTTAAACTGGCATAGAATCGAAAGAGAGAATTTGTATTAATCTATTCTACCATCACAGTTTGGATAAATTTAGTTCAGATGAGGTTTATTTGGATTCTTAGCTAAAGTTTCCCTTAATTTAACCACTGGTTTAGATGAGGTCAGTACTAGAGATGAAAAAGTTATTCAGTGTGTTGACCAAAATAATACATTACTGCTTATGGTCACACTGTGGTGATGAAACCTGATGTTCCCGGTCTGCCGTGCAGGTTTATTTTTCCTTTTTCTCAGATGATGACTACAATAAATGTACTCTCTACACTAGCTGGACCATACCATCTGTAGAAAGTATCCTGGGAAAACATGGATTATATAATGGAAATGGCCAATAGTAACAAGGCATATATATAACTTTAGTTAAGTGGGCAGAGACATGATAAAAGAGCTGGTAATCAAAACTAATGAAGGCTCACTGAGCCATCAGAGTTTATTTCCTATGAACGGCATAATAAGATAATGGACAAAAGGTGCATTTCACTGGGAAGTGCTTCTTTGAAAACCATATGTTACACAATAAGTGTAACAAAAGTAATAATATATGCTGAATATATGTAGTGTTGTGATCTTATTCAAGGGTTCCTATTAATATGGTAGGTAAGGTTTTCATAGGTAAGGTTATTGATTCAACAAGGCAAGGAATGCCAAACATTATTACAACAATACATACATTCGTACTGCATAAATAGGCAAACCCGCAGGTGATTTCCAATAATCATTATAATATAAAATAAGCAATTCTTGGTCCCACATCTCCATACAAGGGACAAACAACGGCAACACAGAGCAAAATAAGATTAATCTGAAATATGCAGAGAAAAGTAACTACAGTACAAATGTTTTTCTCAGTCCTCCAAATGACCACTTTCATTCTGAATTTTCTCGGATATGTTAATATTATAAAGCTATTATTATGTGCACTGAGCTAAAAAACTTGCTGTACTATGAAAGGGGTTGCCACTGCAGATCCTGCTGAGAATCAGTCAGAAAGTAGGTTATATCAAGACACAGGGTATCTCAGGTTTAAAAAAAGAAGATGTAATTCACAGCTAAGGAAATTTGGGCAAACTGTTTTTAATGAAACCCTAAAGAGCAGGTGGGAAACAGCTGTGCAGGGAGGTTAAGGGTTAGTGGAGGTAATGAGCAGAGGTCTTGAACCCACTGAGGACACCTAGAGGGCAGGTAAGTACGAAAATGAATGCAGGTTTATGATATGATGGTATGATAATAATCTATAAAACTATGGTAAAAGAAATCTCTAAAGAAATGCTCATTGAAGTAACTTTATTGCATCTTCTTTTAGTAGTTATGGAGACTCATTTCTAGAAAATGTTGGAAAAGAATCTAATGAAATGTTAATATCCATGCTTACCTATAGGTCCCTGCTTTACTAAAGCATGAGCATGGCTGCAGGTAGCATACAAGGAAGGTCACACACCTAAAGTTATTCTACCTGCGTTTTTCGAAATGGTAGAGTGTGGAAATGAATTTAGAGACTTGTGAAGAAAGTTGAAAACCTTACAGGTGAAATAGTTTTCAATCTGGAGTTGACAGATCAAACCAGAGATAAAACAGCAGTGAATATTGGACTTGTATTCAACAAGTGACCACAAGGAATGATGGGATACCTGCTGTACAATATGTTAGGCTGTCTTGCTTTGTATAGAAGTTCGGGGCTGCCGATATTAATATAAAATAAGAATATTTTAATGGCATTAAAATTTCCATGGCTATTTCCTAATTCAAACTGAAATTAAGTATATGTTTTGATGCACATTATTACTGTCAAAAATCGTCCTTTTTAGACCCTTCCATAATTTTAATGATGGTGAATTTGAAATGGATAAAAAATTTTTCCAGTTGGCAGACAATGTACAAACTTAATGTGAAAATCAAAACGCAAACTAGGCCTTCGCATTGGAATTATTTCATGGTTTTAGTTCACAACAAATGGAAATGGTAACTTGCATTTTAGGTGAGAACAGATGAGGGCTCACATTTTGCCCCATTTCCACTTTTCCAAATAACAATACAGTTACCATCAATCTTCCCAGGTTAAAACAAAACAGACAAGAATTGCTTAAGTTTGGTTATTGTTAATTGATTCAGTCTTGAGTTAAAATATGACCTTTCTTTGTTCTAACTTACCAATAATCACCATGTTTTCCCCAGAGTTAAAGGAGGTGGCGACCAAACACTTCCTGTTTCTTAAAGGCAGTTGATAACCAGCGTTTTTGGAGCTTTACAGCCACCTTTTGCTTTGGAGTGTGGACCACAGATTAAATCTTAACCATTAATCCCGTTTGCTTATAATAAAATTAAAGAACATTTTACTGCATTTCCACTTGATAAGTTCTATATCTATGGTTTTAATATTGAGACCATGAAATGAGTTTTTCTTTCGGCTGCCGTCTTTCCTGCCCCGTGTTTATTACTATTTATATGAATAACTATCTATAATTACGTGCTCTGCTGACTCCTCTACCTTGCAATTATTACATAGACCAGTTGGATGCCTTCCAATAATCTTTAGTGGGCTGTTTAAGTTAGTGTGATTGCGTTGTTTTCTGTTAATTATTATTTTCCTCTTTCTTGGCGCTGCATATATTTATAAAATGCTGAGTTGACTTTGTTGTGGAAGTTGTAAAGAAACCTCTCCTCTGTCTCAGTGTTCTACTGCTCTTGCCACTTTCCAATTGAATTCCCACAAATTATACTTTTGAGCTCTGATTTACATAATGGAACTTCAAGATTTATTGCATCTCTTTGCAGCCGTTGTTTCCCTTCACACCATCATGAGCAGGGACCCACAGAAACAGAATAGACATACCTTGCTGTGCAAGTCTGGAACACACCTGCAGCATCGCAGCAGCAGGAATTAAAGGATCTCAAACTCTTCAGGACGGAAACAGAGTCGGAGTATATTAAAACATGTTTGGGTTTATTTCTCTCTACCATGGGTCCTGCCAGTGTTTCCACTGAGTATTTTCCAAGATGATTTGATGTTTGCTTTAACCTTACTGCAACAAAAAGAGCAGCACCTGTAGACTGTTGCTCTGCGCCCTTAGAACCATCTGTACACAATTTTAGAAACTGGCATTAGTGCTCTCTAACATGAGAAAATGCTGTTGTGAAGTCAGCCTTTCTGTTCTCAGCCCTGTTGACTAATAATAATATCAGTCCGTTGTGTTAGAAGCACCTATGGCTCACACTCTTGAATAACCACTTATGCATGTCTTCCTTCAGTGCATCTGAAACGTTCCTCCTTCCTTCTCCCAGCACTACTGTAACAGCACTTTAGTAGTGGTGTTCTCCGTGCCCTTTGATATTAGCCCTGTAATTAGTCATTAGTTGCTTCCCCCTGACATCTAGTGGCATTTCTCTTGCAGGGCTGGCATCTCTCTTCTCCACAACACCGTCTCTGAGCTTGTTCTTGAAATTTATTGAGCTTCTCCAACAAAATTTCTGACGCTGAGCCATAAACCAATCTACTGTAATCAAGTACAGACCATAAACTGTGCTGTGTTTATTTTTTCTGAGTAAAGTTGGCACCCGATCCCACTCCGCTTAAACACCTCCAAAACATTTACAGTATGCTCTTGCTGTTGCCAGCAATAATGTTATAGGTTGTACCGGCTACAGGGGCATTTGTCTTTGCTTTAATATTTTAGGTCACTTACTATTTGTTTGTTTAGTAATGGTTTTCTTGGCATATGGTGAGGAATGTTTCAGGCTTGTTTGTGCTAATGACGGCAGGTAGCACTGTCACTTGCCTGTGTTACATGTCAGTGGCTGAGAGACCCCTGAGTGAAATATGGTTCTGCCTGAGCAGATAGACTGAGGGAGTTGTCCTTTGTCTGTCAAGGAGGAAGGATGTGTGTATAGCTGTGTCCACGTGATGTTGCCTTCAGTTAATTTGATGAGTTGCATTTTTCCTCAGTTAGGCAAAGTTTGCAATTTAATTCTTTGCCTTTCCTTAAATTTTGTTACAAATGGTTGCATTGTGGACATAAATCACAACTTTTAGTTTTTGAAAATGTCTCTGAGTCTACCACTTCCTGGTTACTCTGGTCAGGAGTTGTTTGAAACTTAAGGTCTAGTAGCTAGGTCACAGCTTGTGCTTTTTTTTGTCTTTGTGCAATTGCTTATCACTTACAGTGCCACTAATGGAGCATATATATACGTATATGAAGCAGCATACATACTGCAATTACAGCAAAGAGATAAGGTGATCTAATTACACTTAGCCAGGATGATCAATGTTTAAGAGATAAGCAGTAGAAATCTGATGGAAGGAGGAAATGAAAGTTTCTGATTGAACACGGTTCATTTCTTGGAAGAAATAAATTTATGGACAAAATTCACCTGAAGTCCACTGAGAATTAACCTAGGCTAGAAGCAGCAGCAAAACAGCTGCGATAGCATGCGGATATTCATTAAAAGGTAAAATAACCTAACATTGTCAAGTGCTGTTGACGTGGATGTGGCGCTATCATTACTTCCATTTTCTCGTCTATCTACCTCTCCCGTTGTAATCTGAGGGAATGAGTAAATTCCAGGATTAATGTCAACTGTCAACCCGACTAAAATGTCCTCTAGATGTTCACTAAAAGAAATGCCACCACCTGATCCGACATTTTAGCTTCTCCTCTCAAGCCAAACCCAGACAGTGAGCAATATTTCACTGAGCACAGCCAGAGTTTGAAATGCTACAGGATACACTGAGGAGATCCTGCCTGTTGCATCACTGCAGAGCTGAGTGATGGGCTCTGTGTGTGAGACCCGAGCCTTCTCCACTAACCACTAACTGATAGACCAGAATGACACCATATATATGTCTGTGTGTGTGTGTGTGTGTGTGTGTGTGTGTGTGTGTGTGTGTGTGTGTGTGTGTGTGTGTGTATATATATATATATATATATATATATATATATATATGTCCTCAAGCAGTCAAACCAAAATTATGTGAGGAAGAATCACATAATTTTGAAGAATCCTGGTCCTCATTTCTACCTGCAAATACCCTCTCCTGCAATCTTGAGTGAGCATAAGCTCAAAGCAGCTCTTATTTCATTAGCAGCTGGGGTCTGTGAGCATCCCCACTATAATACGGGCTTTGCAGTCCCCCAGGAGAATCCCGAGTGGCTGTGCCAAAAGTCAGGAAATGAATCGCCATTTCTCACTCCAATCCCTATACACCACCTTCACATGAGAGACGAGAGGCTGCAGCTCTTGTCTTCATGTGGGAAAGTACATGCACACGCCACTGCCTGGACCGTTCTTCACTGTGAATACACAGCAGCTACTGGATTAGGGTTTGTTAGCATCCTCCACAGACACCACCCCGCCAAGCCATCCAGAGCCTCCAGAGGCAGTCACTCACCATTACCCCGCCTAATCACTGAACATGCTGCTGTCTCCCATTAATGGACTGACAGGGTTGGGCGGCAACTGGAATGTGAGCTGAGTGGCACACGGCCTGCTTGACTGAGCACCTTATTGGCTCGTCAGTGCGGAGAGCTGTTTAGTGTTCTGTTTTGTGATCTGATGAGATATCCTGCCCGGTTGTTACCGTGTGAGGAAAAAGGGGCTGAGATGAGCACTGAAACACACTGGCCATTTCTAGTCTGGCAGTGGATGATGATATCTCTCTATTCATCATCAGAGCATTTCTATAGTGTAACGTGCACACACCCAAAGTAACAGTGAAAGGATATTGAAATGTACAGTGTTCAGTGCAAACTCTGGCTTTGCTAAAACAGCGGCAGTGACAAATTTTACACAGTTGTGTTTGGAAACTGGTGATGTCAGCTGTTTCATTATCCCACACAAATGTCCAGAGCTTTGGGGTTAATTAAGTTCCTAAAACTATTATTTTGTAAACAAGATAAAAGTAGTCAGCATATTTCTCCCTGCAGTGCATCTATACCACACAGGCTCATACACTAAGAATGGGCAACAATGGAGATCATGTAGAGGACTGATTGATAGCCTCCTTGGAATCACTTATACTGTATGAATGTCATGCATTGCCCATATGTCCCAGTATGGTGTAGAAGAACAATAAAATGAAAATGGTTCACCACAGAATTTCATTTCTTCAAGATCAGAGTGAAAAAAAAAATTGCTCATCTGACATATGGGTTTCTTGTTTGAATGCACCTCAGCAAAATGCTCGCCAGAATAAAACAGAATGTTATGAAGTAAAATATAGATGTATTATATACTACTACCACAGTTCACCGACGCTGCCGATACGTGACACTCATAAAGTCAGCTAATCAATCTGTTGATTTAGTTCATATCGTGTGTGTGGTTATTAAGACTGTGCATGTATTGAACACAGGACTATTCGCAGTCAGCCCTACTTTCATTTCTGGCATTGATATGTTTTAGCTGGTCCCTGCCTGTCAATAATTGAAACGTACTCTCCAAAAAATCTTTCCCAAACATCACTTAATAAGGCACCCTGGGGCAATGTGCTGTGTGTTGGAGGAAAAGGAGAGTGGCAAGATGTTTTCTGTCTCCCCACCCTGCTCACAAATCCATAGTAAAAGTGAAGAACTGACTGTAGTACCTATTTTGCTACTGACCTAGAAATGAATGCTCTAAGTGGACTCATACATTTCCTCATAGAATGGCTTCCATGGTAATAATCAGGACCTTTTTTAAAGCTTTGAAGTTTGCATGTGAAAACACCACAAAAACCCTTATGAAGGGATGCAGGTAATTCTCAATGTTGGTAAAATCTGAAAACAGACTATTCACTTTTTCAAGTATCCCTCTTATATTCTGTTCTCCTGGGTTTCTCTTTTATTGCAAGAATATCAACAAAACTGCTGCCAGGTGTTGTGTGGTCTTCAGGTTTTTATATGCCCCTAATTCTGAAAAATACAAAGTGCTGCAGAGCAGTTCTCACAAAGCAACAGCAAAAATAAAAGAAACACAGGCACTGGTTGTGTTGACTTTGTTACTGCCCCATTTGTGGTGTGATCCGTCAGTGTTTATGTGTGTATATGTCTGTGTGCTTGAAATTGAACATCACCTCACACACACACACACACACACCCTGGGGGTTGGGCCATGGATCATCTTTGACCAGCAGAAGGTGAAAGCAGTGAGGGAGAACAAGAACAGGTGAAACCTGTGAAACCTGCCTTTGCAGCTGTGAGTGCACAGACGCTGCTCTGATCCAACAATTCAACCAAAATCTAAATGTGTTCATCCCCAACTCCAACTCCAACACACACACACACACACACACACACACACACACACACTCTCAATCTCAATCTAGCACTCTCTTATCGCAAAAAAAAGACACATTAACATCTTCACATTATAAAGCATAGACTGAGCCTGCACAGTCGTGCTCCAGGCTCAACGTTCAAATAACACTTAGTTAAAACAGTTTTATTGCAAACTGGTGGTATGTAAATACGCCTGATGTAAATATACTTGGGTAGGAATTAAAATCCCATTAAGTCAAATGGGTTGTTGACCTTCCCTCTGTTAGGGAAAATTATGCAAGCGTTGAACTCTTAAAACTATTATGCAAAACTGCTTCTTCCCCATGTAATTTTCAGCAGAGATTTAACTGCAAATATGACTCATTACCCACCCTTGTGGATGAGTCAAAAAAAAAAAAAAACAACAGAAATATCGTCCTATCACGGCCATGCAATTATTATTCAGGAGTGTCACTTAATGCACTACATCTACATTTGCTGTCAGTGAATGTAAGTTACAGGGAGCAGTTTCAGACAAAGAGATAAAAATGAATCCTGCTGAGGATATTAAATTATAAGGATATTAAAACAGCTCTTCAGGGGGATATGAGACACTGTCTATGGACCAGAGGATTTTATTAACAATAAAATATTGCTTTGGATATTCTTAATAAAGACAGCATGATCTTTTCAGGCTGCTTTCTTTCATTTTGAGAATAATTTATTGGTTTTTCGCACGCTGCAGCTCAATGAAGTGACATTTTGAAATTGAGCTTGTCTTCTATATCCAGCTATCCAATTTACACACAAAGAATAGCTGTGTTCTCAACTTGAGAAAACTCAGTAATATCAATCCCTGAGTACAGTGTGTTTCTTTTCATTAGAGTGCATTTACACGTGATGTTACAATCTTCAAAACCTTTTCAGTAAAGGTCACCATAAATAACTTGATCATTGTCAAATGTCCAAAATCATGCTTCTAATTCAGTTCACTCATTGTGTACTCTACTCTCATCTTAAACCCTTTACAAAGGTGTAAAACATTATGCCTCCTAATAACATTGCAGTGAAGACACTATCAGCAGTTATGTAACTGTGGAACAACCAGCACAGATGTTAATAATCTTCTCTGGGCAACAAGTGTGAAAAACTAACTAGTTTAAGTTTGGGGATATTGCAGGTTTTGTGCTGGATCAGTTTTTATTCACTCCTGATACTGACCCGTGTTTTGTAACTAGCAAATACAAAATATATACCAAATAAAAAGCTTTTAAAACCTTTATAAAACATCTCTTTAAGACCTGAAACTGTCACTGGTGTGTCGCCATAACTGCACTTAAAATCTACAATATAGATGCATATGAAATGGGCCAACCTCTTTAAATTGTCAACAAAACCTGAGAAGCGTGTTGTATGATGCTGCAAATTAAATAAATATATAAATAAAAGTTTTTTTTAATCTCCTGCACATATACATGGATCATTGACACTGACTATTCCCTGTTTTATACATGAACTTGCTTGGATCTTTAAAGTCTTTTATGCTGCACTCACATGAAGCAATAGTACAGAATGCAGATGTTTAAAATTTCCAGATCACTGTCAGTGTTAATAATAATGACTCCAATTTGCACAATGAAGGAATAGTTATCTGTGTCTATGTCTGGGTTTTACTCCAAACCTTACAATCCCATTTGAGCTCATGTGTAGCCTGAGGTCCTCAGTCAGGGGTCTCTTGTCTCTTCCAAAGTCACGGCTGAAGACTAAGCCTCTGCTGTCACGCCCCCGGGACTCTCATAGCACCTGTCTGAGAAAACCAGACTTACTTAATCACTTCATTAGAACACACACTAACATGTTTACCTTTTGCTTTTGTTCTTATCTCCCTGAGTTGTTTGTCTCGACTTAGCGAGTGTTACAGTTATCTGCACTTTTTTTTTTCCCCCCGTCAAGTACGTGTGTGTTGTAGATGTAAATCAGCTTCAGTGGGTTATTGTTGCACCTGGCAGGGAGCGTAAAGAACATCACATGGATCTGATAACTGAGTGTAGACGAACCGTGGATATCAGCCGGTTTTTCTCACACGTGTAGTTGCAAAGGTAGTGTTAATTGTCATAGAGGGACATTTCAAGCACCATGGTTGGTTTATGGTAGATGCTTTGAGTTTATAAAAAACAAAAAGATAAAAAAAAAGGTCACATTATATATCAAGCAAGTGTTATCTCTGAGTTGCCTCGGCTACCACAAAATGCAGCTGTTCCCTCAATAAATATCAAAAAGAGTGAGACCACAGCAGCATCAGGAGGCGAGGCAAACACTTTTCAGATGTCTTTTCCACTACAGTAGCTCCTCCTGAAACCATAAGTGCTACAAGATGACAGCAGCCTGTAGTCGGTGCTCGTCTCACCCAGACTTTCTTTTTCTAGTGTCACACGAAGCATTTCTAATTGCTGAACAGAAGCAACAGTTCCCAGCGCAGATTCCAGTTGTTTTCTATTCAACAGCACAGTGTTGTATTGTTAGTATTCACATGTTTTACATAGTTATTCCTGCTCTCACATACGTAAAACATGTCAGCACGTCTTCCATCACTGCTGTTTGTGTGATATCTTTATGTGTGTGACCTATAAAAACAACTGCATCTTGTAACCCTTTAAGGTTTCCCTCCAACTTTGTTTTGTTTCCCTCTATAAACTCTTGTTGATGTCCCAATATCAGCTTTAGGAAGTCACACACAAGCAGGATCAATTTCAGTTCATTTCATTTGTCTGTGGGCAGGCCTTAATGTTACCACAACAAAGAGTGCAATAGAAAGTGTTTGCAGTTTGGATTTAATGACAGATATAAAGGAAAGTGTTTTCTGTTCATCACTTTGACTTCATAAGGTTTGATTCTGGTGTGTATTTGTTGTAGAGGTGCATTTTATCGCTTTGTATAGAGCGCCACAATGTTACTCAATGATAAGTATGAGCTGCCTTCGCTCTCAAAACAAGATGTTGGAAACATTCCTTTGAGATCCTGCTTCGTGTTGACATGACTGCATCACATCATTTTTGAAGACTGGTCAGTCAGTCTCCAGTTCTACCATATGAAGGTGTTCTGTCGGATTCAGATGCGGTGACTGGGGAGGCCACTGAAGTTCACTGAACTCACTGTCATGTTCATGAAAACACTTTGCTTTGTGACATGGTGCATTAACCTGCTGGATGTGGTCATTAGAAGATGGTTAATTGATGCACATGGTGAGCAACAATACTCAGGCTGTGGCATTCATTCTGTGGCATTTTGATTGGTATTAAGGGAACTAAAGTGTGGCAAGACCTCACCATTACACCACCACACCACCACCAGCCTGACCCTATACCTATGAGACTGCTGTGCACCAACAAGTCACATTTTTGCCCCCATTCTGATGTTTGATATGAACATTAACTGAAGCTTCTGACCTCTGTCTGTGTGATTTCATGCATCACATTGGCTGATTGGATGATTGCATCAATAAGCAGGTACAGGTGTTCATAATAACGTACTAAACCAGGCTTTAAAAAAGAGTGTTGTTATCTTGTTTGGAAACTCCTCCTGCTCCCTCTTAAGTGTGTGTGTGTGTGTGTGTGTGTGTGTGTGTGTGTGTGTGTGTGTGTGTGTGTGTGTGTGTGTGTGTGTGTGTGTGTGTGTGTGTGTGTGTGTGTGTCTGTGTGAGTGATGGGGGTGGGGGTAAACTGACCTTTGTCTGATGGATTGTTTTCCCCTAAATGAAGACATAAGGGGGTGGAGGGGGTGATGGGAAGAAGGTCTGTGTGTATGTGTGTGGCTCTGAATGTTTGTGTCTCTGTGTGTGTGTGTGTGTGTGTGTGTGTGTGTGTGTGTGACCTGTAGAAAAGAGGAAGGGGGTTCTTGCAGTACCTAGATATGAGCCTCTGCTCTGCCATGTAATTATGTACTCCTCTTTCACCTCCCTCCACTCGCCCCTTCTTCAATACCGCATCTCCTCACATCTTTTTTCTCAGCTCTCATTCTGCAGCAGCTCCCAGCTGAGCCGCAGGTGGTGGCAATCTCTGTGTGTCCCGCTGCTCTGACTGTATACACACAGAGCTGTGGGCTGGAGGGCTGCTGCCCAATAAAACAGGCTTTGCCTCTTAGACAGCACAGCCACACTCATGTGCACCCCCCTGCAGGGACGGCACTGACACACCAACAACAGCACATACAGTACTGTATGATCAAAGATTAACGCTCACACATCTGTAGATATGAGCTCCTGTATATTATTAGATTTGTTTTCATTCCTTTAACCTCCATCCTCTTCACCACGAAGCTTAAAGCTGCACAAGACGAGCTTTTGATGCACAAACTGACTGGCGCTGCACAAACCAAGAGTCCCATCCACATACACATTCATTCAACCAGTTTACCAAAATGAAATTCTGCTGACACTGAGGTAACTGGGATAAACCACAAATTCTTGTGAGTGATCGGGTATTCAAAGACCAAACAATAACCACGTCAAACTATTTTCTCTATTTTCATTTAATATAAATCGAATCATAAATCTAATCACACAATAATGGATTATTCAAAATCAAAATGTATTTTTAGAGTTTTAATTGACATATGACATTGAGGTTGAACAATATGCAAAAATACTGCGATTGCAATATGAATCATGATTTCAGTTGGAATTGTTGTTTTACATTTCACTTTCACTGGAAAAAAATATATAAAAATGATGATGATGTGATTTTTGTTTGGTCTTTGACCCAACAAACGTGTACATTTATGTCTGGAGAACATGATTTATAGACCGGCGCATATCTGTAGGACCACAATGCTTAATTTATGGTATGTTGTGATACATTTTACGTTTATCAAAGAAATTGCAGCCTTTGCGATTTGAATGTTGCACTACGCCATATTGCAATTTTGATAATATTATGATTAATTGTTAAGCCTTATTCCAGGGCCTGCAGACTGCAGATTTTCACTCATACCAGATGCAGTTTTGGTTTTACTGCATGCACTGCTATTTCTACCCTGAACGTAGCAAGACGCATTTTGTTATGAGGATCAATTCTTCTATTCTTCTATTCTTGTGGGACCTTGCAGTCATCAACTCTTTGTTCTTTCTCATGCTGCCTCTAACACACGCAGCTCCCCCTGGAATTAACTCTCTCTTTATGGGGGGCTGGGTTCGTTGTATATGACGGTGGCCTTTCGTTTTGCTAATGTAGGTGATTTTCTCCCCATGAAAGCACTGTAATCCATCTCCTGCTTGCAGGGGTGTGGCAATTTATTGTGCACACTAGGCGTTAACACACCA
Organism: Seriola dumerili; assembly: GCF_002260705.1. Classification (NCBI taxonomy): domain Eukaryota; kingdom Metazoa; phylum Chordata; class Actinopteri; order Carangiformes; family Carangidae; genus Seriola; species Seriola dumerili. The sequence goes on along the minus strand of NW_019174258.1, from coordinate 10,194,607 downwards.
CAGCTAAGAGCAGATGCAGTTGTTTAACAGATAACATGCCGGAATAAGATGGAGCATTCAGATTAGCCGTGGTGTCAAATAAATTGCATGCTATTGGAGTAACCCCGGAGTTCTAAAACAGTATCCTCTATATCAGATCTGCCGTAGGTTTTGGCATGACAGAGACTAAATGAAGCGTAGCTTTGCATGGGTTGCTTCCACACGGGACCTTCAGCGCGCCTCCTGTTTGACATTAGAGGCTGCACATACAAGCACGTATGCAAACACATTCCTCCCAGAGACGCATGCAAACCCACATGCTTCTCTCTCAGTTTTCTCTCTCTGTCTCTAATCAAATGCTTTCCTCTTTTTGCAGTCTAGTGCTAATATTTGGTCTCAGCAGTTCCATTGAAAACCTACATGTTGCAAAGAGGATCAGTGGAATTCATTTCTGAAAGAGCCAGATTCTCTTTGGTGGATCTTTTAACTTTATGGCCTTTCATCAGGGTTTGACAGGCGTAACCCGGAGAGCGAGAGCATATAACTTTATACTTTTTTTCTGTGAAATTCAATTCCACTCTAATATCCTGGTATTAATGTCTAATTTTCTGCACCATGACCATGTTCACTAGAAAATTCCATTTTTTCCTCCGAATGAAAACATTCAGAACTTCAATTATCTAAGGGGTAATTACAAATGCATGCCTGTAGCTGCATTAATGTTGTAATAATATGCTTAATGTGTAAAAAAAGAAAAGAAAAAAAGTGCCTTGAAAATGAGATATCACCAACAGTGTTGCTTCACTCTCTGCTGCAGCTGCTCTGGATTCTTTCTATTGCAGCGATGTTTGTGAGGAGCAACAGAACAGTTTCAAAACACCTGCTGCTTCATCCGCATTCACACTCTGTCAGGTCAGCAGCTTAAATCAAACAGTCAAGAGAGCATTTTATTTTCTTGACGTATGAGAACTATTGATTGAGCGGCGCTGGTCCAAGTCCTGACTTTCTGCTTTAATCACTTAATCACATTTCCTCAATCAGCCAGGTTCACGTAGGCCGCGCCGGCGGGTCAGGGGACGGACACAGGAATGCATTTGCAAAAGCCAACGCATACAGAGCGTCAGCGAATGAGCCTTGACAATCAATGGCGCAATAATTGAAGGAGCCATTTACTCCTAAATATTGTGGTAAAAGGTGCCATCATCTAAACAACCACCGGCCCACTCTCGCCCCACCGCCAACCTCTTTGCCTTTCAGTCCCATTTGGCCATTAGAGCTCTCTCTGTGTGGTGGTGAGGCGATGTCTGCCGCTTTTCTTTATTGATGGGGATGTTTATGAATATTTGAAGGCCCTTTCAACTCGGCATGGGAGGAAATAGGGAAACAGCGGCCTTTGTGGGTGGCATTTATCCTGCTACAGCACAATATGCTCCTCTTCTTAAAAGCCCTTTAGAGTGTGAGAGAGCAGCGGTGTGAATCCTCCTCTGTGGCAAAATGTCAGTATCACCCAAAGGCCCAAGCCACACCCAATTCAATGGTGTAATTCACATCACACCTCTTTGCTTTCTCTCTCCCCCCTTTTTTTTTTATTCTTTCTCTCCCTTCCATCTATTTAATATGAATGATTTTTCCTAGAAATCAGACAAAGTAACCACAGTGGGAGGACGTGAATCCAGATTTATTACTCTGCTGATTCATCTTGCAGCAGATGGCCTCCTTTTTCTTTTTTTCTTTTTTTTTTTTGTGAGCATTCACGTGCGTTTGTGTGCATATTAAACAGCGTCCGTCCAAGAGCTGTGAAGGGAGACGAACAGAGAGATGGAAGAAAAGATGACCACAGATAGTGAGAGGCACCCACACAGTAGGGGGGTGGGAGGTGGGGGTGGGAGGGGGGTGTTGCTGCCAGGTCAGAATGATTTGCCCTTCCACTATTTCTCCTCTCACCAGTTGCTTTGGAGTCCATCCAGCTCCAGCCGCCTCCGGTGAAAACAGAGCTGACCTTTTCCAGCACTCGGGTCTGCAGGATATGGACTCTGAAAGGGTTGTGATCCTCGCCTTGGCATCGCTCTCGCTGATTTTATTGCTTTCTCTTGTTGTCGAGCGATTCAATCACGATGGTACACAGACAGTGTTATTTGGAATTTGTGTCCTCGCATATTTTTCTGATCCAGACATGCATGTTAGCATTTCGCCAAAGGGATGGGATCACAGGGGGGAAGCCTCCTCTATCCTCTACTGGAGGACTCCACGTCAACAGGGAAACATCCTAAAAAGCTGCAGCCTGCCCTGCCATCACCCTCTCACAAACTCACCCATGTCACTCCCTCCTACACGGCTCCTTCTGGCTGCTTCTCAGCGCTCTGGCACACAAAGCGGCAATACTGGTGATGTAAGACTTGAATCTTATTTTATTGCTGCAATCGCTGTAAGTTGCTCAAAACTAAAACTATAGCCCATCAACTAAATGACGGTAATGAGAATGTAACGCTGGAGACATCAGGATGGTTTCTGCAGCATCACACTGCCGTCTCCTAAAAAGATATAGCGATTCATTTTGTTCAAAACCACCAATATCAAAAGCTGTCCATCAACTTGGCTGACAGCTTGCCAATGTTAATATTATCCCCTTATCTGTCTCACATTTCATCAGACAAAGCAAAGAGAAAAGGAAAAAAAAAAAAAAACAGCTGATAGTGTGTTCAGTGTCTTTTGATCATGACACAGTCTGTCCCACTCTGCTCCCCCAGGGATACAAACCCATCTTTTTTTGACTTGATATGAGGCCAAAAGTTAGATAGATACCAACTTTTTCTTTTGGAAATTAGGAAGACACACAGAATACGCCTATTGAAATATCCTAACGTAGGCAAAAGAGAACCAGGACAAATAACAGCATGAAACAAATCATTAGGCCTGAGGTGAAGAGGAGGGGAGAAGTCAGAGCTCAAACATTCGCAATTACGAAAACGATCCTATTTCTCCCCTGCTTATCTTAGCTCCTCTCACTTTGGCGGCTGAGCAGAGCAACTTTTATGTGGCTTCCATTTTTTCATATTATGACTTTATCCCTGGGTAGTGGAAAAAAGACTGTCTCTCAGGAGCCAATCTCTCCTCTAATGCTGAATTTTAGGAGCGAAGGAAATTGGAACTAACGTGAAAAGCTGACAAATAACGAGAGCGTCTCCCCACAGTGCTGTTTATCACACGCTGAAACATCTGAATTGAGCTCCAGTGTATATGCCGCTGTAATGAATGATGCCTCCCAAGTTTCATTTGCAATTAAGGTTAATTAGCAGATGTACAGTCGCCTTTTATCCTTGCTGGCTGTGGATTATTGGGCCTCTGTATGACAGAAGGACGCCCCACGGACGAGCGCTCAGCACAAGCTGAAGGTGAGCTAATGGCAATACCAGTAATTAGCTTACATTTGGTCTCTAGATTGTTCAGTGAGGCCAAATGGCTCACGTCATTCAGCGCTGCGGAATGACTCCAGCTTGTTAAGGTGACACTGAATCTTTCCCCCTGCTGTAGCTATTGCTGTGGGTGTGCCTTTACCACTGACACACTGTCACATACTCCAGGAGTGTGAGGATGAGGACACAAGTGTTTTATGCTCCTATTACAGCACAGCCGCTGCAGCTTCCTCTCAAATTCCAGCATATTCTCAGAGCCATTACCTGCAACTTGTACATAGCTCACGTAAAACACAAGTTCAGGGACATATCTGATGGAAAGTGATGGCCTTATTTTTTTTTTTTTTCAACAAAACCACACACTTTTGTTTTTATTCAATAATACAATTCTGCCAAACCAGTTTATTCCAGTTTTAACCCACGTACTTGTTTATGTTACTTATAAATCATCTCTATTGTGTGAAAATGTGATGTGATGTAGATGATTCATCACAAACTACTCACTGTTCGCAATTTGTTGTAATGCAGTCTTGTATTCTCTGAGTTATGTGTTATAGTTGCATTAATGCGTTGTTTGCTGTTTACACAATTTTACAATTCAAATTGTGTGCATGCTCAATGTTTCCTTCAGCACTGTGTAATATCCTTATTATTTATTTCTGAGGCATCCAGTAAACTGTTCACAATTTTAGACACCTGTCTGGTAGCCTCATTAAGACATCTCTAGTCCCAATAAATGTAGTTGAGAGTAAAAGAGGACTTTGAATTGGAATGATTGTACTAAAGTAAGCTGACGCACGCTTGTTCTCATCTTTCTTTTCTGTGCCTGATAACTTGTGGCACGGACAGTGTTTTTTTTTTTTTTTAATGCAAACTGGATGATTAAGCGAGTGTCCTCATCCATTTATGGCTAATTGTGGAAGTGGAAATGAGGCTCATTCACGTGCGCCCAATTTCTCAGTGAGTGAGATTTATGAAGCGGAACCATGCGGCTTTATAATTTTAACGAAAAGAACGCGTATGCATAATTTTTTTAACATATGCATGTTTTTTTTTGCATACACATAGTTTTACTCATGAATCTACACAGAGTTTTATGAATCTGGCCCCAGCTGTTTATTTGTAATCCCTTCCACATGTATTTTAAAAGCATTAATACAAATTTAATGTTAAATCATTCATGTGGATGTAATACTGATGCTTTTATATGGCCTGTGAATTAATAAATACATTTTCTAGCTTACACAAGTCAAGCAGATGACTATCTCAACTACATCTATAACTCAATTATATCCCATAACCATGAAAGTTAAGCTCAACTCCGCTTAGATCCTGATTATAGGCCACTTTTTACCACTTTGATGAAGCACACTTTTGCTTTTGCTCCCACTTGGTTTAACTGTGTTTCATGCCTTCCTGGTAAATGTTTTCATTCAAAATGTTTGATATGGTCCACATGTACACCAGAGAGGCACCTTAAGCACAGGCTGTGGCAATCGATATTCAAACGAAGCAGCTCGTGTTACATCAAAGTGCCATAACCTTCAAAATGATGGAAACACTCAATAGAAGGCACTCGTTCCATGCTGGCAGGCGGCGCAATTACTGCACCGCGCTGTGGGGGATGAAGGGTGCAACGTAGCACAGATAACACTTAAAACTTCCTGTTTCCTCAGACACTGCTGGTGCAGAATTTTATTGCAGCGAAACATAATCCAAGACACTTTCCATCTTATCTGGATTGGGTAGAGAAGGGTTGTGAAAGGTTCACTGGCGAGAAAACCTCAATGGTGTGAATTTGGGAACTGGGGGTTTGTTTGGATAACGCCTTTCAAAAACACGGCAGCTTCTGCTTTACATAAGACAGAAAAGGCATTAAGCCAGGAACAGAAAAGAAGGAACTTTCCCTATCTCAAACTGCTGTTAAGGTGCTTTTGAGCAAGACAAATAGAAGCACGGAGTGTTCCAGCAGAGCAGCTTATTGGCCAAGATTATGAAAAATATGAAGGTGGTGCACACAAGGCTCAGCCATTTCTTTCCCTGGAAAATAATGGTTAAACAGTATTAACCGTTCTTTCTTTTATTTGTTTGTTTGTTTGTTTTTGTTTTGTCTCCTTCTTGGGAAATATCTGGCTCTTTACCCCCAGGGGTCCTAAAGGGGAATAACTTATTTTCACTATATTTCCATCCATAAGTAGCACAGAAAGTATGACTGTTCTGGTCATAGGTTTCAAAACATTTCTGTAATAGAACATTTCAAAGCAAAAATCTTATCATATAGAGAAATCAGTTGGGGGTCTGGGATCAGATTTGTCCCAGTTTGGGAGTCCTTGAAGTGAAAAAGTTCAAGAACCACTGGTTATGGTTGTGTAAAAGTGGGTTTATTATAGCTTCTTAATAGAAAACACTGCCTGCTCCTGCTTGTAATGATGTTGATGGAAGCAGTGAGAGGGAACCTAAACAGTAAGGTAGTTGGCTGTAAATCCAAAGCAATAAGCTGATAGATGCTAAAACGCTCGGTAAAGCTAAAGGGAACATTGCAGAACTGGGTGATAGTTCTCTGTGGATTCATCAGTGCAGTTGAGCCTTTTCACTTTACACATGCTAATTTTACCTTTTGTTAATAAAAAATAAAAAATAAAAAATGATTTGTGCAGCTTCAAGGTTTAAAAAGGGATACTAGCCCACCTTTGGCTTTGTCTGGCCCTCACTTAGGACACTCCCACATTCAACAGCTGATTGAATTACTCGCCCGTTTTCTGTGGAAGTAAAGATTAATGACAGGTATTAACTCTATAGCCATGTCATACTTCAGCTATTTAAGTTCCTTTTAATATAAAAATTGGCCATGAGGAATAAAATTATCACATCAGCTCATAATCTCACCTGTTCATTGCCGCTGTCTGACAGTCATTATTGTGTCCTGGCTGCCATTGTTCTTCATGTGGAAACTGTGATTGTGACTGTGGACTGTGCCACTGTTCTACTTTTATAAACTCCCTCCTTCTCCTTCTGGTATTAATGTAGCGCAATATTATTTTGGTGGAATCATTAAGCGTGTCATTTATTCATTACCTGGCCAATCCCTGGCAGGCTGAACCTCCAAGCCATCAGGCGTGCCCACGAGCTGAGGCTGTAATAAGGTTTTAAGTGTCTGTCATTAATAATGCCGCGCCGACACGACGCAAGGCTGTTCTATCCTGGTATGTGGTTTGTGGGCCGCCATCATTAGGCAGGATGGCTGGCAAGGCGCTTGACTTCCTCTTTTCTCTTCTTGGTGAGCAATCTGCTGTTTCCTTTTAGCTTTCAGCTGCTGCGAGTCCCTGGCAAGTCTGTCAATCACCTGACTGACAGCTCATCTTCCTGGTAGCTGATGTCATCCCCACGCTGTTGTTCACTTACGGCCACGATATACAGCTCGCTATTAGAGTGATGCACAGGACAGATTAATGGCTTCTAGTGTGACAAGATTCTTCCCTGATGCAGAGGCATGAAGCTCTATCTGATGTTGGGGCCCTGATGGGACACAACAGTTCCAGTGCAGTTTATCTCACAGACAGTGAAGCTTAATGATATGAAAAATGAAAGACGTACCAAAACAATCCAAAGCCTGACTTTATCTTCGCAGTCCTAAATTTTATAACTTCAAATCTTTGGATATGAAGTGATTCTTTATAGCAGTCACACATTTTGCACATAAATCAGTCTGTAAAATTTCAGAGAATTTCCAGAAAATCAGAGCAGAAAATGTGATGGAAAAGAAAATGTGCATGTTTTTTCCATCTATTGATTTCAGAAAAGTTATTGTCTCCTCATTAGACCACCCAGACCTGACATTTTCAGCCCTTCTGTGAGGAGAAAGATAAATACCTCAAGTTAATCCTAAATTTATAGGCCGTAGCATACCCATTAAACACTCGAGATTTTCAACATTTTTCTATTGGGCTTAATAGCTATTAGAGTAGAACTGAGCAGTCTGTCTCATGCAATAATTTTACTTGCAAAAATACATCCAAATGTCCCTGCAAAGCTGAGAGGGGTGTTATGGGTAACTATAGGTTGCATAGGAGCAGACCTGCACACCTGCATGTCAATCAGTTGGTTGAATCTCCTGTTGTGATGTGAGTTTGAAATGTAATACTAAAACTGCACTGGACATAATGAAATCCGTGCAAGAATAACAAAAATAACAGAAAACAACATTACAAATGTCTTCAAATGACACATGTTCATTTATGTACACAGATTTTAGTGGGTTGTGTTCATTAACAACCGCTTCCATTAGGCTTATTTTAGTGTAACTTCAGTACATCTGTGATTCTTGGAAGTTTTACTAATGTTAGGAATATAATTTGTTATTCGCTGAGACCATTATGTACTAGAATATAAGTGGGGGAAAAAAGCCTTTTCAATATTAATTATAGAGCCTAATTTGAGTTTTCCTTCATACGATGATGTAAATTCCAAAATTATAACCATTTCTCCTAAAATTATAACTGTTTACAACGAATATGTTTTTTATGTTTTGTTTTGTTTTGTTTTGTTTTGTTTAAAAAAACAGCAATAACACATAATCGCTGCCTGGAGCAAACACGAATTTTTTATTCATGGAAGTGCAACATTATTGTACTGCATGATGACGGTGGGAAGTGGTTCAAAGTTGATGGTGCAGGACTATAACAACGCAGGTTAGGGTTTGTGCTCTGTGTGTGGTTAGTTTCAAAAAATACTTTGGTTAGATATTCAAGTAAACATCTCTAGTATCATGCTTCAAAAAAGCTTTTTTATATTATAAGACCATGATTTGAAGATTAGAAGTACCGTATGTAAACAGAGTTTCTAGGACAGAGATGTGGTACTGTTAGATAATTGGATCAAACATTTGATGTGCTCTTTAAATGTAAAACATAATAGCATCAATTACTTAAATGTATTTTAAAAAAAAACAAATTTAATTGAAATCCCCATCTTCCCATGTCCCATCTCTGCCCACTTCTTCTCTCTCTGGTTTACTTCATTGTCATATTTGGGTCACATATTGTTCTGTTGCACAGCTCATATTCTATTTCTGTTTGTTGTGTTTGTTTGCTTTTTTTCTGTCTTTCTCCCCTTTTTTATTATCTCTGTTTCTCTCAGTCTGCCCCTTGGTGTCATTTTTATCACTGCCTCTCTCTCTCTCTCTCTCTCTCTCTCTCTCTCTCTCATCTCTCCACTCTGCTCTCCATATCTTTCTGTCTCTCAGTCCCCCCGCACCGCACCCCCGCACCCCCGCACCCGCCTGTACAGCCCACCAGGGTTTCTGTCCTGGCTGTCGACGTTACACAAACTGAGGAACTGGTATATTTGTTATAAGTCCATTGTCAGCCACTGAGCAAGGCACTGAGTTCAAAGTGAGCCCCATTCAATAACACAGAGCTCCCATAGAGCTGGCGCTTTGGCAACGCTCCGCCGGCCAAACTCCCGCTTGGCCGGAGCCCTCATCAGTCGAACCTGCTTTTCATGCAACATCAGAGCTGTCAGTCGATCGACCCGCTGAGGGTAGAAACCGGCCAAGTTCTGCAGCACACAGTCTCATAGCACAACACACTACAAAACAAGACAAAAAGACTCAGCTATAAAGGCAAGCAGCCACAGCAGGGGGAAGGAATAGCTTCTTTCACTTTTCCATTGTAGGCATTTCACTGACGCTGTGAGTGCAATGATAAAATAAGCTTAAAGTTTTAGGTCAGCAACATCAAACAGCAAGCAGCACAATAACAGTGTTGGAGAAACTGTATAGTTTTAACCTAAGATGACTGGCCATGGAGCTGAAGTGTACACTTTCTGCAACACACAGTAACACAAAGTGAAACTCAGCTGCCCGTCAGGAACGCACTCCTCCACTGTTCACCAGCAAATAAGCTTCTCTAAAGCTGCTGAGAAGTGAAGGCAAACTTCATCCTCTAAACCACCCAATGTTAGGTATCATCAGTCTGTAACGTTTCATACATCAGGAAAGTTATAATATGATAAGTGTTTGTCTTTAGTAGTAAATACTTCCACCTCACCTCAGCCTGCCTCTAACAGGGACTATTTCTACAGATTCCTGTCAACTTCACTGGACACTGGACATTATGAGTAAGACAGTAATAGCAACTGCAGGACAGTGAGTTTTCCTTGTACTATTGTGCTGTGAAGTTGCAGCTCTTTATTCTCCCTCTTTGATTCTGAGGGACATAAACTAAATTGTGTCAGACAAAATAACAGGGCTGAAGTTTTTCTGTCTTTTTTTTGTACCGACTCACTTTATAGTACAATGAATAGCCAATTTTGTAGAAGCACACACCACTTTCAATAAATCAGCCTCCCACTCTCAGTCTGACACCAGCTCTCCTGGCTGCCGTCACCCCTCGTGGCCTTATTCATTCTGTACATTAACACTGCGCACCGTTAGTGATTGCAAAAGGAAGCATTATGTCTCCATTTTCATTCAAGTGTAGACAATCTGGACTCAGCAACAGCAGCAATACTGGACTTACTGTTTGTCTCAGTGAGTGCTGGAAACATAAACCAGTACTGTATATTAAAGTTCGCCTCACACATTGAGCCTGCTGCAGAATTAGTTGACTGTTAGGTCGCTACTTTTGCCTCTTGAACTAAATAATAGTTTAACCTTTTGTCACTTTCATTTCAAGATTTCTCTGTAAAAGAAACGATTTAACTGCACCCGATCTAAGTTGTGTATTTATATATTATAAGCAAATACTGTAACTGCTACTGCTGCTGCAATCACAAGTGTTGGACCATGTAAATTATAGGAAACTGAGTGATGAACAGCTGTTTCTGTATCAGTTTTAACACTCCGACTCTGACTCAGCTGTGCTCTTCTTTAATACTAAAGTTTACATTCCAGCACTTTCTAATCTTGCTCTAATCAATTGCATTTTCTCAGACACTGACAACATTGAGGTTGTTGTCGCAGTTGGCTACTCCAACTCCCTCTTCCTCTACACCTCCTACATAGAAATCTTAATTAGACTACACTAAAAGCAAATGAATCAGGCTTGGAGGACAACGTTTGAGAGGAATTGCTGTTGTGTTACAGCTAATGCAAACTGAGAGCAGTTCGACCCACTTCTCTCTGTCCTCCACTTGAAACAGTTAATAAAGAAGGGCTGCAGTCTTCTGCCATTTAGATTATTTTCTGCTTCTTTTTCATCTTTTCTTTATCTGAGATTTTAATTCAGCTTCAACGTAATCTCACCAAATGAACAAAGCGACATCAGAGGAGATGTTTTTGTGAATGGCATTTTAATTTTCTCTTTCTTTGAATTCCCTACATTGACCACAAACTCCCATCTTGCGTCACTCTCATTCACCTTGGAAAGCAGGACTGTTCGTTTTGAGAGACACACAATGATGTTTGCTGTTGATTCAGTATGTACCAGAGGACGACGGCCATGTAAGAACCGCAGGGGATGTGAAGTGCAGGCCTGTCAGCGTACATGGGTGTGTTTGGCTCTGGTATTTAAAAAATACATCATCACTTGCTACTTACTAATAGAGAAAGTAATTGCATTGCTTTGTTAATTACTCTACAGCAAAAGTAATAAGTGGCATCACTTTATTTTATTTTTTTAACTCAGCATAGCTTCATCAAGGTACCTTCCGACGCCTTAAAAGCCACCGTACCCACGCATTGCATCGTCTGTATTTCAAAGCTGCACAAATCAGTGAATAGGTTTTATGGCCCTCAACTTTACACTTTCAGTTTAGTGTCACAGCTCTCAAGAGCGTACTTTCCAGCTGCAGCAGGCTGCTGTTTTCAGCCAAGAAGCTCTTACAAACCCATCATATGCTGCCTGCCCAGAACCAAACAGCAGACATAGTTAGAGACTATAGCTAGTGAACATAGTGGGGGCATCTAACAGCTAAACAGCCAGATCAGAGAGAAGATGTGCTAAAATTATGCTAATGCTAATGTTGCGCCGTATCTGCTGGATGCCTAAATAAGCAACGCACCCTCCTGTATGAATAACAGCTTACCAGTGGCTACTTAGCAAACTACGAAGACACAGCATGCAAATGAGACAACTTTGTCGTTGCCCGGAGGAATATATTTTCCTATTTCAAATCCTGCTTGTTAGTGAAAAAATTCCATCACATCATCAGCGGTGTTGGAAGGGTTGAGGCTGTGTGTTACAGATGGCAGGAGAGGACTTTCCCCTCAGGTGGACACAGCTGACAGAAGGCCTGAAACAATTCACTGCTGGCATGAAACTCTCTCACTTCATTTCATTCGTGGTCTTTCTGCCTTTCTCTCTCTCTCTCTTTCTCTGTCTCTCTCTCCCCCTCACTCTTCGTTACCATCACTCTGTCTTTGTCACTTTTTCTATTACCTTTCAGCCTTACTCTCTCTGCCTCTTTTCCTTATTCCTCTCTTGTTGTTTGAGCATTTTTTTTCTTTCTTTCTTTCCATCACATCTTTTCTTTCTCAGTATACCGGTTTCTACTTCCCTCTTGCTTTGTCTGCTTGCTGTCTTTCTCTCATCTGATTTTAACTCCTCTTTTTTTCTCTCTGACAAGATATATGTTTGCCCTCGCACCCTCATTCACACATTCACCTGCACACACACACGCACATGCACTGATGCACACATCTCCTTCTCTCTTTCTGTCCATCTTATCTGGATCTCTACCAGCCCGGCAGTTCTGGGCCGTTGCCTGCCCTCCTCAGGGAACACGGCTGAGCAGAGAGAAAAGAGGAGCAACGCCTAAGGCCCAGCCTTCTTAGCCTTATCATATACACACACACACACACTGTCATACTCACACCCCCAGAAGTCTGAGGAGTTGTACATGAGCAGCAGGTCCTTGCAACATGACAAAATTACATTTCTCAAAGGTACATGTCCTGATGAAGCCTAGTTTATATTGCAATTATTTTTGGCTGAACCACAGCAGCAGGGCAGACGCAAATGTCTGTGACTGACTGACTGACTGACTGACTGACTGACTGACTGATAGAGTTGAGTGGGTGATGGAGTTACACCACTGCCCATGCTGAAATGTAATATATGACATTTGTATCCCTATATGAATAATGATGTCCCCATATATGTCACCTATAAAGGGATGTATTGTTATCACATATATATACAGCACATACTACGACGGGTGGAGACCAGGATTAAAGAAGTGCGGGAGTGGGAACAGGGTGGAGGGGAGAACATTCTACATTAGGACTAATTACAATGTTGTAAGATGATTAAAACCAGATGGATGCAGTAATGCAACATAATGGTTGCCAACAAAACCCCAAAGAAGCAGAAGAAGTAGTGTTGCTAACTTAACACTTTTGTAACAAGATTTTCAGACCTTTCAGACCCTTTGACTGACTTCTTTTTTTTTAAAGCACCTAGTGACAAATCTAGCAGTTTTTTTGGACAAATTTATCTACATTCTGTTGAAGACAGTCGCCCTGCGAGCGTGAGGTCAGGTTTTCCCCCTGCAGAAATTTGCCTGTATTAAAATACTGTATCTGTGAACACAGAGAGTAGGAGAGAACAGATGCAGATAGGCTGAAACCAGCTGACACAAGGCAGAATGCAAAGACAACGTGGCCCAGCCATATACTAGGTCATGACCTAGTCTTATTTCTACTAGTAGAACTTCTGACTGTACGGAACTGGAACAACTGCAGAAAATTCAAGGTGTATGCAGTAAGACATTGTTAAAAGAAGGCAGTGATGTTTCTGTTCCAGTAGGTGCTGAGAGATATAATATCTAAAAGATGGCATTTTTATTGAGAGAAGTGCCGCTTGGCAGATCACTTGCAGACAAATTCAGAGAGGCCTTGGCCTCCATTAACTAACAAGCAAGGTGTCAGGAAAATGTTTGACATTCTCTACCTGCAAATGAAGGGAGACTATGAGGATTTGTAAATTCATGCATCTTGTTGTGTCACAGTTTGACACTGGGGGATGTTTTCCTTGTTTCACTGCCTTTCTTTGAAAAACAGTTGTAAACAAAAACAAAAGCTCGTCTCAAGGTGTGTTCAGAAACAAACTTGACTGCTGGACTGCAAACAGCTAATAAACCTACAGTACAGATTAACAGAGGAGCTCCAGGTCTGTCTGTCATTTCCCTCCAGTCTCTCTCCTTTTCCCTCTCGTCTGTCAGATGTTGGACCTTTGAATGAAAATGTAGAAGTTAATAAAAAAATAAATGGGAAGTGATATTGGATACAACGATCAGGAAAAGCACAGGTGTACCTAATAACATTACTGATGGCTCCATTTTGTTTCTCAGTAAGCAACCATCATCAATGTCACTGATTACAACTCTGCTCCTGTGACTATGACATGTCAAAATGTCTGCCATGATTAATTTTCTGAATAATTTCCAAGGATTTTTTGTTGTATGAACTTTACTATTTGGTACTAATCCAAGGGAAATGATGACATGGAGTTTAAGGGGAATGCTTCCAATTACTTAATTGCTTACATAACCAAGGAGTGAGCTGAACATCCAAAAACGTGCAATTTGTTCACAGAAAACATACAGTTCAATGTTCATACTTAAGCAAACAAAGTTTCCAATAATAATTTAATAGTAGGAGTATTTGCTTAGTTAATTAAGTAATTAATTACATATTTTCCCAACAAATAGTACCAAATTATGTGGATTCTTAGGAAAATAGACCCATAAAACCCATACAATACTGGAATTATGAAGCCATAACATTTTGGGTTAAAAATGGACTAGGAAATAATATTTTTTCTTAATCGAAATGCAGAGTAACTAAATATAGATTTGCAATTAATCAGTTACTTAAAACCAGGTATGAAAACCTGCACACACACAGGGCCATCCTCTCCAAGCTCAGCAAGTGATCTATCTTCTCTATCTGTTTGAATGGTCTTAAAGGAGGCTTTGTTGCTGCTTATCAAACCCACAGTGCTTAACAAGCCATTACCGCAGCTATCAACAATCAACAAACCTGCCCACTACCAGGAGCCTGCAGGGCAAACTCTAACCTCAAGTGTGTACACAAAGACTGTGATGCGAAAGGCACACAAACATACCAACGCTCACGTGCATACACAACATTCACTTGCACCTGATCATAAAGCGCACACGCATACACACACAAACACAAACGCACCTACTCACACATGCCAGCAGCAGCAGTGGGCGGTCCCCGGCGAGGCAGAAACACGCTAATGGATAATGACAGGGTTTGACAGCAGGAGAGTGAGCTGAGTCACTCTGGGCGCGCAGGCAATGAATAAAAGAACGGGAGTGCTGTCTGAATATCCCTCACTGACTGGATTTCCTTTGATACCATACTATTCCTGCCAGTCTCCCTTGGTAATCCTGCTCATTACACTGCGCTGTCCCTCTATTCTGAGACTGGCAGCAGCAGTCATCCTCACTAGCTAGCCAGCACCCGCCGAAAGAGGATGTAACCGCCACTTGTATTGTCTCGTCTGTGTCTTGATGGTTACTGGTGCATTCAGCTTTTCACTGTGGACCTCTCTCACCATCACTGGCTGACTCACAAACACAAGCTATCATAAATTAATACGTCTCAGCATCACTTCAACATGGCAGCCTATGTTCTCCAAATTGTGTGAGAGCACCAGTGCTGCTGAAATTAATGTGACATTTGTTGAAGGATGAGGTTTTTTTCTTTTTCCCCCTCTCTCTCTCTCTCTCTCTCTCATCTCTGCAGACATACAGGCTCTTGCTGTTTTGCTCATGTGTCATGTGCTAATAGGAAGATTCACTCTTTTCACATTGGAAACTGTGAAACGATACTGTTCAGTGAAAGGAACCAATTAAAAAGTTCTTTGAAACCTGCCAGTCATATCATCTTAATGCTTTTTGATTTTGGTTGTGGTGCCGTTTGACAGGCGCACTTTCCGACAAAAAAAAGATTACTCGCTGTTTCACTTTTTGCATCAGCTGATAACAGGGAGATTGGCTTTCGGGAAAACTCATCACTCTGTGAAAGCTGCCAGTCACATCCTCCTACTTTCTGTGGATGCATCTGCCCCACTGAGTTAGGTCCAATTTAAAACATCACAAACACCACAGTTTGGCCAAAATCATCATTTGTATTGCTGCTGCCTGTTCTCCCGACACAAATAGCTCTGACAAAAGGTCAGATGTCTATTTCGTCTGATTAACCCACCACTGCTTTAGCTAGACAACTTGTGAAATCTATTCCAGGAATCTCTGACTTGCATTTTTTTTTTTTTTTTACCCCCCCTCACCCCCCCCACTCACACCCACCCACCCCCCCATTCCAGTCGGATGTGTTAAATGTTGAGCTCTCCGTCAGTGTCACATTGACAAGTAAATGCTATTCCAATTATTCTGCATCCTCTCTGCTCGCTGTCAAATTACCAGCCCTGGGAGTGGAGCACGGCTCTCACTGCACCTCTCTGGCATTTTCCCTGACAGGGAGAAGAAAGGAGCCTGAGATAGCAGAGCGAGGGAGGGCTCGGGGCTCAATGAGCATTTTAAATGCTGAAGCCAGGTAATCAGACAGGCTCAGGCTGAGACCAGGAGAGAACTGTTGGGGATCGAAGACATTTCGCCACGGATGCTTTTCAGCTGATTTCCCAAGCAAGCGTGTCGTTTATGAATACCTGACCAGGTGCTTCACGTGTAATAAAAACGAGAAGCAAACTGAATAAGATAAAAAAAATAAAAAAAAATGCTTGCAAACTGTCTCATGCTTCTTTAGTGGTTTATTCCGCAATGTTTGGATCCCTGGACTCACAAAGCAAATCTTTACAGTGCAAAACATCCAGAATCATTTAGTGATCAATAGTGGCAGATTTCTGTGAAGCTTCTTCAACATAAAACCATACAATACAAAGGTCGAGAGAAACGGCATAAAAAAGTGTGAAATGTGTGAAATTGCAGAATTTAGCTGGAGACACATTTTCAATCAGTATCAGCCCCGGCATTGTTGCTGCTTTTTATTCAGCTGTTGGCTGATTCTTTTTTTTTTTGGGGGGGAGGGGGTTGTTTTCTCCATAACAGGCAGAGCAGGGGGCTGGCAGGCAGCAGTATGTAAGCTGCAGCAAAAACAAGCTGTGTTTTTTAAATGACACCTCAGCTCTGGGGACCTTGGGGCAACAGCCACCTGACGTGTGTAAGAGTTATTTCAGGCATAAGGGAGTGTCAGTCAGTGCGACAGCCCTTTGCAGTATGCACACACACACAAACACACACACACACACACCTCTCATTAGCACAGAGCTGCAGAGAGGTTGAGTAAGTGCTGCTCTGTTCAGATGTTCACACACACTTCAGTGCCTGTCAGTGCCGAACCACACAGAGAACTGTGGGACAAGAGGCTTCTGTAAAAGTGTCTAAGAAGGAAACTTTTAGCGTCATTATTTCCATCGTTATCACTGTGCCGTGCCGAAGATAGGGAGGAACCTGCCACAGTCACAGGAGATGTAATGGTACTAAATTTTGTAGGCATATTGTTGTGTTTATTGTTGGAGGCTATTTTTTATTGTTTTGCTGGTTATCATGAACATAAGCTGGGGAGCAACACTGAGGGCACAGATGAGAGCAAGAGGAAATTATAGGTTGGAGAGTGGAGGCCAAAGGTGATGCGCCGCAGTGGAGGGGAGAGGAAAGATAAGACACTTGGGGAGGATGGAGTAAAGCACCAGCATCTGCAGGGGGGGTGGTAATGGAGGGAATGTAGAGGAAAACAGAGGCGAGAGCAGAAAGCAGGAGAGTGCTCCAGGCTAATCAGGAGTCACTATGAAGGCCCGGGATGGTCCTGTGTGTGGGGTGGTTGGAGCTGAGAGGTGAGCTAGCAGGCGGGCTAAGAATGTATGCTTTCAAGACCACTGACGAAGAAATAAGTTGCTTGAAGGCGTGATCCCAGGTGCAGGACAGTCCTGTTCCTCCCAACTCGTAATTTGCTGATGACAGCTAACCAATCTGAGCTATTTACACTTCAGTGTCGATGAGGCTTAAGCTAGTTTTTAATCATCTATTTCTCTGAAATGGATTAGCTTTTCTAGGGAGCATTATATGGTATTTCTATTAGCATTATGTGTAAATCCAGGGGACTGTTCATACAGGATTAAAGCACCTTGTGATTTGAGTCAAATTACTGCTTAATGACCAGATTTACAAGGTTACGACCTAACCTGTATCCTGTATGTTGACCCTCACTAAACAAGCACAGCTACTAGAAAACCACTGAAAAATAATCCCCTGAAATGAATTAATAAACCACAGGAGAGACAACCTGCTACAGCTGCCAAAAATATAACACATTACATGTTAACCTCAACCCAGAATTGCTTTGCTTTTAACAAAACATGAAAAAAAGAAATGAAATAAAATAAACGAAAAAAGGGCATTTGCTTTTTATGAAATTTTTTGAAATATTAAAATTGTATTATATGACAAGTCCTAATAAAACTAATCTAGTTCAATTATGAGCAAAGCACCTAATATTGGCAGGGACTGTCTCCAAATCTTTCTCCTATCGTTAGTAGTTTTGGTCGTATATCTTTATGTTTTAAATGTATTCTTGATGCAAAATTCTTACTTTTCAGAAATCAAAAATTTCTTCAAAATTTGTTTTATATTGGCCTTTTGTGACTGTGTCCAAACACAATAATAATCTTTATTCTCATTTTAAAAAATGTAATGAAATATAGGCAGAATTTCATTGGTTATATTTGGTTCCAGAGTCATTTTAATCTTCTCTCTTCATGTCCATGTGATGGACTGATCATGCCGAAGCTGCTGATCTACCAGTGCGTCATGGCGGTCCCCGAACTATTCACTTAGCATTCAGCCGCAGTCCCTGTGCTTTACTCACATGTCTGGACTCATCAGTCCCTGCTGTAATCAGTCGTGCTCTGACAGGAAAACAAGGGGTGTGTAAGAGAACGTGAAGCTAACTCAAATGAGAGGACAGGGTAAACAGTGACAGGGCCAATTCCAGTTCCCAATCTCACTGCAAATAGAGGTGAACAGGGGTGCACAGAGGCTTAACGAAGACATAGCAGCATCTGATCACAGCACCTCAGCACGCTGCCAGTGCACCACCAGGTCATGATAAAAGGATTTGGCATTGACTTTAATCTAGAAGAAATGAAAAATTGTAGAAAAAAAAGACTTAAAAGAGGTCATCAAACAATTCATTTAATCCCCCCCCCCCAAAAAAAACCAGCACACAAATCCTTAAATGACAAAGAAAAAAGAAAATAAGAAGAAAAAAAAAAGCACAGCACCGGAGGAGTGCAATTATATTTTGAATTCCTTTATTTATTTGAAGGGTACAATCAAAACCAGCATACCTTCTCCAATGGAAGCCATCAGGTCGCTCTCAAATCTAAGAAAAAATATAGTGGATAATGAAAACTGGAGCACTGCTATAACAATACACAGAGAAGGACACAATTCTCCTTCCTCTCTCAGCCAATTCCAGACCACAATGCCTTTTCAGTTGCTTTTAGCAAATAATATCATCTCCTCCTCATTTTTTTGACATAATACTGATAAGATGTTTGTGTTTGCATCTAAAATATATGATATTGATTGATTAAATTAGGTGGATTTTAATTTTCATCTGTTTGGCCTCAGTTAAATTTAGCCCTTACTTCAGCACCAGGAGCTGTCCATGATCCAGTCGTGTCCTCACCCTTCTTTAACTGTGTCCCAATCAGCTGAATAAGCAAGTTCTCACACCTTTTTGAGTTTTCATTCACTGTGTGTTTATTCATTTGGAATGTAACATGTATTGGGGATAAGGGGAATAAAGCTTCTGCTGAAGCAGGCCCTCCTGTGTATAATTGTCCTGTATTAGCAGGAGTCTGAAGAGGCAGTGGAGTGAGCAGTCACGGCACAATCAGCTCGATAGCGCCATGTCACAATTTTAGCGACTTGTTTTCCGTTTGAGAAATGGTTCCATATAACATGACTGGCTGGATGACTGTGTGGTACAGCAGGAAGATTTGTGGCTGTGCAGATGTTTTCTGATGACAGGATTTTTTTGTTGTTGTTGTTGTTGACGTTGATGGTCTGCTGGTTGTAAATGAGGTCATTGTCTAAGGTGATGCTAAGATATTGATGGTGGGAAAAATGGGTTTGCGGTGTGTGAAGATTGACAAGCATTTCCTTTGTTTCCGCGACCTCGAGGTGAGAAAAGGAAGGAAAGGAAGGAGAGCCCAGTATTGATTTTTTGACAGGCCACAACAAAGTTAATGAGGACTACAAGAATGTCTGTGTCATCTGCATATTTGCAGACAAAAGGTTGTGCTGTTCCCTAAACACACGGTTTACATCATAGAGGAACAGACTGAGAACACGGTCCTGTACTGTATGGATCCAGCTGACAAGTGGGAGAGGGGATTTGGTTCTGGTGCGGTTTCCTCATTCATTAGGTGCAGTAGAGTTTAATGCAGACCAGTCCCTTAATGTTTGTGTAAGAGGAGTCTCAAAGTTTTTTAAAACTTGAAAACAATTTATTCTGAAGTCCAATCCAGTTTGCTCTTTTGTTTTCAGACATGTTGTTGTATGGGAAAACAAGATACAAGAGTGAGAAACAAGAGTGTCTCTTTACTTTAATAGCATGGATGTATTGATTATTAGATAGTAAATTCATACTTTTTCATTGGGATTTAAATGGACAGTGTATCTTTATAGTTATAACTAAGCAAGAAGTTTTGACTTCCAGTATAAGAGGAAATGTGAGGAAGAATTTGGTTTATTATCCCACATGTTTCGAGATAAGAGTCTGCATCCTTGTCCACACAGCCATCTGTAAAGTTTATCGGTGCCGCAATTCTCATCACAGTGTGTTTGTTGTCTCTTCCCCTTTGAATAGTTGAACTCAGTGCTCGGGCTGCAACTACATCAGAGCAGATCACTCCTCTCATGTCATCATCACCTCTGTTGAATCCTCTTCTTTTTCCAGCTGCGCCTGCGCAAGCTCCGGGAGCGCACACAGCAGCTCCGCCTGCAGATTTGGACTGTGTGAACTCACAAAATTTCAGACTTCTAACGAGAAACCTTAACGAAAACTCCACTTACTGTGTGGCCTTTTGGTATCCCATTAACTATCCCGTGGGATTGGTTCACAGATGCAGTACTGCAGTGTGTGCTCTGCACCTAGGTCAAGAGCGCTGCAGCATCTAAATAAGATATGTGTCAATTAAAGCCTCCTGCACCTCATCACAGCCGGGATAATTCACTTAACCCCAGGCTCACAGCTGACAGGTAGCATTTGTTTACACATCCCTCCTCATGCAAGTTGCCAGGCCCCATCCTCTAAGTGGTATTAAAACAAGCCGCCTCCCATCACACCCCCACATACAGCTCTCTGACGCTCTGTTTCCATGGAAATCTGCCCTAGGAAGTCTTTGCATTTCGTAACCTTGAAAACACCCCAAGCAGGATCGACTCCGAGAATAAATTGTTGTCAAAATGAATTGTCATAACAGTAATCAGTGCCACATTTGATACCCCCTTTCAGCAGCTTCTTATCTGTGTAGTTCATTAGTTCCTCTCCTGCTGCGTTCACTGCCCAGTGTAACCAGCATGAGAAAAGAATTTGCAGATTTGAGGACTTTATTGCTCTGCAGAGACAGTTTCTCTTTTTTCTCATTAAAAGCATTTTTTGGCATTTTTGCTCTATATGAGGGATTTTATACCTAAAGCACAGTACAGTATGTCCATTTAGAGGATAAAAGTCAAATTGCCTCAATTTTGTCATTTAATTAAACTGTGATTCAGAGAGTCCTGTTTTTAAAAATCATCAGACGGTTCATTAAAAGTCATTAAAAGCTCTATAAGGAGGCTTCAGTGCTTTTAGATATATACCAATTTAAGATATAGCATATTTAACCCATTCATAAACTCATACGTAGGAGTGATTTGTAATGATGATCTAAGTGATAGTGCATGAGCGGAGCAGCTGCACTGCCTCGGAGCAGGAAAGCAAAGTGCTCTGAAAATAGTGCAAAGGTGTCAATGCAGCGCCACAGCCTCACATCATAAATAGTCTTTCACCGAGCTCAGTTTTTATCTCACTGAATGTTGATGTAGTCTTTGTATGCTTAGCCTGTGCTCTGCCAAAGACAATTATGAGCCAAAGCATGTGTTATTTATGGTGCATGGAAGGCTCACTGATTTAATGTGGCGGGGAATTGGAGGAAGTGTCCTCTTTTTCATTTTTTCTTTTCATTTGAATTTCACCTAATGAGGGAGTACACACTTGACGATTTACGTGTTTTCCCAACACTTAACCTTCATGTGGGGTCAAAGGTGGATATGTAGCCCATACATGGTGCTGCGAACATCATGTAATTTATAGATTTCACTAATAACTCCATCCTGGAGTGCGCCCTCTGAGGGGCAGTAAAAAGGAATTGTGCTGAGGAGGTCGAGGGAATGTCATGATTGGGTTTAGGAGGGGAGCTTGAGAGGCAGGTTAATACACACCGCTGGTTCATAAGCCACTGTTTACAAAATTACATTGTTTTTATCATTACCACCCAGAATATTGCATTTTTTATTCAAAGCCACAAGGTGGATACAGCTCTGATCTACGACATTGACAGGAATCAAATGGGACAAAAAAAATACTCCTCAGCTATAAATCTAAATCCTGTAATGACCCTGTGTTCAAAACAAACAACACACAGTGTAGACGAATAAGGTGTAATTAGGACACAGAGCCAGGAACACAAATGTCAGATGAGTACAGAAGCTGTCACCACACAAAATGCAGCAATAATGAAACAGCTTTGTCGTCTTGCCTGAGAAGAAGACACTTCAGCTCTGATTCTTTATAACCTTTTCTCAGAGGCATTTCGTCTGATGCTAGCTGATTGCTCCACTTTGCTCCATCAGTGTGTAGTCCAGTAACACGATGAGTACAGTGGGAATCCCACTGACTGAAGCGCACTTGAAAAACGGACTAAAACGATTCAATTGCCAGATATCTCAGCACCTGTAGAAGTCGTGTTTCAGTCATTAACAACCCAACTCCCCTGCAGATATATGGTGATCACTCTGTGTTGGATAAGAAAAAAGAAAATACAGTAGCTTACACAAAATAACATCTCTGCTACAGCTGCACGTACATCTTGATGTAGATACGATCAGAGAGAGAAGATAAAGATGTAGCTGACGGACTACATATGACTGTGTCAGCCACACTGGACAGTGGACACCACTTCCTCCGCTGGCACTCAGTGTTTGCATTGGTGGAGGTGGACGAAGTATTAAGAGCATGTAAAAGTAAGTAATACCACAATGCAACAAAAAAATGATCACTCCATTATAAGTCAAAGTCCTGCTGCTACTCAAAAAAAAGTTTGTGTATTATAAAATATATATAGCTTTTATATGAAATCACCCAACTCTGCAGGTCCCCTCAGGTACGAGGTGGAAGCAACTCTATATACATTTGGGTAGTTTGACGTTTTGCAGTGCTGATCACATGTGATGTATATAAAATGTTAATCTGCAAAGTAAAGATTGTAACTGTCAGATAAGCCCCCAGACTTTTGAATGCCCTGCCCAAGGAGATCGGGCGAGTCGTTGCCCCAAAACACCACTTTTAATTCTTGATTTCAGTGCTTTAATCTTTGGTTTCTACTTTTGTTTTTTACTTATTTTCTTTCTGTCTGCTTTATTGATTTCGTTGTTTTAGCGTGTATTTATCATTCTCCCTGTTATACTTGCATTGCTAATTGACTCTTCGTCTCTCTTACTCTCTTTTATTGCTTTGTTTTGTTTTTATGTTACTCTGGTTTGAAAAGTGCTGTATGAATAAAGTTATTATTATTATTATTATATAAAACAAAAACAGAAAGTACTTAAATAAAGTGCAAGTCCCTCAAAACTGCACTTAAGTGACCATGAACTGCAACGTTTGAGTCTGAGAGACAGTTGTTCCGTCGCTCTCGACCTTGCTGCTTGTCATCGTTCTACCATCTGTAATAAAGGTATAAAAAAGCAAAAACATATACTAAGCACTTAGCTGCTTTCCACCACTGGGCATTGGAAGTAAGTCACGAGGTGCAGAATTGTCCAATATGGACACAGTGTTTCATATTTAAAAGCTCAGATTAGTATGTGAAACTTTAATTAATCATTCTTAGAATACAATTAGTCCGTTGCATTAATCCCCTCTAATAATAAATCTTACCAATTGATTGAGTCTGGTTTGGCTTCATGGTTCCTTCTTCAGAAACAGTGGGATGAAGCTGTTTCTCGGTGTCCTGCTTGTTTGTGTCATTTACAGCACACTAATTGGTTGGATTAAAGATGTGTTAGTGATTCATTCTCAGCCAAACCTGTGCTTTGAATTATGAACACCTATAAGACAGTCTTAAACCGTCAAAGCCTTCTGTCATGAGCCGGTCCTCAGATGATAATGCGCACAAAGTTTGGTCTTTAGAGATCCTTCGCACGCACGCCTTAAATTCCCAAATCACTTATTACTTACCTATCAACTCCTCTTCAGCTGCTCTCTCTGGCCCAGTCCTGGAGGAATTCAGGACCAACAGAAACACTGTTTTATCTCTTACCCCAACAAGTTAAAACATCAATGAACCAGAGCTTAAAGCCTAATACCTCTGTTCTCCAGCGTTTCTCCTCTGATAAAGCACACCAACATGCCAGAGCCCTGTATTCCCACACAGAGTCAAGTGGAGGAGGAGTGTGTGAGTGCAGAGTCAGAGACGTTATGAGTCCTATAAGGACTTTTGTGGAGTGTAGGTGTGGGTGGTATGTTGGGTAGCGAGAGGGTAGTGCAGCTGGTAGGGGTCACGGTGGCTCAGTGTGCTGAATGACTAATGAAAGGTTTACGGTGGCGCAGCATGACTGCCTAGTCTGAGTAGTGGGCTGGAGGAGGACATGCCTTGTCTGGCTTCTAGCACCCTCCTGGTCTGTCTCTGGTTAAAACTGAGCATTTAACAAGTTCTCCCAGAGCAAGGGGGCCACAATCCTTCACTTAACAAGCTCATTATTTCACATTGTTTTTGTCCTTTGCTCCTCCTCGGCGGTGGTGGCAGAGAAAAGGATGTTTGATGTGCGTCTCTGTTAGAGAGTTGTACAGGGGTCTTTGAGAGGAAGGGATGATAATGGATCCACTAATGATGTGGCCCGTGCTTATGTGGATCCTTGCAGCAATGTTGGGTCATCTGCATGAATATTCAGAGGCTTTGTCTGTGAGAGAATCGTGGATGCTCAAGGTTACTTCAGAGGGCAACAAAGGACAAGGCTCAAGTGTTTATTCTGCTTTTTTAAATCAGATTCAATCATCGGCAAAATTACAGCTAAAACACCCGGGAGCTGAAGCAAAAACTTATCTGAGGCCTTCTTTTCATCTGTGCTGTCAACAGTGGAGTTTATATTTGTATGAGTTTACTTGAAGCTTTTAGAGCTTCAAAACCAGAACTACCTGCATTTGACATTTAATGTCAAGTAATAAAAACAACTTCAGATTTATTGGGAGACTGTTTCCTTCCCATTGCAGAATTCCCTATTGATACGTTTATCCTGAATCCCATTAGTGCTGAAGAGAATCCTTTTTTTTTTTTTTTTTGAATGCTACAGTAACAACTAATCGTTATACAGTATAAACCTTTAATGCCTCTCAACCAACTTCCAAATTACACATCGGCAGAAACAGTTACAGGGATTATTTACATCCATTACATTTAAATAATTTTTTTAACCTAGGTTTCTACTGTAGCTACAACATCTGTATGTTGAATTTCTCGGATGAATTTCCTGCATCTCACAGGATGAAATCTCAGTCTTAACAATTTATCAGTGTTTCACTGCACAGCAGCAAAAATCAATAGCATAGTTATACTGAATGGAATTGACTGAGTGTGAAATTGCAATCAAATAGCAACTATTACCCTCAACTAAGTAGATACTACAGAGATAAATGATGTTTACAAATCCCACTGAAATTCAGTTTACATTGTTATATTACTTGTTTCAGTTATACTCTATCATGGAAAAATGTTCCTTTCATGAAATGTAATTTTGGCTCTCTGCTTGAGAGAATATTGCATTTTCACAGCCAGAATTCAAATCCTGTTTGTACCAGATATTTAAGACTAGATTTATCAAATCAAATCAAATCAAGACATGTCAGAGTCATTTTCAAAACAACTTTAATAAGACACCTTTGTCACTGAGTGCTGAACAGGACAAGTGGGTGTGCTGTATGCGTGGTTCAAAGCCTTGGGCTTGAATCTAATTTCGTCGTTCTGCTTTTCATTTTTTTCTTGTTTCTCAAAACCTTTCGCCTTGCAGAACAAAGGATAAATATAAAGGTCAAATATTCATGAACACAAATACATGTGTTGGTTCATACACTTTTTGTCAGTGGTTCAGCCGAGCAGCACAATACAGGGTTTAAAATCACAGAATTGGAAGTTGTGACAGTATTGACATCAACAGCTGTGACAAACTTGTAACAACAGACCAGACAGAAGACCTATTAGAAGGAACCAATTAAACCTTTTGGAGATTTCAATTACCACCTTGATGGGGTTTTCAAGATCAATAGCCGAGCGTGTATCTTGACAAGATGGTCAGCGCTACGAGGGGCTCGCACTGCTCCATCAGTGTGGAGCAGGTGACACCGAAAGGCCATTGCTATTGTTAGGTCTGGATGTGTTTCCCTGGCAATGGCATCTGTGCACGTTGTGATAAATATTCATGCGTTTCATATGCGCCATTGTAAACTGATAACAAAGATGCACATCCAACATGAGCTATCATTAGGGTTAGGAGATCAAATAGCACAGCAGCACCCAAACAAGATTAGAAAATGTCACACGCCACCTCCTTAGCCCACTCCTCTTCTTTTTACTCCTCCTCCTCCTCTTCCTCCAGTGTCTCGTTCAGAAGAATGAAGACAAGATTCAACACACAGAGCCAGACATCAACACAGAGCTCTCCAGCGCATACTAATCTAAAACAACATAGTGTCTGGGCAACACATTTTATTCCCTCCCCACCGAGCCGTGTTAAGTGTGAGATAGGGCTCTACAGATCTCATCACTTAGGGAAGGTTGTGGCCTGTATCTTCAGCCCCCCCACCCGCGCAGGTTCCTATCACTTCCACCCTCAAATTGGAAGTGACAGGCCACTCAGGCAGAGGTGTCCTCGCCCCCCCCGCCCCTCACCATCAGCAGCCATGTAGCCCCTCTCAGAGCTGTCAGCCTGATTACATATCAGCTGGATTGGGGGGGACCTGAGGAAAGGAGATGTCCAGCTGGAGACAGACCACTAAACATGTCGTCTGTCCTGCTGCCGCACATCTGCCAATACACATACCACCTGTCTCCGAGGCTGCCACAAATCCAGTCATGTCTCTATCACTCTCCTGCTGTCTTCTAGAAATTCAACAAACTGCACCTTCCTCTTTGTCTGTCTTCCCTCTGCGGTGCATGCTACATCTTTGTCAAACTTTCACTGCTTGTCTTTGCTGGCTCTCTTTTTTTTTTTTCTTTCTTTCTTTCTTTCTTTCTCTCTGCTCTCCTCTCTCTCTCTCTCTCAAATTAAAACAAATAACTTGTTTTCCTCCCCTCCCCTTCTGGTCCCTTTCTTTCTTCCCCTATTTCATCCTCAATGCACAACTCATTTACCAACTTTTCATGCTTGTGGCAGCTCATTACACAGATAGAGCTACCAGTCTTCCCTCTGTGGACTAGCAGAGCAGTGGTGGTTTGCCGGGGATCAAACGTAGACGTGCTAAGCGATAGGAAGCATTAAATTATTGGAGCCCCTGATGCATCCAGAGGCACCTAACTCTCTTCCACAAGGACAAAAATACATGTTGTTTACTTACAGTAAGTGCTGATTTTCTTGTCTTCTTTCCTCTTCTCTCTCCCCAGGCGTGAAGCTTGGAAGCACTCCACGGCAGTCCAGAGAGGTACGTGTTTACTCCATTTCTCCCAAAACACAGATACACAGTTTGCTCCCACCTGTTATCTATTGCAAGAAAAAAAAAAAAAAGTGATTCTCGGCCTTGTACCTCTCAGCGTGTCTGATAGCATCTGTGTAGAGAGGCTGACCTCACACTGTGCATTCAGCCAGTCAGACTTTACTGAGTAAACTGTCTCAGTTGAAGCAGGCCTAGGTTCCCCAGGGTGTGATCACACCTACAGTTGTTTTATATTTCTTTTGTTATGTTTTGTCTTATCATTGTTTTTTTCATATACCAGATGATTTTTTTTTTTTGTTAAAATCCATTATTCAAATAAATTGGCCTGTATTTACGAGCAAAAGTCATATGGATAACTTTTCTTACAGTAATAAGCCCATTAACTGGATAACATTAGCAGCTAACTATGATTATCTATCCCTTTGTACACACACAACTTTGTATTTTGAGGTCAGTTCCTGTATTTTCTGACAGTTATTTGCACTAAAACAAGTTTGAATAGAACTGTTCTCATGTCCCTGAGCAAAAAATGAAAGCTATGAGGTTTGAATAAACAATTACAGGGGTTTAAAATGGGTCCTAAATTACCATGCATCATTACAAAGGCATGCATGGGGGATTTGAATTGACACCAAGACAACCTATAAACTAGGTTTCTATGTCAGACACGGCAGCGCTCACACTACAGCTCACCCCCCCACCCCCCCACCCCCTGGCTGACCCTTGCTTGCTCTCATCTCTGCCGTGATCATCGGCACTGATGAGAGTCTTACATCAGCACAAACCCTGAAGAACGTGATGTCTGGTGTATAGGTTGCTGTCCCGTGCTCGCCTTGCTCATTAAACAGACAGGGAGGAACCATTCCCTCCTTTTTTTTTTTCCCCCCTGCAGATGTCCCTGCAGATGAAAGAATATTTGGCCATTTAAGTCAGGAGGGGGATGAGCCGAGATTCATGACAGTATCATCACCTTGTCTGTTGTAAAATTAAAATTATACATCCAGTCCATTGGCTTTATGGTGCCATTACAGCATTTAATTGAAATAAAATGTCAGAATGCATGATAGCCGTGGGCATCATTTGATGGTAATCAGGCAGTAGATGATCCTAATTTAGATTCCCCATTAAGTGTTTATAAGACATTTATTTGATATTACAGCTCAGTTTATTGATAGGTCATGGGTGGCATTGGGCAGTTTCTGACATTTGCATGTAACAAAGTTAGACTTTTGTTTAAGGTGTAGTGAAACAGCACCATCAAGTGGCCAATTTGAGTACTGACGACAACATGTGGGGTGACTGGGGCTGTCTCTGACAATAAAACTGACTCACCACCTTATTAGATAAAAGGTATAACATGTTCTTGCACATATGTCCACATGATCAGATGGAAATGTAGTTTGTTTGGTCTAAACACATGTCTG
This sequence comes from Seriola dumerili, assembly GCF_002260705.1. NCBI lineage: Eukaryota > Metazoa > Chordata > Actinopteri > Carangiformes > Carangidae > Seriola > Seriola dumerili. Next base: position 10,165,832 of record NW_019174258.1, on the reverse strand, counting down.
CTGCTGTCTAATACAACCTGTGTTGTCATTGTTTTATAGACTCTCTCTACTCAGGACAGAGAGAGAGGCAAATCTGACAATTACGTGGACCACCAGGTAGCAGAGGGCATCTTGTCCAGCCCGATCCCTCCAATGCAGTTCCCACACTTTGAGAAGAGTAGACAGACAGCCACCCCTGGGTCTCGGGAGCAGGACATAGGCTCCCTTCATGTCTCCAAAAGACACCGCAAACTGCTGAAAACAAGTCCCCCGATCAGTCACACCAACAATAATGTTTCCTCATCCTCTTCTCCCGCTTCATCCTCTGTTTCCTTGTCCTCCTCCTCCGCCTCAGGCTCTTTCTCCCCTGAGAGCTGGAAAAAGCTTTCTGATATCCTGGAAGCCCGCCGGCAACTGATGAAGGAGATGTGTGCTAAGTACAAAAGCAGCATCTCCAGGACCATCACACGTCATCACGTGAAACACCTCTTTGTGGAGGACAAGTACAAGTTGTTGTACTGCCAGGTGCCCAAGGCGGGTTGTTCCAACTGGAAGAGGACCCTGATGGTGCTGGCGGGCCAGGCCTCCAACACTCAGAGCATTAAACATGACACAGTCCACTACGGCCACCATCTCAAGAAGCTTGACAGTTTTGACCGACAGGGAATCATGCACCGATTGGAAACCTACACCAAAGTCATGTTTGTCCGAGAACCCTTGGAGAGGATGGTGTCGGCTTACAGGGACAAGTTTGAGAATCCAAACAACTACTACCACTCACTGTTTGGGAAACCCATCATCTCCAAGTACAGGGTGAATCCGTCCTGGACAGCCCTGAAGACAGGCAGTGGGGTCACATTCAAGGAGTTTGTCCAGTACCTTCTTGATGTCCACCGGCCCGTAGGAATGGACATCCACTGGGAGCAGGCGAACCAGCTCTGTAACCCTTGTCTCATAGACTACGACTTCATAGGCAAGTTTGAGAACATGGAAGAAGAGTCCAACTTTCTCCTGCGATGGACTGGGGCACCGCCCAACCTCACGCTGCCTAGTTTTAAAGATAGGAACCCAACTGACAAGAGGACCTCTATGCAGCTCACACAAAAATACTTCTCACAGGTCAGTACGCTGGAGAGACAGCGAGTCTATGACTTCTACTACATGGACTATCTGATGTTTAACTACTCCAAGCCTTTTAAAGATTTATATTGACTGACTCCTTTCAAGACTCTTGAACCACAGTTACATTCCACTACGTCTACATCTCTACCATGATAGTAATCTTAACATAAAGGAGCTCACTCACCTGCTCACGTGGATCTTTGCAGAGATCAGAGAGACCAAACTTCCTCTGACTTTTGCAAAAGCTTTTTATGAATTCATTTCTACCAGATAATCTTCATTTTTAGACAACTATGAGATGAAAAGGTTCATGTGATGTCACATTAAATACTCTAAATTGTCCTGAAAAGGTATTTATTCATTACTAGCACATGGTGAGGTAGAATTTTAAAGATATAACTGTTATGTTTCTAATAAAAATATAAAGTTTATCGTTGTTCAACAGGCTTTAAATTATGCTTAACTGTGAGTCAAATAACATTTGCAAATGTGTTAAATGGTTTTAATGGTTTAATTCAACATAGGTTCCAATCACACTCCTAATTCAGATGTAATTTCAGTATATAGTATGTTATGTGAGCCCTTACCATGTAGCCTCCCACAACATACCACAACATGTGGTATGGATACTCTAATATAGGTTCTTCAGTTGATTGACCCCAAATGAGGATCACCACCCCTAGTCAGCCTCAACCTCCCTGCTGCATTTTTTAAAACTTTTTGTCCTTTTTTTCTTTATTTGAAATATTTGCATTTACTATTTGACTTACAGCAAGTTAGGCATCAGTATACCTCTATGTATTAAAGCATACTAATACAGATATTTCATGTAAATCAATTTACTAAACATAAAGTGTAACAAAACGAAACAATATAAATAGTATAAATCTTGAAAATGTGTCAAGTGCTGCCCACTTGGAAGCTGTGTGCACTTATTGTAGCATTTTTGTAATTCTAACTCTGTTGGTTAGGTTTGTGCTTTAGTCTAACACATACACTGCTGTAGGTTCCCCCATCACTAGAGGTATTTACTTGAATCGTTAAATACAGAACATCCAGGTGTTCGCAGGGTACAAAGTTGTTGCTGCCAGTATCTCTTAATGCCTGTTAATGTTGCACACTTACTAATCATTCGGTTCCTGTTGTGAGGATTGGCAACCAAATTGCAAAAAAAAAAGAAAAAACAGGCAAAAAAACCCACAATATAAAAGCTATTGGACATTTCATCAGGGATGAGAGAAGGAAGAGAGTGTGCTCAAATGTCTCCATGTATCATACCAAACACCCCCTGAACAGCTATCACTTACAGATCTCACACTGTCAGTAACTCCATACCCTCTGTATGTATCACATCTCTTCTACTCCACTATATAGGCTTTTTTTCTGACACTACTGTGTACAATTGTATAATGGGCATTCAGATGACTATATATTTTTCTATGTATTTCTAAAATATATATATTCAGTGCTTCTTAGTGAAGGTATGTTTAATTTCCTTTTTGATGTCATTGATTGTTCTTTCAATAATACCAGTGTAGAGTGTCGTGTAACTGAAGAGTTTCTTTCCAAAACAAAGTATCCACCAGCTAAAAACCCAGAGTCTCAAGAAACTTAAGTGAGTGACAAAATTAGCACTACCATTTAAAGTGCAGAAGATAACTAAGTCAGACTGATGAATAGAAACCACTGGGTGCTTTGATGGTAGTGAATGATTTTTTTTTTTCAAATCAAAATGGATATATAACATTTTGGAAAATAGCTCTTTAATTACTTATCCCTGTTCGTTTGGTCTCTCAATAGGATAGTAGACCCTGTACAGATGAGCTGCATTCCACCTAGTTACTCATCCTGGCTAATGACATCTTTACCCATAGCTACTCCACTATGTGCGTCTGTGTGTGTGTGTGTGTGTATGTGCGATACTGAATAAGCTGTTTAGATGTTTTACAATCTTTCTTTCCACATCTTCTGGAAACACAGACAATGCTAAAACATACACTTTGCAGGTATAGTATCCTGTTTGTAATGTTGGTAGACTTGTGTATTCCCAACACGCTACCCAGCTTTTTTCTTTAGTACTACCCGATGCAGGTCAAACCGCAGAACAGTGTGCACTGGAAAATGCACCGAGACGTGACTGGCAATTCTTAGATACTGAGCATTGAAACTCAAACACTGAACACTGTTAAATTAGGCATCTATTACAACCCTTAATGAGATTAAACTTGTCTAAGATCCCATTAAATATGATTTAATAAGAGGTAAAAAGAAACACAACCATTCAGCAGATTAATTACAGTATGTACTGTAAATCTTCAAGACCTCAGCCAAGGTTTCTCCAAATGAGAGTTGAATTTAAATCTTCTTGGGTCACAGTTTAAGCTTTATGCACAGGGAGTGCAATGAAGGAGTGATTAAATATGATGATTATGATGCCAAAATAACAAACAGAAATATCCTGAATCCACAAAATACTAGGTAAGATCTACACAAGATTAAAACATCTAGCTACAATCAAAGTGGGTAACAGTATATTTTTTATAAGAACATGATGCAAAGATGAACTTGATCGATTGTGATGCTGGTGGTCTCCTATAAAGTAGCAGTCCCTATTCAGCTATACACTTTGCAGCTCACTGAAAATGTGTTTTATGTAACAAAATATTTCATATTATTTAAATCTATACACACTATACTCAACTTTTGAAGACTTTTAAGAATTTTGGTGGTATTACCCTTTCACAGTGATGGTAATTGTATGAACTTTTGTCAGTATAGTGTGTTGGCTTTTGCAATTCCAAAATCTAATCTTTGTTTAGGTTGTGGTCAGATTCTTTGTAGGTATAGCAAATATCTGCCCAGAACAGCTATTGCATTTTAATGAGTACGACTCTTGCAAATTCTCTGTCAGTCCCTGCACCCCCAGCTAATAAAGCTTTCTTGGAATGTGGGTGTATGGACAGATTTATCAAAAGCATAATTACAGTAACAAGTGAATGTATAACTGTTAAACGTTGGTGCAAAAGTGTATAAAACATGATCTTAAGCCCTTTGCCTTATTTTACACTGCCAATCAAATGGTGTATTTCAGGAAGACATTCTTCAGGTGGTTATTATTTCTGGCTGGTGAGTGTCTACTAATAAATTGTCTTTAGCATTTTCAACTTGTGTGCATTGTTTTTTTGTTTTTTGTTTTTCTTGCACTTGTGTCGTTTGTTTGTCTCAAGTCCGCTGTGGTTTCTGAACTTTGGAGAGAAGACTAATGAGCTCCAGGAGAATCAGCAGTGGAGTGGAGTCATTGTTTGTCAGTATACTGTAAGTGTATTTGTGCTTTTTTTTTTATTATTCATCATGCTTTTGAATTCACTAAAAGCACAATACTAAGCGTCTACAACGCTGGGCTGTATTTAGGAACAGAAGTGCTTTGAGCTAAAGGCTAATGTCAGGTATGATGTCACTATATGTGTTCAGCTTGTTAGCATGCTAACACAAAGTACAGCAGAGACTCATGGGAATACACTGGGCCTCATGCATGTACTCATAATCTATAATTTCTCCTTCTGTCTCTTTGTTTTCTCTGTAAGGTTTGCTCATACAAATGTCCCAGATCAGATTCACCAAACTCTGGATCTCACTAGACAAATTTGTGAAACATCACTTGTTTCAGCTGAATGCATTTCACCTGTTTTCATAGATGAAAACGACAAACACCAGGTGAATGGCAGCGGCCACGATGGAGCTGAAATGTGACGCAGCCAGCTCCTCTGTACATCAAGTGTAAGTCAAACATGTTAAAAGAAAAGTAAAGAGAAAAAGGGATCACCAAAGATTCATCCTCTGGAGACCATTAATGTACAAAGGACTTGTGGGTGCTGAGATGTTTGAGTCAGGACCACAGTGGTGGACCAACTGACTGACATTACCATCCATAGAGCTGTAAGCATGGCTTAACACAAGAAGACTGATCCTGATCAACTAATGCACAACATGTGAGGAGACTATTGCAACACAGTTCCTACACCTGTCCAGATTGTTTAACTAGCATTTGGTTTGATTAAGAGCTTATTACTAAGCACAGACCTGATATACATACATACAGTCTGCTTCTGTTAGCTGCTGAGTAGTTTCAGAGGATTTAATGTTATAAAGGTTATACACATATAAAGGTACACAGTGCAGGTTTATTTACAGAAAGAGATAACTCTAAAATGTCACAAAAAAAAACGTAAAACATAAAAATCAGAGATGAAATGATGGGTCAGTGGCAGTGAACCACATACTGTTCATTTAGTCTCAGCCACTGGTGAATGAGTGTTTGTATCAATAGATAGATACAAACACAAGATAAATAGATGATGAGCACAGTTTCTAATGTTGGCAAGTCCAGTATTCAGAGTTTGTTCCCTGCCTAGAAAGAAGTCTGGTGTCTATTCTGCTCTCAAAGAAAGAAAATCCTCTATCTTATGGTCTTACACTGTCGTTTGTCACCAGTCTTTTGTGTTCTGTGTTTGCCAGGAGGGCTTTTTAGAAACATTTTTGTTGCACCAGGTTCTTTCAGTCTGTTTCACCGACTTCTACTTCATGTAGTAGCTTCCATCATTTCCCAGTATAGCTTTTGAGAATAACGTCTTTCATCCAGTTATTGGTAACATGAGGGAGGAGAGAGAAACAACAATCGTAACACAGTTTTCAATTTTTTTCAGTTTTGTTTATGTCAAGTCATACAGCCACAACAAACGTAAGTGTTGGCCATTGCTCAACACAAATCTAGCAGCTGTGCAACGATGCAGTCGACTGAGGGTACTGTTGTTACTGCCTGCTCAGTGAAGGATTCTGCAGCGTATGATCACTTACAGCTCTAAAAAGACAGTTTAAGGTTCTTGGGCGGAATTTCCTTTTACTTTATTAGTTTACTTTGACTGGGCAGAGATCAATTCAAATTTAACTTTTACAAAAAGAAAATGTCACTAACCACACATTTGCAGCTACATTCCAAAATTCCACCTGTTCTACCTGGTAGAAAGACTCCAGTTACACGCTCACAACAATAAGAGTTGATATTTGCAGTAGAGAAATCTCTGTTCAATGTCAGTATCACATATAGAGACAAGAGAGTGCCAGGTATTTCTTTCAATCTCATTTGATTCAGGTTGGTTTGCCAGATGTTCGACTTTCAACCAAAACAATTAGCTTAAATTGGCTGAGGAGTACACAGAGCTGCAGACTGAATGGTTGATTTTCACTAGGATCAGCAGTACAAGCAACATTACAGGGAGTTATCGAATAGTAAAACCTGAAGTAAAGCTTAATGGAGTTTATTTACTTGGATTATCTGTTAAATACATTAAACTACAACACAAGCAATATCAGTTCGACCAGCTGGGATCTCCATGAAGAGAACCATGTCTGCATAACAATGAACAATTTTACATGCTTTTAAGGCTGTAAATTAAGCTGAAGTAGTTAAATAAAAATATGTCATTCATATCAGTTCATGCATCATCTAATTTCATTATGACATATTGGCCTGGCCTACAGGAAAGAACAGATTATGTTTAATCTATTTAATATTGTGTTAGTCATAATACAGAATGATTTATTGCTTGTGTTTGTTGAATAATACAGAAGATAAGGAAATAATCGCATATTAAACCACAATCGCAATTAGATTATTTTCCCAAATCATTCAGCCCTACTACACTGCATCTCCTTTAAGCAGCTTTTTGTAAATTTTGCTTTTGCTACATAGACAACTCTAGAAGAATTGTTAAGTTCAGCATCAAACCTCATTCTTTTACTCACCAGGAGCTGTCTCCAGCCGTGGAAAGCAACCCTGTTGTTTTGTTTCTATTGTTTTCCTTCTACTGAGGTTAGCATGATAACCAGCTAGAATACCAGAATACTGAGTCACTGTAGTGTCCAGCTCTCTGCAAGACAGGTAAGTAAACTGCTGTTAATGCTAACGCTGACGAAGTAGCAATAGCAAAACTTACAAATAGCTTCTCTAGGAAACATGTTAAACAAGTATTAACCTCAGAGGTATTTGATAAACATTTTAGAACCAATGAAGCACAAGTCACTAAGCAGAGCTACTCATCAGATTCAACACTTAGCAGTTGCAGTATCTTTAAGCACTACAGATATTACTTCAGAAAATACATGTAACCCTGGTATGTGTAAACACAAGAACAGCAAGAGCACTGTAAAATAAATGATATTTATGTTAATAAATGACCATTTCACCTTTCACTGCTTTAACCATTGCTTCTACACTTTTTCACTTTTACACCAAAAACAACAGAACACAAATTTACAGTCAGATTATAATTAGTGAAGGTAAGTATCTTCACATCACTTCACAGTTCCACATATTTGGAAATAACTAAATAACGCACAGTTTCATGTCTAGAAGTAAAACTTTTCATCTTGAGATCTAAGTGCTTTTCAATTTGGTGTTTTTGTTCTCCCATCATATAAAGTCATGTAGTGCCTGTTCAGAGTGAAAGGATTAGCTTCTGATTTCCATTCTGTGATTAGATCAGAGCAGGTACCGTATGGTGCCTGAATATATACAGTAATTTGCATGATTGTCACACACTCTACCTAGAATCAAAAAGGGGGAAAATCTGTCACAGCAGCATTTTTGTCATACGAGCATTTTGCCTTCCAAAATGACATTGTTTTAACAAAAACAAATAGCAGCCTTACTCCTTTCTTTTGTAGTTCTGCCCGTGCGTGCGTCTGTGTATGTGTGTGTGTGTGTGTGTGTGTGTGTGTGTGTGTGTGTGTGTGCGTGTGCGTGTACGTGAACGGATTATGTGTATGCTTGTGTGGCAGATGAATATTGCAGCACAAATTGATCACTCTGTAGAGTTAGATATTTGATTAAACGCTCAAGGCTGATTTCCGCAACAGCTCTTGTATAAGTCATGAGAGCACTTTGGGGGAAGTTAAAACTGTGGAGAAAACAAAAGCCATCCATTTACCTCATTAGTGTGCGTGGAAAATCTTGACATGCTTTGAAGAGAACGTGCTTGTGTAGCTAAATCAGCTTAAGGGCTCAAAGCAGACATACAAGGGAGGCAACCAAACATCCTCCCAAAGTGATAAACAACCTCGCCTTGGTTGGGAGGACTGTAAAAAGAGACTTTGCTCCATTTTCAAGTATTATTATTATAAGTTCCTCAGTTAATCTTCATGTTTGCCTTCAAGCTAGCATTAACATGGCTGATGACAGGTTTCTGCTGATGCTCTGACGACAGAGCTCTGTCACACAAACATTCAAAGGCGCACACACACGCGCACGCACGTGTAGTACGACGACTCTCACGCTTAGCTGCTTACACACACTTACAAGGTGTACAATGGCAACAACTGCATCAGTGCCTTTGCAAATTATCCCCATTTATTAGCAGAACAACACCAATCCGAGGGGTTGACTCCTCAGTTCAATGGACCGACACTTGAGAGGCAGAAAATATTTCCTCAAACGTCAAATACAAAACTTCTCTGATTCCCATGCATGCCAGGTTAATTCTCCCCCTTTCACATGAAATCCTTGTTTGTTTTGGCAATGCATCGCAGCACGCTGCAGACACGTCTTCTCAGTGATATAAACCTCATTAAAATGATTTGCCCGAGCTCTGTTATTAATCAAGCAAAGCAAAATGACAAGTGGGAAATAATTTTTTACGGAGGAAATCTCAAAACTCGAGTCCTGTTGAGGACATGTGCTTGCTGAACATCTCATTTGGTTAACTAGCCTGGCTATTTTATCAACACGTTGCTCGTTCTGGAAACAAGCACTTGTGTATCATTTGGCAGGATGGAGCCAGTGATAATATCATGAGACTGGCTTCAGAGGAATAAAATCACAATCTGTCATTATTTCAGATTTCCCCCTGTGCTCCAGCAGGACATTTCAATGTCAATGAATCACTTGCATTTACACATTGTTTGTATTTAACAGGACACATTGGGGTTCACATGGTTTTTATTGTTTTATTCTCTTTAACTCAACCCAGGGGAGAATGTAGCAGCTTGACTATTCTCTCTCCTAGATATCGAGTCTCATCTCAGATCGGTGTCTCTGAGGCAAACCTCCAACACAAAATGCAGTTATGTTATTACTGTATACTGAAAGAGCTGGGAAGCCCTGCTGTGTATTACCTCTTGCATCCAGAGACGTATTGTACATAACCACTTGATGGCAGTACTGCATCTGAAATATTACAAGCCCCAACACTGCTTTTGCTTTTGATGCCCCCTGAGTACTTTCATGCACATGGAGGTATGTGTAGTGTAGTAATGTGCACTTTGGTACCCAATTTGCAGCCACCACCTGTCATGCTTCTGTTTTGAGACTAAAACGCCCATGAAAGCCGCTGCAAGTCTTCTAATTAAGCTATACTCTGGCATTGACATGAATTATGCAGCAGCTTTAATGAACTCAAATCAATAAACACAGGATCTATAATGAAGCCAGTCACACAAGCTGCTGTGGGAACAGTGGTTCTTTAACCTTGGGGTTATATCGCTACCAGGGCTGACACAATGGCTGAAACATTTGGGTTGATAAAATAATTCTCTCTTCGCTCTGCTTTGTCATATGTTTATACCATCATAACCACCCCCACCTCCCCACCCCACCCCACCCCCACCTCCCACCACCCCCCTTCAGCTCTAATGACAGCATACTGTGGATGTATTTTTAATGTAAAAACACATCAAGGGTTGGGGCGAACATCTGGGTGCGGATGCTGATGGACAGGAGGAGGAAGGAGGTGCGTCGAGATGAGAGTTTTAAGAGCAGATGAGGAAATGCAAAGATATACCAAGCATTTTTCAATTTTTAATTATTCAAAGAAATGAAAAGAAACACCACACGAGTTTTCTCTCACCTTGATCAAAAATAATCTGTAACTTACAAAAACAATAATGTCATATTTTCACACAGGAGACAAGTTAACAAAGTGGATATCTACATGGAACAGCCACTGTGTTGGAGCAGTGATATTTCAGTGGCTCACAGACCTAATAATAATAATTATCATCATACAGATTTGCCATTTCCTTTGTTGGCATGAGAGCAGGTTTTTTGAGCTTTTTACAATTGATTTGTGTTGCATCGTTGGTTGTTTGTTCCTGACAATGCCTTCCAACTGTGAGCACAGCCTTCCAATGTTGAAAATGATGGTGCCAACTTTCTTGGCTGAGCAAAAAAGTCAGATGACATCACACGGTGGTTTGCAATTCAGTATGTTTCGTATGTCAAAGCGCGATGATCCGACTTGTTTGTATCAGAATAGCAAATGATCAGCATGAATAATAATAATTTCCCTCCCAAAAGCTTTAACAGCCAAAATATGAAAATTCTCCCTCATGGTCCAAAAAAAAGTAGTTGTTACTGGCTGCGTGTGAGAATTGAAGTTGCCAAGCTCACTGCGAGGAATCTACCCACAATGTCTTTATTTGGCAACAGTGTCTGGAAATTAGTGGAGAAAATGATGCATGGGAGGATTCCATTAATATTTTGGCGACTTATACTTGCATTTATCTTTCTATCATCCAGCACAAACTGAACAAACATATCCGCATACGTAGATCCAAAACTAAAATGCACCTTCATGTCTGAAAGCCCCGCTGGTGAACAGACCTCCAACCACTGCCTGCTTCAACAAGAACAGAGCTGTGCAGCTACAGTCTGCTCCAACTGCTCCCAAACATGCGATGTAGCTTCTGAGACAGAAACAACAAACATGTAGGAGGAAAACACTTTGTGCTCTCCATAAACCAGCTGGGATCCCCTGCTAGTTCAAAACTGCTTGGCTTCTTTATCAATAAAGGTGCATCTCACATCAGAGTATGCGTCAACCTCTCGTTTTTAAAAGGAGTTTTATTCACTTTGGAGTAACTCTCAGAGCTTCGACAATATTGAAAGTCTTTTCACATTCTCCTCTTATTTCCTCGTGGCTGGCAGCTCTCAACAAACACCCAGAAAAAAAAAAGAAAAAAAAAAGGCAGCCACTGTTTCTCTCTCCTGCTCTCTTTCAAGGAGAGAGGTGAGTCTTCAATGAATCACCCCCTGCTCCCGCCGTGTTCTGAACTGTGTCTTCCCTTCGTCAAGCAGCGTGAGTGATGGAAGTGACAGAGGAGACACCTGCCCTGAACCGCCGCTGACAGAGAGGGAAGAGAAAAGAGGGAGAGGAGTGGAGGGAGAGAGGCGCACTGCCTGATGGGAGAAACACACAACGAGGCAACAAACTTGCAGAGACTATCACTTATAGTGACAGGCCAGGAGGTGCTGTGCTATTAGCAGGCCGTAGGGTAGGCCCTGAGCACGGCCCGCCCTACCTAGGATGGATGGGCCTCTCTCTCGGGACTAAATTAATACTGGGAGTCTAGTGAATTGCTTTTGGAACAATGTCCTCCTAAGGAGCTAATCAGACAGGAGTTATCTAGGAGTGCCTGTAGGCTGGCTGGCGTGGCTGAAGCACTGCGGCTGCCTGGCAGAAGGCAGGTGCACCACGCCGACTCACAGCAGTTCATTCCCGGGAAGGACAGAGTAGTGCTGTTATTCATTAGACTGTGGTGGTGGTGGTGGTGGTGATGATGAATCCCAAGACTCAGACTTTCCAAAGAAAGACTTTATGTAAAAATAGTTATAGCAAAGAAACATGATCAGACAGTTTAGTTTTTAACTGAGCAAAATAAATGTTGAATTTTCAATAATTGTTTGAAATTATATAAAAAACCTTCTTAAACCTTTCTCTATTGATTTTTAGCCACTTGGGGGCAGCAGATGAGTCAGATCAGGAAACACAGTTTTAACATATCCTCACCTTGAAAAGTTGATTTGGTCGATGTGTTGGTCATTTTTTTCACATCCTGCAGACTCAGAGCAGTATTAGCATTCATTTGATCATGTGAATGTCGGCCATGTTTCCGGCCAATGCTCGCTCTGCTTTTATCTCTGTTTTTCTCTCCCCTAACTCCTCAGGGAAATATCTGGCTCTGTAGCTACTATATGCTACAGCGTGTTCACCAGCTAGTTTCTAACTTGGTCTGTTTGGCATGTTGTGCTGTGCAGGTAATGAACTGTGGGTTTATCAGAGCTTTTTGCTGAAAACAGTCTGATGTGGTGTTAATGAGAGTGGCGAGAAAAAGTTCAAACCAAAAGAATAAGCTGAGACACTCTGTACTGCAGAGTCAGATAGTAATTGTCTGTACGTTTGTCAGTACAAGTGACAACGTGCACATTATACATTGTTATTTCACTGTCTATATAAAGATATTAATGAGTGCATCTCCAGCTATTGAATCATTTATTATTTTTAACTGAAGAAAACAAAGTGACATGTAGCATGTTTGGAATAAATGCTTTCATGTATTGAATCTACTGAGGTTTTCACATCACTGAAGAGTAAAATAAATCCTCATTCGAACAGAAGCAAAGAAACAAGACGAGAGGAAACTGACTTTTGAATCTTGAATTTATACTTCCAGACAAACCAAAGAAGATCCAAACTGTCTCGTGGCTGACAGTGCTCTGCTAGTCGTCTGCACAGTTGCTTCACAGAAATGAAGTAGTACTCCATACAAGAGGTACGGTACAAACTGACAGGATGAGGTCAGAGCTGAAACAGAGGGGGGAAGCAACACTGAGACCACACGCACAACTCAACCATAATGATGTGTGAGAGAATAAACTCTCTGCTTGCATGCACAATGGAAACCCGGTGTTACTTATGGCCACTTAACATGTTGGTGAAAGAAAGCGATGTTGTGGGGCCCCGGCTTCTCAGCCTGAGAGAGAGCGGTGCCTCTGGCAAGCCCCCGCCCCGGCTCTGTCTCACCCTCTGGAGCTCGGCAAACACATTCAGAATGTGATTCACTGCACAAAACAGATATATCACGGGTTAACAGGCCTGTAACACCATATCCCACAAAAAGCACCACGTTGGCGCTGGTTGTTGATGCAGATAAATGTCACTTAGGGGATGTGATGCAACATTATATCTAATACTAGTACATTACACTAGCATTTAGTATTTAGCCGGTGGTGGAAGAAGTATTCACACTCTATTATGGGTAAAGTCCTTGCATTCAAGCAAAAATAAAAGGTGAAAATGTACCTACGTTCTTGTTCTGCAGTCTGTCACAGATACATTACTATTTATTGCATGCTTAAAGTGTTGATACTGTTGCATTGATGCTTAAGTAACATCTTACTGTTGTGGTCAACAGTTAAGTAGTTGAACCCAGTCATGAGATCATTCATGGTTTAGGAAAGAAGAAAAAACTATGTTCTGCTACACAGATTGATATTCATTTCTCTCTCTCTCCTTGGGCCTCAAACATTTATTTGGATGAAACCATCTGAGAACTGTGAAGGGGAAATGTCTGACACTTCATAGACATCTAAAGGGTCTCCAACACTGCACTGTTTTTTTTGCAAGGGGGCAGCAGCCCAAAAGGTTGGAAATCATTGGTATAATATTATCATGTTATATCCATTTGTTTAAGTCTTTATCAGAAAAGTAACAAGTAGCTGTAGCTGAGTGTAGTGGAGTAAAAAGTAAAATATTTCCCTCTGAGATGTGCTGGAAATACTCAGGTAAAGAACAAGTATGTCAGTAATAAGCACTGTATTTGAGTAAATGTATTTTTGCACCACGTTGTTCAGCTGATTTTTATCCATCAGACAGAGTAGGTTGAAATTTATCAACAATAACAGTCCACATTCCACAACTAAGTAGAAATGAAAGCTCACAAGTGCAATTACAGTATGCACAGCAATTTTTAAGCTCTTGTTTTTGCACAATAAAAACTACAAAATTGCTTGAAAAAACTCCATGATGTCTCCATAAGGTATGATTTTAGAGATGACTCCACCACCCACTGTGCTGTTTACTGTAAAAGAAGTAAAACTCAAAGGACATGACGACACGCAAAAACTGCCTTGTTCTTTGTGTGGCTGTGACAAAAAACAAAAAAAGGACACCACCGTTCAGTGTATGAAAACTGGATTTTCACCAACTAAAGTTGGTGGGATTGCATGTTGTGACCATAAAATGTCATCAGCCAGCAGCCTCAGTCCCTATCAGGCAGTCTGCTGCACAGAGCACTCTCCTCTAGCCTTGGGTGCTGGCCACACTAGCTGGCACCCTCCCCTCCTTCCCTCCCCCCACCCCTCTGCCTCTCTTTCTTTCTCTCTTCCCTTTCTCTGTCTCTCTCTTTCTCTCTTTTACCAGGCTGCAATGACCCACCCTTTCCCTCCCACCCCAACCCCACCCCTCCCCTCCCCTCCCTGTCGCCCTGAGGCACTTCGCTTCCATAGTGTCAGTGCGGAGGCCTCAGTGTTGACAAAGCAGCAGGCCTTCAGAAGACACATCAAACCCTGTCCCTCCTCTGTGCTGTTAGGGAGCTCAGTGCACAACAAAAGGACAGGGACTCCAGTTTGAGTCTCGGGCCATAACTAGTCTCAACAACATGGCTACAGACAGAAAAAGGCCCTGGAGGATGCTGTATGTACCACAAGCTCAAACCGTTCAAGACGAGATCCGTGTTTTCTGACTGTTGTGATGACAGTGTTGTGATGGATGATTGTAAATATAAAGCATAAGTCAAGGCTGCGGGTTGATGCCATCATGACACATGCACTCTAATGAGGACTGTGGGTGCTCTGCAGTGCCAGGGACTTCCCCCAAGGCATATTGAGTGTGTGTGTGTGTGGGGGGGGGGGAATGGTATGTGATGCATACCAGATGTGATTGGAGACATCACACTGTTCACATTGTTACTGCTAACCAAACAGTAGCGGCAACAAAAGCAAAAGATCATTTTTCCTCTGTTCACACATTCACAGCATGACGCTGGATGTGTGTAAGACTGGTTGGAGCTAGAAGCACAATAACACATTTCAGAGAAAAATTTCAGAGACTATAGCAAATAAGAAACAAAAATGAGTTTGGTGATGGATATGACCAAGGACTCTAAATAAAGTCATGGTATCAGCTCTTGAAACAGATGAAAACAGAGAAAACCTCACCCCTGTAGAAACAAACAGAAATCTGTCAAACTGCTGATCGTTGTCCTCCAGACATGATGAGGGAGGCCTCCGTGCTCTGGAGTCCTTCTTCACAGGTATCAGGCACTTACACCTCTCATATATTCTGTGATTAGAGCCTCACACCACATGATGGCAGCAAAAGAGATTCATAAACCAAATCTCAAAGCCCGGTCCAGATTTTGATGCTCTGTTCCAGAAAAGTGATGAAATGATGAGGTTTATAAGGTGACTCTGAACCTGAAGATTCTCTCTAGTTTGAGCTTTGAGAAATCCATTTCAGTTCAAACCCGGCCTTCAGCACTTCAATCAATGGTTACACTGTCGCTCAGTTACTCTTTAATTAAACCTTCTCACTCTTCCTACAGAATATCTCTGAGATCCCCCAAAGGATTGACGGGATGCAGGTAGTGAGACGGGTAAAGGGATAACAATGAAGCAAATACATTTCTGTCACACCGAACTGTGTTTATTTTTTCAGATTTTATTTTTGATTCGAGTGCTCACACCCACACTAGAGGAAGCATTTAGATCATTTAAGTAAATGTAGTAACACCAACATAGAAAATCCTCCATTAAAAGTTAAAGTCGTACATTTCAAATGTTACTCAAGCTAAAGTACAAACAGTGAGTATCATCAGAGAAATGTAAACGTACTGGATGTAACTAGATTCTTATCATTATTCCACTGATGCATATGTAGCATGTTGGAGGTGGAGCAAATTTTAAATGGACTGCACTTGAATAGCACTTCTCTAGTTTTATCGACCATTCAGTCGACACTCGATGACAATTTGGGGTTCAGTATCTTGCCCAAGGACACTTCAACATCCACACTGGAGGAGCAGGGAATCGAACCACCGACCTTACCCGCTCTGCCCCCTGAGCCACAGCTGCCCCATTTAACTACCTTATACACTGTTAGGCAATTTAATCTGTAACAAGCATATTTCATAAAAAATATGTCTGTAAAAAAATGTTTTTATTAAGTTAGTAACTGAAGATGTTAAATAAATGTAGTTGAATAAAAAAACAATATTTCCCACTGAATTTTCCTGGTGCATCAAATTTGTATTCAAGTTACTTAAGTAAATGTGCAGAGTTACTTTCCACTGCTGAACACCAGTATACAAACTGGTCTACTGCTTTTACTGCTGTGTCAGGGCCACTCAGCCTTTTCCCAGCAGGTAAATATTTACTAAATGTCTCAGCCAATCACGTAAGAACCTGAGCACAGCTTGACAGCATCGTGGTCATTGCAGTTTTACCTGTAAAAGTGGAATTGACTCATAACAGCAGCTCTCAGAAGTACACAGAAAGTACACACTCTCTTTGTGCTCAGCTTTTTCGGAAACTTAATTGCTGGCATTAAGCACTTGAGGGAATTCTTCACTGTGCTTGTTAGGTGTTTGTGTGCAACACAACCCCACACGTTCTATTAATAAACTGACACCCTCTTACCCTCTCTCTCTCTCGCTCTCTCTCTCGCTCTCTCTCTCTCTCTCTCTCTCTCCCTCCCTCTCTCTGAGATAATGAACAATAAGTGTCGCTGCTACACCTCAGACACACACCAACATCAAGCAGAATGTCAAATGGCTGGAAGAGGGGAACGATTGACAACAACCGGGCTCCACAAGGCATGCAGATTACTAAAAGCAAGTTCTGAATGTTCTTTTCAAACTTTCTCCACATGCCAGAGGGGAAAGTAGGAGTGTTGATCTGATGTGAAACGCTTGAAAGAGATTCTTGCAAATGCTGGCGTTTAGAAGGCTGGATGTGACTGTATTGCACCTACTGTTTTCACCTCAGTGCATAAGTACAGTGTGTTGGTGACCCGAGCGCGTGAAAAAATAGATACCCACTGGCCAGATGCCCCTGAGGCTTTAATGGAAATTCTTTGAAAAAAAAGAAAACAAGGAAATGATTATGAAAAAGAAAATCAATAGGTTTCACAGAGAGAGCGGAATAAAACAGTATTTAATGATACCGCAGCAAATTGACCCATTTTCAACCACTAAAAGACCTTGTGAGAACTGGTAAAAATACATGTTTTTAGATCATTTGAACTCAACCCATAAACAGTATTCTAACATATCTACTGTATGAGTCTACAGAGGGTATACATCCATGTACAGTGATCCTTCAGTAAGATGTTTCAGCACAATGTTGCTGCTAACCAGCAGATGGTACTATGTTCCAACTTCCTGTGATCCAGCAATACTACGTACACACACAGAAAGAGCCGAACATATTGATTCTTCAGTGTGGGACCTTGACCTGGTTACACAATGTGGCTTTCTCAAAAAAATATAAACACACACACACACACTAATATGTAGTTTAGCAAATCACTGTTTTTAAGTCGAATTAAGTGTTAAATAGTTTTAATAACTGATGAATGTGGCAAAATCATATTGCAATGTTTGTTTTATCTCATGACATGTCAAAGCAAATGTGGTGAGAGGATATGTCTGATGGTTTTTAGTAGAGGATAGCACGTATTATCTTCAGAGGCAGTGATTGCTGTGACAAAGCAGGGTGAAGAGAAAGGCACAATATGGTCCTCCTCTGTGCCACTTTAGGCAACCCCACTAATAGCTCCTGCTTTTGAACCTAGGGGCAAAGTTATTATTCTTATAGGGTCATGCATTAATTCATGCACTTCATTAACATATGATGTCTGAAGGAGACTTTGAAATTTTGATTGATTTTCACTTGTTCCTTTTTTTATGTGCGCACTTTCTTACTGCGGCTTAAACGTCTTAACTCAGAATTAAACAAAAATCGGTTGTAAATTTGACTTCCACACTTTTAGAAAGGCAAACATTTGAAACTGTGGGGGAAATGTGTTGGAACAATCCTTTAATGAAAAACTAGAACAGAGCTGTTATCTGTGTCTGCGCGTGCATCAGGGAGACCAAACATCAATAATCTCATTACTTGGGTCAAATATTACAATCAGATCTTAAAACAGAAATCTGTTTTTGTTGTTGTTCTAGTTTTTTTTATTTATCTTTTTTATCATGGGGATATTTTTGGAGATTGTTACAGAAATAGCTGCCTCTGTCAGTCCTTTCACCTGCTGAGCTGCTGGTCAGGAGGGCAGATGTTTGGATCTGTTGTGAAATCTCAAAGCTGCATGCAAATCCTCAAGATGACCTACTTCTTCCCCTCCACATAGACACTCCGCTAAAATCCATAAATTAAGGAAATTAACTGATGGGGCCCGGGGCCACTTTGTAAGCTATTTAAATCTTTAAATTTACAACATCCCTGCATACTTCATGTAATTGAACTAACTCCGGGCTTGTTTCCTTTAATGAGAAAAAAAACCCAGTTTCCCCTCCAGTTTGTACCTCTGGAAACAACAAATCTGTGCCAGAGGGGAAGATGGCAGCGCTGTGAGGCGCGCTGAGGTCTGTCTAATTACTGAGACTTCTTTCTCACACTGCTACCAGTCCTGCTGTCAGATCACCTGCACAGCTATTATATTTCCTGTTTAAATGCTTTTTAATTGTATACTAATTTAAAGCATAAAAAGAGCAATATAGCCCACTGTAAGTCCAAAGCAAATATTAAAGGACCGTCATAGGGACGCTTTAAAGTTCCATAAGATCCGTGAGACTTCATATGTTTTCGTGGTGGTGCTAAACAAAAGACAAGTTTCCCAGATAGTGACTGTATTCATGTATTTCCTGTGGACCAATAATAAGTTCCTACACTGGTTGGCGCCAAATATCAAGAAACGAATATTACGCCTCTCTCCGGATGCTGGTACAGAGTAATTACTGGGCTCAATGTTGCATCAATTATTCACAGTTATTTACCCGCAAATAAACAAACATGCAAATAAATAAATAATCGTCTCCTGGGTGAGAGCACCTGCTTGACTCTATCTTTCCCCCCTTCTCCCTCTCTCTCTCTCTCTCTCTCTCTCTGTCGATGCAAAAGTGGCGCAACACTTTAGCGCCTCATCACTTGCGTTGGTGTCTCTCTGTGTTGAAGAATAACAATAATCAGCCACAATCTTATTTTCCAAAAGTCTGGAGGCTGCCCGCTTTCATTGGAGAGTGAGGAGGAGGAGGAGGAGGAGGAGGAGGAGGAGGAGGTGGTGGGTGGGGGGGTTCGGGGGGGGGGGGGGGGGGTTGTTCTGGGCAGATATCTCCATCTAAGCCCTGCGCTATAATTGAAATGGCGCATTTGGCTGCAGGCAGGTTGTGAGGGCGCTTTCTGCAGCAGCATGCATGCATGTCCATAGACGTCATTTGATTTTAATGGCCTGCAGGAAATTTGGCGTTACAACTCCAGACATTAAGGCAAGAAAGAGAGGGAGAGGAAGAGAGAGCAGGGACACGGGGGAAAATCACCGCATGAAACATATTGGTTCAAGGATATCTCTTCATTTTCAACATATTTTTTTACTGAGACTTTATCAACAAGTTACTGCGCCTTTATTAGAGGCGATGTTGCCTGAGTGAAGGACTATGGCAGCCCGCCTGGCTTTAAACTTTAAATTTAGGCTGGAGATGGAGATGGAAATGTATGCCTGCTAGCTGGAACTGCCTGGGGAACTATTACATCAGACGAAATGACAATGATTAAAATCTGCTTTTTGCTGCTCTAAATCTATTGAGCGACTGACAGTTGCCTCTTAGGTTTCCTTCACCCTCTAAATCACAACTTCACACCGTTAAGGGGAACGGTCTACTTTTTTGCCGGAAAAAATTAGATAAGTTATTATATCTGTGCAGTCATAATTTCGGGAATAGGGGGTATCACGTTTTCTTCCTTGAGAAAATTGCCTGGGCGAGAGAGTGGAGTTGAGCTAATTGTAGCCTAATCCGTGGCCCAGAGGCGCTTGGGCAGCCCGGAGCAAGAATTTTCTTTTTTAGCTCTGCTCTGTTATTTAGAGACGGATTATTGGCTTTCTTCTTCTCATAACAAACCACAGGGGCAGTTTCATTTAGGCAAAAAGGCAGACAAGAAGCTGAAATACGAAGCAGGATTCCAACAAGAGCGCACATTTTTACGCGTATCCAAATAAGAGCAGAGAAGGGGAAGGAGATCATCTCATCTATGTTCAAGGTAAGGACGCTTCCTGTGCGCTTTGGTACAAAGAAGCTTGGTGAGGACAGGTCGAGCCAGCCTTGCAATAGAGCCTTTAAAGCCACAGAGTCTCTTTGCAAGCAGTCCATCCCGACCGCAACCTAGTGTTTTTCAAAAAAAAAAAAAAAAAAAAAAAAAACAGTTTTGTGTGTGGGATACAGAGCAAAGACTTGGCTGTTCCGTGCGGCAGTATATAGGTTCGTGCTGGAGCTGGATGGTGGTGTAGTTGTGTCGAGGGCATTTGGAGAAAATATTTGATATTTTGGGGGGTTTACGTGAGCAGCAGCTGGGACTGACCACCGGCACCGGATTTCTTCTGGACTCCCTACAATGTTTGAAACGGTAGGGTGAATTTTCAATATTACCGAATGCAATGTTTTACGCACAGTAAGGGATAGTCTTTACAGTTTTCGAAGAGATTAGTCGAACTGGTGCTGGAGAGTAACGTGAAGTCCCCCCTCCTCTCTTTTCTCACAGACTGGACACTTAACACGTGTGCTTTTTATCAAACGGGTTATGAATTACACGTGTCGGGATTATGCTTTTAATTGTACAGCAGGAACAAGACGCCATATTGAGCTTTTGGGCGAATTAAAGGCAGAGCACACTGGCTTGCAGTGTTCCTGTGGAGTGGGATGTTGTATCGCATTGTTTTCCTATCTAAATGTTTCCCCTTGTGTATGGTTATTTATTTGAATTGTGGGCGATCGCAGTGATCTGATGTTAATGTCACGAGTGTGAAATCGGCGTCAGTGTCTGATCAGGGTCAGTGGAGGGGAGCAGCGACAGCACCGCAGCTCTGAGGAGAAAGTTGATGCCTTTACAGCTGCTGGGATTTTGTGGAGGAATTTATCATACATGGTGTGTGTGTGTGTGTGTGTGTGTGTGTGTGTGTGTGTGTGTGTGTGTGTGTGTGTGTGTGTGTGTGTGTGTGTGTGTGTGTGTGTGATGAAGAGAGAGAGGGATCAAGAGAGACAGAATGTTGAAATGATTAAAAATTGTGATTGATGAAGATTATGAGGATTTATGGAGCTATTTTTTTCCACTTGGTCCTTTTTTTGTAGGTCCATATATACTGTGATTTAATTGGTTAATTGACTGATTGGTTGAGAGAGAAAGAGAGAGAGAGAGAGAGAGAGAGAGAGAGAGAGAGAGAGAGAGAGAGAGAGAGAGAGAGAGAGAGAGAGAGAGAGAGAGAGAGAGAGAGAGAGAGAGAGAGAGAGAGAGAAAGAGAGAGAGAGCAGTGGTGGGACAGCCCGGTGTGTAGCCTTCTCCAAACTTCTTAAGTCTTTCCAAGTTTTTTCCTTCTTTTCCTGGGATTTGAAATGTAATCCCGTCCTCCTGTAATCGTATTAAACGAACATGATACTGCTGTGAGGCGGACACCACCCTGGAAAAAACAAAGCTCCAGTCTCTCTCCGTGGCCCGCGGCTGCTTCTCTCATGAGCCGCAGGGATGATCTGGACTTTCACAAACGGCCTTCAGTTTCCCAGCCATGACAGTAAACCAGTTCATATGTGCAACAGCAAAACCGATCGATTGTGCTGATTTACTGGAGGCTAAAATTGTCTTATGGCAATCGGTTTAAAGCCAGTTCTGCAGCTGCGCTGTGAAGCTCAACGTATAAGTTTTTGCCTTAACTGCGTCAGGGAAGGTTTGTGATCCAACCACAGCCCGAGGAGTAACAGATGAGTCAGGATAAACTGTGACCTTTAGTCAGTGATCATTGGGAAAATTCAAAAAGTAGTTTCATAGCATCATAAATTTATTACCTTCCTTCAAAACAGCTCCTCATGTGACCTCACCCACTCTGCCATGATTTACTCCTTCTAAGATTTGCACCGTGTCACATTATAAAGTGGCCAAACTGAGGTTGGGTGGTTCACCTGCAGCTGTTGGCAAACAAATTACGCACGAGTGATCTGGAGACAAACGCGTCCTCCGCTTTGTCCAGAAGCATCGCGGGATCAAATGGCGGCGTATCGAAGTGAATTCAAAATATTTTCTCTCCACATTTGATCAGCTAATCAGAATCAGCTCCGCGCTGACCCCGGACTGCACCAGCGTGCTCCCAACAAACTGCCGCCAGTCACCTCCACAGACTGCAGCCTATCGCTCTGTAGACTCAGGCATTTATTGTTTTTGTACGACGATTTCAAACATTAATCTTCTGATACTGAGCCGCAGCTCACACGGAGTATGATGACACTTCATTGTTTGGCCTGTGAATGTCTGTGTGTAGTTATAAAGTTATTCCCCATGTGCCGCAGCTTAGATCACAAGCGTCTGTAGTTACATGTCATGCGATCATCTTAATCTTTTGTGTGTTGAATGTATGTATGTGTTACAAGGAAAAGTTGCCCCCCCCCTCTTACCCCCCTCCCTCCCCGCCGTGTGTTCCTTGCTCTCGGATTAGTGGTTGGTGTGTCTGGGCGCATCTCGTCTAACACATAAGGCGACCTTTAATTAGAATATTGCAGCAGCAGTTTGTTTTATTCCCCTGGAGGCTGACACCTAGCAGTCCCCCCCCCACTCCTCTCTCTCTCTCTCTCTCTCTCCTTCTATCTGTCTATCTCGCTCTATCTCTCTCTTCACCCTGGTTTTCTAATAAGCATCCTCCTATCCTCGCCTCCGGTGCTGCACGAAAAGATGCAAACATACTTAATTAGAGCGGTGGCAATAATTTCCAGGCTAAATATGCGACCAGACAGACATGGAAGTGATCTGATACCATTCAGAGAGGATACTATCTGCTTCCCTGTGTAGGATCACTGTGTTGGTTTTTTTTTTTTTTTTACCTTTATTCCCATGGCTTTTCTGTACACTTGTTTTCAGGAGGGAAGAAGCATGTCACGGCTGTCTCTGACCCGGTCCCCGGTCTCTCCTCTGGCCGCTCAGGGGATCCCTCTGCCGGCTCAGCTGACCAAGGCAAACGCCCCGGTGCACATCGATGTCGGGGGACACATGTACACCAGCAGCCTGGCGACCCTCACCAAGTACCCAGACTCCAGGTAAGACGCGCTCCTGCTGCTCCTCACATGCTGGAGTAAGTTTATTAGTTCATTTCCTTTATTTTATAAATCGGACGGAGGGAGATTTTTGCAGGATGTGCATCTTGTTGCTTTTGTTTTAAATGTGAGACATTCTTGAATTTTTATATCTGAAAATGGAAAAGCTTTCCTACTTAAATCAAAGTAGGTTTAAATGAGTTTGAACCAGTTTGAATCTATTTAACATCTTAATACTGCATTTCTGTCATAAAACCAATTATTACACCATTTGACTGGTGTTTGTCTTAATTAGGTCTAATTGGATTTATGCTGTTAACAAGTCATTTAGCTGACTGGCATTAAGACAACTTTTATAGTGACATCTGCCCTCAAAAGCTGCCACTTTAATCTTATCAGGCCATGTGGGAGCATTTCTCTTGCCTCCATTATTCCTGTCCTCTCTTGGCTTTAAAATGATGCATTTGATTGTTTTTCTTTGTTTTACCTGTGATTATTTTTAATTGCCTAATAAAATACCTCCAAGCCTTTTTTTTTTAATCTCCTTTCACATGGTAAAATTCAGCTGCTGCCAAAAACTAAGCCTACAGTACCTTTCACGTTTTACTGCTAATTTTAAATGGTACTGTTTGTGTGAATTTACACACCAAAAACACACACATTGCTGCGTGTACTTCATTCGCTTTCACAGCCCTTCTTTTTTATTTTTTTATTTTTTTTATTTTTCCTGGCTCAGTAAGATGAGAATGCTGTTAGGAATCCTTGGAGGAAAAACAGTGACGTGCATGTCCGGATCCCTGTCATCAAAGCTGATGTGGGGCAGATTCAGATCAGATTAAAATCTCACTCTTTGGCCTGTTCCATATTGATTTTCTTGACTATTTTAGAACCAGCATTAACCATCATCAGATCCGCTTTATAGTCATTGTTTGTGCTCGGAGACAGAGGTTATTTCAAGATATAAGACACACTTGTACGATAACAAAAGTTTCAAACTGTATATTCCCATTCTGTTCTATGTAATAATTATTATAATTTTTCAAATAGCCCAGAACAGGGTTGTCATTGCAGTCAAACTTTCCAACTAAAAGAGTGACTTTCTGTTCACTGAATGTCTGTGTGTGGACAGTGTCAGAAAGAGCTGGTGCGATCTCACACATTGCGAGAGTTAGATTAGGGCTTTTGTTTTTGATGCACTTCCTTTGTAAGATTCAGTCATGATGATTCAGATTGTGTAAGAGCTGTTGATAATCCACCCTCCCACTTTATTCACGTTTTTAGCTCCATCCACAGACAAGGTGACACAGAAGAGATAGCCCTATAGCTCCGAAAATCAAACGCACTACTGCTGAAATATTTCTGTTCTCTACTGAGGTATGATTTTTTTTTTTTTTTTTTTTAAACTAAAACTACGGGACGTTTCAGGCCCCCTGCTTTTTTCCTATAATGCAGCGTGTCATTCATTACATTACACAGGCTTCGGTTCTGCGTCAGCTGACAGAGTCCCATGTGGGCCAAGGTAAACATACACCAGGTTGTTAGAAAATCTGCCAAATTGGCTACAGGAAACAATCCACATAATCCCTTGGTAATAAAGTCTTGATATTCATAGAGTCCGCTGACAGGAAATCCCTGACAACTCTCCTTTTTATTCCTGACTGTAATGTGTCATGTGAAAAATACAGCTCATCCCAGACGAGGCTTTCAGATTGTTTTTGTTTGTAACGATGCTTTTTGTTGCTCACAGTTTCAGTGTCGTATCGGGTTTAACTAGTGGCCATGAGGCAAGAGTTAGTTTCTATCAAATGTGCTGATAATATTTAGATCTGGTCATCACTTGTTAGGAGACATTCACTTGCTTTAAATCAGTTTTCAACACAGATGGTCGATAGATTTCTGTTTAGTTTTCATTCTGTATTTTTTCGTGCTGCTATAGTGTTTCTTTATTTTCATGCTCTGATACAGCTTCACACTTTACAAAGAAGTTACTCACAGGGGGACATACACAGGGCACCATGTAAATGGAGCACAGAGTCATGTCAGAGCACCCAAACAGTGTTTTCACGGAGAGAGTAAAGACCGGATACCAGTGTGAGTGTTGGTTGGAGTGCTTTCCTCTCTTTCTCTCGCTCTCTCTTTCACACATGCTCTCCGTTGCTCTCTCTCTCTCTCTCTCTCTCTCTCTCTCTTTCTCTCCGAATCTCGTTCTGTTTCTTTCTCACTCTGGATCACAGACACACACATACACACATGCATACACTCACTGTTTCACTCTCTCCCAGCCTCCTCAGTGTACAGTTGGCCTCAGGGCTCCACTTTCCACTGGAGCCAGTGGAAGGAGGGGCCCTTTTGTGTGAATTAGGATAATGGCTGACAGCAAAAAGCAAAACAGTTACACTGGCAGAGCCGTATACACCGCGTTTCGGCCACGTCCGGTCGAGCAGGGCACGCTGGCAAAAGTGCAAAGTGACGTCTAAAAGAGCAGGGTTAAAGAGTTTAAAGTTGATGATTACTTTTAATAGATTGGCCCCTAAATAATGCAGCGTGCCAAGAGAAAGTTAGTCTAGTAACTAATGTGTGGTTATTCATCTTCTTCTGTGCGGGCCATATTAAGGGACATGGGTCATGAAACATTGATGCACACTCTGTGTAGTTCTCAAAGAGGACAGTCTCAGCAGTCACTTGAACAGAAGCTGAGGAAATTAGGGGAAATGTTCCAGAGACAAGGAAACTATTTTGAAAGGACCACTGGACATTTTTCTCTTTGAACACGAGTCCTCTGTGTCCAGAGACGATAAATCTGTACTGGCTTTGTGCTCTTTTACTGGTCCTCTGTGCGTACTAGTTTACTTTTCTGTAAGCTGAAATCACTACAATTAATGTGGCAAAGAATATCTTGTTTCCCAAGTTTCAGAAAACACTGTTCTTCCTTTTATTTTTATCTCCTGTCATTGTTAAGCCTCTTAGCTATTCTAAGCGCGCCCTCAAGTGACTTCTTGCTTTTTAAAAAAAAAAAAAAAAAAAGATTTTAAAGAGGCTGAATGGCACCAACACATGTTCATGATCTAAAATAAAATCAGCTGTTTGATAAGGCATTTCATTTTAACCACATAACATGAAATAATTATGAGAATGAATTAAAACTGTTTAGTTATGTAGCTCCAAAATAACATGAAATGTTTTCATGCGCTGCAGATAAACACAGTGGCTGTTAGCAACACATGTTGTGAGCATAAGAGTGGAGATGTTTGGTTCACATCATGGACCTGTGTAGGCAAATACTGGGCAACAGCGCCCTAGCTCTTCCTAGAGAACCATGTAAGAACACCTCTGCTGCTCATTTAGTTTTGAAATGGGGAAATGTGCGCAGGTATTACAAGTTAAACTGGAGCGTGATTTAAACAGTCATGGTCATACGTTCTCTACAAGTCATAATATTAATCAGAATTAAAACTCAATTCCGTGTTTCTGGAAATTTTTGTCACACGCCCTTTGGGGGAGTTGTTTCAGTTTACTGAGTATTTTACAGTCACTTTGAGCAGGACTTTGGTTTTGAACTCCCCCATTGTGGGCAGCCTTTGGTGTCAGGCTGGACACACACAACCAAGATCCTTGGGCGTGTGTTTGTTTCACTGTGCAGGAAGCTGCTGAATGTCTTGCGTCCATTAGGCGTCCATTAGTGTTACAGTTTCCAGATAGCATCTGTTCTAGTAGAATCAGTGATACCTGCGCTGAGTCCTCCTCCCACCTCCTGCAGACACGTCTCTAACAGCTCTCAGCTGCTGGCCGGTTGTAGCTGCTGCAGCGAGGATCCTGCCAGATATTGCCCACCTACTGCCCCGCTACCTGCCCTCACTTGGCACAGCTGGGGTGAGAGATCTGAGCTGTTCCTGCCCCTGATAACCTCCTACACCCACCACCTCCCTGCTTCGCCCTGACTCTTTCTCTTTTTCTCTTCAGCATTTTTTTCTCCCACTCTTTCCATTTCTCTTGTATTCTGATTCTTTCTTTCTGTCTCTTTCATTTTCCCTCTTTACTTCTGTTTTCTGCATATTTTTTTTTCTTCTTCTGATTTCTCTGTCTAATTTCCCATATCTTTGTCTTTCCTTCTCTTCTTTCTCTCTGCCGGTCCCCTTGTCTTTTGGCCTGTCTGTTTGTGTATCTTCGCTCTTAATTTCTCTGTTTCCCCACCCATTTCTCTCTCCCTACCTGTTAAAAACACCCCCCCCACCCCCCCACCCCACCCCCACTTCCAATTCAGGGATTTAACAGAAAGGGAAAAAATGAGCAGACCAACAGAGAAAGAGAGCGAGAGAGTGAAGGGAGTAGAGGAGAGGGAAAGAAAAAGAAAAACAGGCAGCATTTTAATTGCTTTTTAAAAAAGTGGAGATGAAAAACAGAGTTAGCCTGGAGGGGTATGGTGAAATTCTAGCTGGAAGAATTGCAAGACCATATGAGAAAGGAACACCTCAGGCAAAACAGGGAGATGAGTATTGGTTTTTTATAAAGCATTTTGCATCGATTTCCAGAGAGAAAGCGAGTAAGGCAGAAGGATGGAGACAGAGCGAGAGAGAGAGAGAGAGAGAGAAAGAAAAGAGAGAGTGAAAGAGAGAAAGGATAGCAGGAGGGGAGAGAGGGAGGGAGAACCATCTTTGCTCTGCTTCTTCACACAGTCAAGTCAAAGAAAAAGAAACAGGGTGAATTTGATTTGATAGCTTCAGTGTGTTGTGCCGACACATCGGGGTCAGGAGATACCTGATACAACCATTAAACACAAACTCACACACTTTCACCAAGTAGACAATTGTAATTGTAAATTCAGCAAAACGAGTCTGTGAGTGAAGCCAGCCCTGCTGTTTGTTCATTGACATTCCCACCGCGCCTCCCTTCTAGTGTCTTGTAATAGAATTTGACAATGCCCGTGCTGAGACAGTGCTGGGTGTGTGTGCGTGTGTGTGTCGGTCGGCGTGTTTGCAAATAGGTTTTACAATTTTCTTTGTCATACGACTTTGTCAGCCGACCTAGAAGCTGTTACTGTGATTAAAGAGTTGATTACATCAAAATGATGATAATAACAGCAACGCAGCGCCCTGCCAAGAGCTGTTTCTGAGAAAGACGATGGAAATGTGCAGTGAAACCGTTAAGGAGGTTATGTGCAACAGATTTCTTGTGTAAATCACTAGTACGGCATATTTACACTGCACAGGCATTCCAGGTTTCTCTGCTGAGGGAGACGTGAGCTTTGTTTCAAAATGAATCACAAAATGAAGCAAATTGTTGCGCTTTGTGCTTTGGGAGAAAAAAAAAAGTTTTTCAAAATAAAAGCACTTGCAACCTGCATCCTCAATATTTTAGGGGAAAGATTATTTTTAATTATTGAAGAGGGATATTTAGCATTCGTAAAAGAACAAACAGATAGAGTGGAAGTGCCGAGACAGGATTATTAGACCAGCGAGAGAGGGACCTGCAGGTAAGCGTCAGGAAAACCACACAAAGACGAGGGGAAATGAATATCTGTCCAAGGGTATCTCCAGGCACGGCGCCAACATGGTGTGATGAAAGTTTAAAGATAAGAGCAATTTCCACTCTTTGCCTTGATGAGCCCCTGTAGCCAACTTCAACTAAGCCCTTAATCTTGCAGCACACCAGTGGGAAGGGGTTAACCATGGGATGCTAGGCAGCAACAAGTGTCTTATTATTACACCAAAGTCTTGTCAATATTTGGTGAAATCTTAAACGCATACATCTAATTACTGTTAAAGTTAATGAATGTGTTTCCTAATAGGGAACACATTATTGATGTAATTTTGAATAATGTTTTAATTATCTCAGTTATTCAAAACTCAGTCAGTTCTTCAGTCTTTGCTTTGCCTTTAACTTTGAGCCAAATAACTCCGTGTTCAGGAATCTTAGACAGTTAATATGACTTTATTTCAGCCTCAGCAATACAGTTAATATAGAGGTACCAAAGGGAAAATTTAGCGTATTCTTTTCCTAAAATAGACCCCTATAGACAAATACAGATTTTTAAAGGTCAACATTTCATTTTTGATAAAAATTGTCTAATTTCACCAAAATATGTATCTGGGATTAGGATTATACTATACAGTACATAGCAAATCTGAAATTTAAATATAGTTTTAAGTGGACAGTGGAATTCTGGCTACAGAATTATGCAATCAATACGAATAAAACATAGAGCAGCTGATAGACATCATCACAAACTCTGCATTAAATACACTCGGCATGCCATACAGTTGAGGTGCAGCTGTCCAAGTTCTTCATATAATCATCACAAAGTTAAATTGTAAAAGTGAAATATCTTTCTCCAGATGTCTTCTTAACATTAGTATGTGGCCCTCCACCACTTCCTACCTCTGTTTCATTTCCACCCCACTGACAGATGGAATAATAGAGCTGTAATGCTACATTCATGCCATTAATTTCTGTAAGTACAAGCAGCAAGCGTGTGTGTTGTTGTAATCTTCCTGCAGAAGGGACACTTCAAACAAGTCTGGAATGGAGGAACTGTGCCTTAAGCCCCTTGTTTCAACCTGGGATGCTAATGCATTTCAAGCTTAGTGCTAATAAAATTGAAAAATAAATGGAGGGTAATTGTTTCATGCATTTGAAAGGAGCTGGCTCATTCCACTATGTGTGTGTGTTGTGTGTCTGTTTGTGTGTGCGGCTGCCTGCGTGCGTGCGTGCGTGCGCATCTGTGTGTGTGTGTGTATTTCAATTTTCAGAATCAGTCGTCTGTTCAATGGCACCGAGCCCATCGTGTTGGACAGCTTGAAGCAGCACTACTTCATAGATCGGGACGGCGAGATATTCCGCTACATTCTCAGTTTCCTCAGGACCAGCAAATTGCTCCTTCCAGATGACTTCAAGGTATATATCCGCACCACAACATACTGTATCGTGTGTACTTGTCTGCACCATCAGCTCTGTTTGGACAACACTGCAACATAAAAAGCTTGAGTATGTAAAGCCATCTGCCCAGACATGCAGTAGTATTGTATGGAAGAGTAAATGTGAATATGTTTACCTGCTCTCTCAGGGGTCTCATGTTTTCAAAATAGACCCAATACCACAACAGAGCCGCCACCTCTGTTTTCACAACGCCTAACGTAGACTCACCTTCTTCCCATTCAACACATAATTACCTGGAGCATACATTTAAGTAGTGATTAGGGAGCTCTGGTGGGGGGAAAAAACAGAAACACAGACTCAGTTGGAGTTTACAGTGGTGTAGAGGTAAAATGCTAACTGGCTAGCTGGAGCATGGCCCAATAATGTGTGTGCCGAAGCCCTGAGCTGTTGTTTTTCACTCAGAGTGGTTTCTATAGAGGTGAGCGCAGGTGAAATAGCCTGTACGCCCCTCTGCTCTGACCAACTCCCATACAGACAGGAAGTCCCACTGAATCTGCTTTGGCCCGTATTACACCACTGACACTGCACACTCGTAGCTCCTGTTTTACCATCCGCATCAAAGAACTCTATTGTAAGTGAATGCATATACAGTATGTCATGTCTGTTATGAATGTATATTAAACTATCCAAAGCACATGTTAATGGCAAACAAAACAAAGCTTGGTACCAGTTAATCCATACAAGGTTTTTTTTTTAGATTATTAGTTTTGTATTTTTGAATTGAGCTGTGCAGGTTGATTGTCTATCTCCCAGCTTAATACAATAAAACAGAGTTCATATTTCTATGCCAGTAGCTGTTAAAGCTGATAAGTATAGGCTAAAGTTGATATAGGGAACATCTTAGCAAACAGTTGCTTATTTAGATTTCCAGCAGACAGGGGGCAACATTAGAAATTATTTGAAGTTGTGCCTCTGGAAATCTGCAAAATGTAAAACCAGTATATCCAAAATATCCATAAAAATTTTCTACTATGCTCACCAGCTAGTCGCTAATTGCCTGCTGTTTGGTTATAGCCAGATAGCATTTGACTGGTGTATCACAGCTTTTTCTATAATTTTTTTTTTTTTGAAAACAGCTTCCTGCATGAGAATGATGTAGACAAGAATGGTGAGAGTGAACCACAGCAGTAAAGTTGAGGGCTGTAAAACCAAAACAATGAGCTGAAAGATGGTAAAATGTCCTGTAGAGCTGCAGGGAAATGCAGATTTGTGTGATAGTTGTTTGTAGCTTAAACGCTACGAGCGACTCCTTCCACGCTATACATGGTGATTTGAGCTGTTGTTAATATAAAAATGCAGCTTTAAACCAAACTGATGGCATTACTAGCAAGTTAGTCTCACCTCACAAGTATCCCCACAACCATATGTGGATTTGTGTGAATTTTTATGTATTCTGCCCACAGCTGCTTCCTGTTCAAGGTTTTATTCAGTGTTGCCTAGGTGTATTCTACTATTCAGTTCTACTCCACCTTAACTTGCATGACCTTTCCACTGGGCTGGCACTTGTTCATCAGTCTCTACAAGAGCCAAACCTCAAACAACAGAACATGACATGAAAGCCCTGCATATTTTGGCAAATGACGGCCTGACTCACAACTGATTAGTTTTCCCCTTCTTATTCATGCTTTTTTTTCCCTCCCTCTCTGTGAAATCTTGACAGTCCAATCAGGAGAATGCATTGGACTTCATTGTTTCAACTCATCACGATCCCCTCGCATAAGCCTGTGTGGATCTGCATACCTTTCAATTTGCGTGAAGCCCAGGAAAAAAAAATGCAAATAGTGCGAGGCGGAATTGAGCATGTCCTTATCTGAACACAATCAGGCTTGCCGTCGCCCGAGGGCTGGGTCTGTTCTGCTGCTGGCAGCCACGGCGCTGTGTGTTTTGCTAAATC
Source organism: Seriola dumerili (assembly GCF_002260705.1). Classification (NCBI taxonomy): domain Eukaryota; kingdom Metazoa; phylum Chordata; class Actinopteri; order Carangiformes; family Carangidae; genus Seriola; species Seriola dumerili. The sequence continues at coordinate 10,133,722 of NW_019174258.1, read as the reverse complement.
AATGTGAAAGTCTGAGCAGAATAGGAAAAGAAATTTTTCAGCCTACATCAGTGGAACAAAATATTCACTATTAATATCCTTCCTCATCTCATTATTCAGACTACAATTAATCACAAGAGTGTAAGCAATGCTCAGTCATATTGAGGGCATGGTTATAAACCGTTAAGAGTTAGTGGTTACTGCATCAGTTTATTCAGGTTCGTGTATTGCACTTTAAATCAATAAGGCTTTCTTTTTTTCGGTATCAAATGCTAAAACTCATAGGAAAGAACTAATGTTTTTATTTTTTGTGGGTGCTGGGCCCTAGATGAGCAATGGCTGGGGTTTTTTTCATCAGTGGGATGTTTAACCCACACCCTGTGAACCTCTCCCTGTGTGGGTTCGGTCATTTTTAGTCCAAAACATACGGTAGGTCTTTATCAGTCCTCCGACTCCCTCATAGTGACAGTTTCCATCATTTTCTTCTTCTTCTCGCTCTCTGCCTCCCTCTCTGTCTCTCCCTCCCTCTGTCCTTTTCTGAGATGTTGCCTTGCCGGTGGGCGATCAGGTCGGATCATTATTTTGAAGCTCAAACGGGCTGTCTGGACACAGGATTGGGGGATGAATTGTCTCGTAGAGCTGGCAGCAGTAGCAGCAGCTCCAGCAGCCAGGACGGAGCTGTTGGCCCTGTCTCCCTCTCATCCTCACCTCAGCGCTTAGGATTACTCTGTTGTTTTCTGCACTGCTCAGGATGACTAAAGTGCCTCGCAGACAGACCCCTGTTAAAAACATATCCATCCATGGCTTCAGACCTGTGAAGGATGAGGAGCTACACTTTGATACAGAGAGCTGCCTGAAGGGGAGTGTCTCAGTATGAGTTTTGTCAGCTGCAGCAAGAAGGCCAGGAGAGAAAAAGACAGGGAGAAAGGGAGAGAAAAAGGGAAAAAAAGGACCCACTCCCCCCCTCCCCCCTACTTTCGCATTCTGAAATCTTAAATATTAGACCATCAGCTTAAGATGTGTTGCGTCAACGCTCCCGTCCAGATGGAGTTGTATTTGGGTGTTGTTCACACGTCTCAGATGAAGGCACAGTTTAGATGAAGGGGTAAACCAGTGAGGGAGGCTTTTCAAGGCTAAAGATTCTGACAGAGGCAGCAGGGTTAATGAATATGCTGTTTGCTGCCATGCTCTGTTTCTATACCCAGCAGTGGTCCGGAAAAGGGAAGGGGAAAAACTCTTTTTAGATCAGGGCTCCCTGGCGGCCCCGGCACCCAACACACACAGCCACCAATGATGCAGACTATATGAAACATATGTTGTTTCCGCAGAACAAAAACACACATTGTGTCACTTTTCAAGGGCGTTAAGACTTTGCAGTGCGCCAAGATGAGCACCCTCTTTCTGTGTCTATTAAATATGTAACCAAATGTGCAATCGGTTGTTTGCTGTGGTTTCACAACGTCCATATATTGAAATGAACTATAGCCAGAAGCTAAGTAACAGGAACATCATGTAAGAATAAACTTCCAATGGCAGTGATGGCAGCTCTTCAACTACGATTGAATTAAGCTGTCATTCGTTGTCACTGCAAAACACTAATCAGAACACAGATTTATTAATTGCTAATTGTTTAGCAGAAAGATTTCCAGCATTTAGGTGTAACCTAATTAAATCTTGTTCTAATAGGAGCTTAACGTCGGGCCACAATCCTCATTAACATAAAACTCCCTCTATGTGAAGAATACATTAAAATCCTCCTCGGCTGATGATTGTCCTCATGTTCACTTTGCACATATCTTTTCCTCACCTCCCGTCTGCCTCCAATAGTGAACCTCCGCCTCCCCGTATTTTCTATGGTAGCGGTGAATGATGGTGCCATCTGGTCTTATGGGAAATTAGAGGCAAGAGCACAGGGGCAAATGGCCCCCAGCAAGCCCTGCCCAGGAGGGAGAGGCGAGCAATCTGCTGCAGACTGTCTACACACAGGAATGTACCATCCCACTTCACTGGAGCCCTACTGATGGCCTTTCTGGAGTCGGCTCACTAAAACATGCTAAAGGCTAGCACAGCTCTGCCAAGAGCGACTGTGGAGGAGAGCTGCAGCATGGCTGTGCTTTGTTTATTGAGAGTGTTGTCCTGCTGGTCAGAGGCCATCACCAATCTTAGTTTGTTGTTCGTCTTTCCAGAAGATGCACTCCATAGAAACAAGTTAGATATTTTGTAGCTATTAAATATCTTTAACTTCACAAGGACAAACAAAGGTCATTTTTACATTTACATTTTGGGTATTTGTCTGTTTCTTATCTAGATCCGCTAAGCATGAGTGTAGCAGTATAAAGTTAAACTCCTGCACTGCTGACATTGTGAGAAGCAAGGTAACAAGTGTGTGATTCAAAGACATGATGCCTTGACCTTTGCAAACCTTAGTAAAATTATCTTGTAAGAGACAATGAGGACAAAGGACACTGGTGGTTTCTGACACACACACAAACATGAATGTTAAGGTATTCAGAGATATAGTAGGACACCTCTCCATCACTGTTCCTCCATTCATGCCTGTGCTGCACAGTTGATGTTTCACTAAGGGTCAAAGAGCAGATGCAGCCAGAACAACTCTCCTGGAGTAATTAGAGGTTAAGTGTCTTGCTCAAGGACACCTTGTTATTAGTCGCTGTGGGGAAGCCATCAGGATAACCTGTGAATATACCTTCTATTGTCATCTTAATGTTGCACAACTCTATGTATGTACAGGTTTTTGTCCTGATGACCTTGGTGATGAGATGTAATGTACTGAAACTCACAGTGTGTTAATCACACATATAGCCAAGAGGACCGTACATACAGGCAAACTCACTGCTCTCATCTCCATGTTCATCCTGCGGTATAGGACTTCCACTTGCTGTACGAGGAGGCGCGCTATTACCAGCTGACGCCCATGATCAAAGAGCTGGAGCGCTGGAAGCAGGAGCGCGAGCAACGACGGATGGCGCAGCCCTGCGACTGCCTGGTGGTTCGTGTCACACCCGACCTGGGCGAAAGGATCGCCCTGAGCGGGGAGAAGGTCCTCATCGAGGAGATCTTCCCTGAGACTGGAGACGTTATGTGTAACTCAGTCAACGCCGGCTGGAACCAGGACCCAACGCACGTCATCCGTTTCCCCCTCAATGGCTACTGCAGGCTCAACTCCGTCCAGGTAACACACCATGATGCATTTCCTGTTTCTGTAGTGGTGAAAGGTTGGAAACACTTTGCTTGATGCATGGCCTATAAGGGATTTTGGAGACTACATTCATGTTATCAGACCATCATGAATATTTTATATTCACTGGAAAACATTGCTTTAAGACAAATTAGTAAAACTTATAGTACAACAACAACAACAACAACAAAATCCCCACTTCCATCTTCATGTGGCTCCTTTAATACATTCTAGACGTTTTCTACAGAACACAGCTCTGCTACACAAATCTAGTTGTAGCACATTTTTAGAAGATGGACCACTGAAGCAGCACAGCACAGTTTTTTCACAGTGTTTCACACAAGCTTTATTGTAATGTCCTGTCCGCACCAGGATATGCACGTACTACACCACCACTGTGAGTGTAGCTTCCTTGATGTGGGTATATTACGTATTGACACTAGGTGCAATGTGCAGCCTTGAGTAACAAATGACAGATAATAAAATATATCCTTTTACTTCAGAGAATCTCCAGATAGAATAATAGAAGGACAATAAAAGTCATGTCTGTTGTATTCAACAGAAATTATTTTGTTACGTTTGTAAAATGTGATAAAGAAAAAACATGTTTAGATTCAAGAAAAACATTATGAGTTACTATTTAAAAATATTAGTGATCGAAAAATGAAAATAGTGAATTGATATTGAATACCAGATACTTTCTTCCTCTAGGAATATTAGAGAAATGATATACGGTTCTTCAAATAACTCCATGATAAAGTACAAGACAGTATTACTCCACAATAAAAATGTGATGTTTACAACCTTGAAAACTTATTTGCCCCTAACACACAATGAACTGGCAAAGATAAAACTTTTTATCAAATGTAGCTTCTGTATTTGGTGTTAATAAAATCTCTTTTTTAAATGAAATGATGCTATAATATAACTCAGACAGCGGAGAGTCAGCTGTTAAATCTGCAGGTTACAAATGGTGAGCAAAATTTAATTTTCAGTGCAGTCCCAGGGTATTCCTTCACAAAAAAACAACAATTCATAAGGACTTTCATGCTTAGTTATTATTTCTTATGTAAAAGGAACTACAACGTCATACAGTTTAGAAATATAATACTGTAAACAGGCCACTTTAAAGATTGTTTTTATTCATTTTGGACCCACTATGTCCTGGAATTTGGCCACATTGTGATACAGCAGACTGTGTTTTCAAACTGTAGACATTACTTTTGGCTAACTTAACTTTGCAAACTAAAATACATATAAAATTGATGCTTAATGCGGCGCTACTATTCAGTGTGTCTATGCCGTGTCAGTATATCTGTGGAGATATTTGTTCTTTCTGTTGTTTGAAGGTAGAAATGGATAGTTGTGCTGGAGGCAGAGCTGAGGCAGAGCTGTCCTGTGTGTTGAGATTACTGAGACGAGATTAAGAACAAGAACATCTCAAGTCCCAAAATCGGACTATTCTGACTATTTAATTTGACTATTTGAGGATGCAGCATGATAAATGGCAATGCATGTGTACATTCAAGACAAGTAACATACAACCATAAATAAATGCATATTGTAGGAACAATGTAACCACACACATAACATCCAGTGAAGCTAAACTGGTGAATACATATAGTGTAGAGGATACAGGGCTGAGTCTTCCTGGGGCAAGTATTCAGTAACTTTAAGGTGTTAAAAATGTTGTCAAAACACATTATGTGATGCATGCATTTGTAATATGCCACACAAAGCCCTTCAAGTAAACTGTTACATCATATAGACTGTTATTTTATCTTGATGTCTGTAGCCAGTGTTTTTTTAAGGATAAAATCTTTCCTCCATCAAGAAGTGAAGATAATTGTTTTAAAAGCATACGTCTGCTTATGATTTTGCAGTGAGGCCCTTGTGTGCATTTTTGTCTAGACGCTGTATTTTTGCATCTGTTTAACTTTGATTTGGCAGCGTAGGTGTTTTATGGGATCAGACCCATCTATGAGGTTATCCACAGGACACAGAGAAACTTGTAAACCTTGTAAACGCTCTGCATGCTGTCACAGTGGAGACATTTTTTTTTTTTTTTTTACCTTTATTTTTCTAGCAAAGGATTCTGCTGAGCAAGGAAACCATTTTTCACCTCCACCCTTCAACACTTTCATACACACTCAAACACCTGTCTGGCATTTGTACTGTACAAACGTGGCCACCGTGCTGCTCCACTGATGTAACCAAGAGTTAGCTTGCCTAGCATAGCATCTGCTGAGGGAGACGAGGCATCGCTTGTTCACTCTCTCAGTTCAGATATTCTGTGCCAGTCTGTGGGTTTTAGTTTGAGGTCACTAGCCAGGATTGAGGCTGGTAGACACAGATTTTCTTCACTGCCTGGAATTCTACCTAAAAACTTCATTCTGCTTTAAGGCAGTTTGCATGATTTGTGGTCCTTTACACTGCTTTTTCCACAGTAAAGTTAATAGCTTGTTGTCACTAACTGAGATAATAGCTACTCTGATGGAGCTACAGTTAGTTTGTCAAGAGATTACCAGAGGTAATGGCAGGTGTACAGACTGTGCGTAGTTTTTCATTCTGTCTAGAAATGGACTTACACAGCTTCCAAGTAGCTCGTGTGGCTGTAGCATGATGGGAAATCTGAGTTTGGCCCGATATAATCTCAAATACCTTTGCATTGTAGCATATTATACCATTTTCAAACAGGTGACTGAGATTAACAACAGCCTTGCAGTGAGATGTTAAAAACAACTTCAGAAAACTAGTTTTGCAGTGGTGTTATCCAGAGAGGTCTGTGAGGAGGGAGAACAGGAGGGGGGGCATAACAGCCTCACACCACAGGCTCAATATAACACACTTGAATGCCCACAGCCACGAACAGGCCAACACATACAGGAGCCTTCCTCCCCTCCAGCACCCAGAGAGAGCCTCTCTCAGGCAGGCTACTGTGCTCTGACACCTCCACCTCCCTCCTGCCAGTGTGAGAGACCACCTCCAGGGAGGAGAGCCTAGCGAGTGGGACAAAGCATGTGTGGATTGCGGCCATGTTTTTCCTGCGAAAAAATGAAGAAGAGGAATGGAAAGGGGGGGAAAATGATATGCATAATTTACGCTTTACTCCTTTTTAAGACACAGCTCCTTTTTTAAAAAGACTCCAATATAACACCGCTCAAGGCGATTGAAATACACGTATTGCATTTTTTAATACCATACTTACAATTTCTCAAACAGCCTAAACCAGTTTATACTTCTTTTATAGATTTTTAAATGACTTGCAATATAATTAATTGGCCGCATCAACTAACACAACATTTTCCCACTCTGTTTACCAGTGAGACTGGTTATGGGATCTGAGCGCATCTGACTAACATGGTCTGAAAGTAGCTTTTATTGTTAAGGTTTTTATTAGGCTGCTCCTCTGAAGGCGAGCTGAGCTGAAATCCTCTATTCAGACAAACTGCTGACAGAAAGAGGAGCTGGAGCTTCAAGGTTTCCTGTGAGCGCTGCTCCCTTTTTGTCTCACGGTATGGCCTCTCTCGGTTAAGGTGGTGTTAGTTGTGAGGTCAGGCCCCCTGTTTGTCTCATGCTGGCCTCTTAAAGACGCATTAATACACAAAATTCTGTTTAAAAAAAGCAACAAACACACACACACACACACACACACACACACACACACGCACTGTAGCGGGACCCGGCTCATTGAGTCGATGTGGATGAGGACACAAGGAGCAGATGGAGGTGTTTTTTGGTGTAAGGGGAGATTTTTCTAAACAACTTACTCATTCTGTCCTCTGTCATTGTTGCATGAAGGTATGAGAAGGTTAGGAAAATAATCCTCGTCTTACCCGCCAGACAATGAGCCTCTGATCTGATTTCAGTCTTGGACCCCAACCCAGGGGAACACACACACAACCACACCCTGCCCACAGAGAAAGGAGGTGGGGGTTGTACGGGGCAGATACATTGCTGTCTGGAACAGAGCGTTTATGACTGTACTGGCAGGCTCCGAGAAGAAAGAGATGGATATGTGACAACTTTTAAATATACACTGTTTTCGATTTATGACATGTCACTGGCATAGAGAATTCATTTTAGTTTCAACTGTTGCTGTCTGGCCCGAGGCTGGAAACCACTAGACCTTGTGATACTTTGGTCACAATGAGATAACATGACATTTTTCAATACTTTAGACTAAGCACAGCATCCTGGCTTTTTCAGTTTATTCAGTTTTTATTCACTTCAAGATAAAGTAACACCCCTGAGGTCAATAAAAGTCACTCAATTACTCGGTGATATTCAGAGCATTTCGAGCATTTGTCCTTTTTAGGATTTGTTCAAGAGTATCAATTTTTGATATGTTATTCTATCATCTTCTATTTGCAGTTAGAAATGTAACAATACTAACTTTATGTGTCAGTGTACAGAAAGAATATCTTGGAAGGAATCAGTATTACATTGTGTACTACAAATTTAGCCCTCTTTAGTCCTCACATCTTGTGTATTCAAATGTGAGAGACTGAGAATAAACAACTCCACCTTGGCGAGTGATTCTCCATGTAGTCATGAATGGAATTTAGGGAATAATGCAAACCACCTGCGCTGTGATGTAGATCCAGTGCGGAGAAACAGAGAGCAGCAAAGGCACTTAACGGAGGGAAAACATTTAGCCAAAGAGCCACAGAGGTGTACACACACGCGCGTCCCAGAGCTGGAGCCGGGCCGGCTGCCCCATACATCACCATGATGAAGCACTCAGATCAGACCAGAGCCAATCTGTCCTTCATCAATGTGACAGCGGAGGTAGAGGTAGAGAGGGGCCCCCTGTCCCCCTACTGCCCAGGCGGGGAACGCAACATGTCGCAACACTCTTACATGTCACACTGCCACTCCATCAATCGTGCGCCGGGTGGAAAGAGAAAGCACAGCTCATCAGAGCAGACAAGGCCACACAAACACCTCAGCGGTGCTCCTCAGCTGCCCGAGTGGCAGAACAAGACGTTAACACTGCTGCGGTTAGGGGTCCCTGTGCTCCCCTGTGTGGCTCTGTGGGAAGAGCACAACGTCAGGTGCTAACAGGCAACGGATTAACATGCACTATGGAGAGGATAGAGACTTGACTGACAGCTTCAGAGCAGATTGTTCAAAAATGATTTCATATTTTTCTAGGATGCAGCCTAGGTGGGTTTTGCAGATGGTTTGTTACCCTGGCAACAGCCAATGGGATTGTGGATACACAGGAATAAAACGATTTTATCAGAAAGAATCGTCTTTATTCAAAATGGAATATAATGAAAAAAATACCTCTATTTACATCATACAATTATGAATACACTGAAAGATATAACAGCCTTCATTCGTGTTATATATTTGCAGTAAAGTCATGTAAAATAGGTTTTGCTGGGTGAATGTAACCATCAGTAGTGGACTTCAGTGTACTTAAAATATCAAAAGAAAAAGTACCCATGATGGCAAATGACCCTGTAAGTGTTATTACATATTATGTAATTGGATTATTAGTGCTGATTGAGGTATTTTATTCTATAAAACTGCATCATATTTTATAGACTGAACATTTGATTTGTATATAGAATATGAATCTGTAAATCAAAGTAAATATATTGTAATAAAAAGTACCCTCAGAAATGGAGTGGAGCTGAAGTATAAAGTGGCGAAAATGGAAAAGTATGTCAAGTACAGTGCTTAAATAAATGTACTCAGTTACGTCACACCTCTGGTTCCAAAGCAGAAACCACAGACCACAGATGAAGAAGAAAATGTTACTTAATGAGTCTGGTGGTGTGAGAGCCTCCATCCTCACATGCTCAGGTCTGTTCGGTTTAGTCTGAACTACTTGCAGTCCCTCTGAGGACTGAGCTCACCCTACACACTTCTGTTCTCCCATCTAGGTCAGTGGGTATTTACACTGCCAGGGTTAGGGGTTGCATTCCCACTGAGATCACTTGAACTAAAATACTTGTGCCACTCAAAGAAACTTTAAAATCAAAGTGCCCATGTGAGATCGTTTGCTCCGTCTCGCAAGTTCAACAAACGCAGCAACTTGAGAAAGTGCTGCAAATGCTACAAGAATACATTACACTGTCAAATTGTTTTTGTCGCTGGTGATTCCTAAAAAAAAGCTGGCAGATGGCTGGGAGAATTAGAAAGAGTTGGAGCTTCCATTCTGTTTTATGCCAGATGCTTGAGATAAGCAGAGGATACGATGCAGATACTGCAGTTAGAGCTCCCTGTCACATATGAAAGACTGTGCATAGTTAAACAAAAGCGACCCCCTGAGTGTAGCGCCCATCACATGCTACAGTGTCACACGTGTCAATCAACTCTGAGCCCTGTGCCATGAGGAGCAAGTATCTTCCAGCGCCTCCTGAGAGGTGCCGCGACTGAGCGTGTGTGTGTGTGTGTGTGTGTGTGTGTGTGTGTGTGTGCACTCCTGTCGCCATCAATATTACATTGTGCTCTGGTTTCCAGCACTGAGACTCAACCACTTTGATTCCTGCCTCGCCATCTTCGCTGCATTGAAAATATACAGTGCTGGGAGGTTAGAGGAGTTAGGCTGATATATCGTCTCCTCATCCCCATGGCGACCCCGGATTGAGTGGCAGCTCAACTCAGAGAGATGGTTTCTATGTTGAATGGTACTTGTGTGTTTGGGAGGCAGATCCCTGTGCAGCCACGTCGACCCTGGAACAGTGAGAATGGTTTATTATGTTTCAAATGTTTGGGGATCAGTGGGGATAAAGAGGGTGAGGAGAAGCTTTTATTCAGCTTTCTGCTTCAATCACACAGGAGGGAAAAGACAAGGAGAAGTGCTGATGTTCAGGGAAGAAAAGGAAACTTTAGTAAAGTTTTATGAAGTGATAAAGAGTTGTCCTATCTTCTGTGTTTTTGTATTCTGATTTCATATTTGAAAAGCAATAATAGCAGTGACATCTACTGAACATGTTGCAGCAATACTGGACTCTGAGTGGTTTGTCTTTAAGTTCAAAGTAGTGTACATGAAAGGAAAAAAACAAAGACAGCTAACTAGCAATAATTCCATTTCACGGAAATCATTATGTTTGGAATTAGACTTCAACCAATCTGACTGCTCACATGTAACTCACTGTTAGAATATTTTGTTATGGTTTCGCTCAACTGAGGCAGGAAAGTAAGCAGAGAAATCTGCAGAAGTACAACATAAGCTGGGATCTGAAAGCCTGCGGTCACAAGTATGTAGTGCTGAACTGAGCCACCAGGACATGTTTTAGCTTTTTAAGAGGGTGCATTACTTTCTGTTGTCAGCTGGGATTGATTTCAGGACATTGTCCTGTGGACATTGAAACCTTTTGCTTGGATGTATCTTAATTATTCAGTGTATTGTTTATTCCCCCGTGGCACTAATTCACTGTGTCAAACTGAATGTGAAGTTTTTCTATGGCTCCTCATAGTCATTACAGTATCCCTGAGTCAGTTACAACTATCTATAATAATATCCTTAAGTCTTTTGTGTTGCCATGCATTAATGATAAAAGTGTTTTCTGACTATCTTTATTGATCAGGCCATTCTCCTCTGTGACCAAATTCATTGCCGAACATGACAGAGTCCCACATGCGTTAAGAGATGATGGGGAAAAATGCAATGTGATGCAATGATCAAAGAGGGCTATGTAATATCATTTCCATAATCGTTAGGCTCCTCCGTCGTCTGCCATGGATTTGGGTATGTTTGATGCTTGGGCAGGTCTCTTAATTAGCCATCTTCACCATCAGCTGCCTGCCGCCCCTTCTGTCTCACAAATTACAGAGCGTCAGGTCTGCTCAACAAGTTTGCATGTGGATGTGTGTGTTATAATTTGCATTTAGAAGATAATATTTTTGCACACATATCATGAGTCTCTCTCTGTGTTTATTTGTATGATTTATCTGCTCTTCTGTGTTGTGTTAATCCCCAGTCAGGGGAGGCTGCGGCCCTTCGACCTGGAGGCCTAAATGCCCCACTTTAGCCCTCCGATGGGGCTCTCACTCCTGTAATTAGAGAGGTCATCCTTTGCCATGAGTGTATGTGTCAGTATGTGTGTGTGTATGGGCGTCTGAAGAAACCAATCTATTTTGCGTGAACTGTGGCTCTGTATCTGGCAGGAGGGGTTACCCCTCGGCAAGACCTTTCATTTCCATGCACTGCACACTCCATTAAAAGGACGGGGGAATAAGTAAATACACAGCACTGCTCGAACTGGGATTTAGATATACCCCCTCCAAAAAAAACAACATCCCACGAGGATTACGGCAGACGAGGAGAGAAAAGTGATGTTGGAGTTCACGTGTTTGTGTCTGAGAGTATCTACATTTGAACTGGTGTGTGTGTGTGTGTGTGTGTGTGTGTGTGTGTGTGTGTGTGTGCGCGCGCGCGTGCATGCATGTATCAATGCCCAGACACACGGGCTAACATGCATCGCCGTCTCCTGTTCTCTCCCTACAGCTCCAGCACTTTGTCCTCACACAGATCACCCAGAACTCCCTATCCTCATTCGCCGCACGTCGCTCTCTCTCCTTCGCTCACGGACCTCACTTCTCCTCTCACCCCAGCCTCATTACTCAAATTAGGAGCTCCAGTAATCACCACGCTGAGCTCCACTCAGCCCCTTAACACACCTCACTCACACTGCGCTCTCCTCATCCCTTTGAGCTCATGCCCTCGGTTCAGTAGCCAATCCAGTGCAAGCAGCATGAATATTGCAGAGGTGGTGTGATGTCGGAGTGCCCTCTGGTTTTATTCCATCGCTACGTGTGATTGGAGGAGGGGGAGGGTTAATGACACACGGTGCATATTATGACTGATGAAGACCTTAGGTTGATGTCAGGTGAACGGATGGATGGATATCAAAAAGTGATACCTATCCGCAACTTATCTATATTTTTTGCTGATGATCATTTAAATTTCACTGCAGACCTTCAAAATTCTGGTATTATCAATAAACTTTCTAATCAGTCGTCATTTTTATGAAGGAAACAACTGACTGTGGTCTGATTTTATCTAGAAAAGAACGCTACGCTAAATATGAAGCTGCCGCCAGCAGCCAGTTAACTAGTTGAAGAATAGAAACACAGGAAAACAGCAATTTAGTTTCTGTGCCAAGGTAACAAAATCCACCTACCAGCACCTCTAAAGCTCACTAATTACATGTTGTTTCTTGTTTGTTTAATCAGTAAAAAACCTGACGAGTAAAACTACAAATCGCCCTTTTACAGGGGGCTAGCATAACATAAGCTAGTTAGTAAGTTAGTTGGCTGCTTGCAATAGCTTCATATTTAGCACACAGGATTGGTGTAAGCGTATTTCCCAAACTGTCAAACTTTTCCTGTATGAAACCTAGAGCCTCTATCTTTATGGGTAAAAAGTCTCAGTTAGATTTAACTCTTTAACTCATGGCTCTCCTGTTATTAATGTCCCTCTCCTCCTCTGTCCTCTCTGCAGGTTCTAGAGCGTCTTTTCCAGAAAGGTTTCAGCGTGGCGGCGTCATGCGGAGGCGGTGTGGACTCGTCCCAGTTCAGTGAGTACGTGTTGTGTCGCGAGGACCGGCGGAGTCTGTCCATCAACACACCCATCAGGATAAAACAGGAACCCCTGGACTAGAGGATTCTGGGAGAGGGACTGCCAACACCCCACCTCACCCCACCTACCCACCCAATACTCCTTCCATCTTCTCACAGCACCGCACCCTGCCTACCCCTGCCCCCGTTCCTGCCCTAACAGGACCACAACCACCCCCAGCATACCTAAGTATTAGCAGAGGCTTGTTAACCTCACCAGCCCTGCAGAACTCTAAGGGGAATGTAGAACCAAACAAAGGGAAAAAAAAGCATCAGCAACAAAAGTTTTTGATTACGTTAAATAACGCCCAAAGAATCTGGGACTGTGATGAAAACAGCAACGACTACAAATGGACTCAACAGCAGCTCACGTAAACCATTTTAGCACCATGACTGGTTGATTTTTCCCTCATCTTCTTATAAAAAAGGCGTCCTGTCCCTTTTGGAGGGACACAACCCTGCCATCCTCTTTGAACCCCAATCCACTGCGCCCCTCAACAGACACACACACACACACACACACACACACAACACCGCCCTTCCTCTCCCCTTTCAGCAGTGTGTCATCCACCTCTGTGTCTCTATGAGGTCCATGTATTGTCTGATTGGTGACAAATCTGGCCTGCTGTGGGACAAGAAAAGCTTTGGCAGACAGGACGTTTTTAAGGATGACAGGAAGAAGACATAATCTGGTTTTACGAACCCTTCAAAAAGCCCAAGCCCCCCGAGACCCCGCGACCTTCCAAACCCATCCCACCCCACTCCCACAGGCCTGGCTACAGACGACGCCAGAGCTTTGCTCAAAACAGCATCGTTTGCCAAACTGATTGTTTATTACAATTTTTCATTGTTGTTTCTAAAGTATGTTCTTCTTGCTCCTTTTGCTGTTCTTATCATGACATGGTGTAAACAATTATTATTAATAGGATTATTTTTAATGTCTCTTTTTTCCTTTCTCCAATATGAAGGATGTATGAACATTGTATTCATTAGGCTTTGAGAGCTTGTGAGGGAGCATTTCTTGGCAGTAGCTGCAAAAAACTCAGATGTCTCCGGGCTATGTGGCTAAAGCGATCTGGCTGGCAATGCATTCAGAGCCGGAAAAAGTCCCATTGTTCAAATGGGAATGGAAGAGAACCTGGATGTTTCGACATTGTTTATAGTCAAATGTGCAGCACACATAAAAAAAAAGTGCTCTGGAATTTGTGCTTATTAGCTGTAAAACATATCTCGGGTCTCTGATCGGATTCTGTCTCACACGAGCACAAACGTTTGTTCGTATTCAGCCGAAACTGAAAGAAAGTTTGTAAATTTAAAATACAGGTTGAAGTTGCACAAGCTCTAAGTGTATTGCAGTTCTGTTGGGTTAGAATGTTGAAGACTTGAGGACGTGGAAAGCCGACGTTTACCAGTATGTCTCGTGATCAGCAAGAGATGTACTCTAAATGCTTAATGTTTCTTTGCACTTAAACGTTTCCTACAGAGCTGCCCTACCCTGCTCCCTTAAAACACGTTTGATCCCAGTGACCGGTGCCAAGTCGAGCTGTTAATCTTCTCATGCTTTAGCAGACTAGGACACTAAAATGTTTCAAAACAGGCAAAACTTCCAACAGAACAAATACTGCAGGTACCAAAGTAGACAAGGTGCCTATTTTATTGATTGTACAAACATAAAGACGCCATCTCTTTTTACAGTTTATAGCTAAAGAACACAATGCATTATTCAAAAGTGTGAAGAGTACCAACATTTGTTCCTTTAGGCCTCCAGTCTTGACAGTTTTGTTGAGAATAGCTCACAGTACCATCAGACCAAGTTTGAGTGGCAAAGTCTCTGTTTCAATATTGTCACTTCTAAGCCAAGATTATTTCTGTGGTTCTTCTCATATATGTATGGCAGAACCCAAACTGAACTGTACTCCTAGAATCTGCGTGTTATTCACAAAGAGGCGAGTGGGCGGCATTTACTCTATCCTGCTCTCATTCTTTTGGTCTTATTCTCAACATTTCTGGATCAAAGACAGAAACAAGAAAGGCCAAGTTTTCATGCTTTATATTTGTGTGTAACTTACAGATGCTGTTTCTTCCATTCCAAAAGACTGAGAAAAAGAAAAAAAGAGAAGCTCATTCTGATCTTTGTGGGCCCTGGCAGTTGTTTGAGTTAAACTGGGGTTGTTTTTATAAACTAGTTGTTCATTAAAAATGGGCGGCACTTCTTCTGACCACACTGTCCTAATATCTACTCTCTCCGGATGGCCGCTGATTAAACGAGGCCAATGAGTGGATAAAGATGAGCTCAGATTAAGTATAGCCCCCAGTCCTGTGCAGTCCTCCCTGGGGGTCTCTCTCACAATCAAGCCCATCTTTGTTCTGACCTGCCAGTGGCCTGCGCCTTCGCATACAGTCGCCTCAAAGGGAATGGTCAACCAGGCCTTTCATGTGCCGAGGCATGTTGGGCTTTTCACAGTGCTCCTCGCCCCCCTCTGCCTCCCCGAAGGCTCCCAGCTCAGTGGTGCCAGTAGAAACTTGGGTTGAACCCCCTGCTGGTGTGTCATCCCCATGCCCTGGTTTTTGAGAACGCCCTCCTACGCTGTGGCTCGCTGGACCACACCGCAACAAACCAAACAAACTGATGAGTCAAATCTGAGCACACTCAGAACATACTGTACAGCCAGGCTGCTTGACTCTGCTGCTGAGCCCAAGATCTTTCATCCAGTTGATATGAGGTGTGGAAACTCATCTGGGTTAGTTCTTGAGGAAACAGGCGTAAAAACGATCCATGCCATATTAAAACCTCACATCTGCAAGAATTACTTCTTTTTTTTTTTCAGGGAGGAGGGAACGAAGGCATATTTTCTTACTGATGTGGCATTTTGAAATCACAGAGTGGGCTTTTAGCTTCCAAGAGCTAAGGACTCATGCATATGTGAATAAAAACACGAGTGACCATTCAAACTTATACATAAAGTGAGAAAAAAGGAACAAAGACTGCAGGTATGGGTTTCTCTGTTTGCAATAACCAAACCAGGGATGCCCCCTCTCTACTCAGCGTATAAATAGCAGGCAACCTACAGAGCAAGTCAAACTTGACAGGACTGGAAACTTCCTAGACATGTTCACACATGCCGCCCTTTTCAGATGGTACTGGTCAGTGTTCAGCCAGTTCACATGGCATTCACTCCCACCTCTGAGGCAGGTCAGTTGTACAGTTATTGTAAACTGAATTATCAGGACTCTGGGTTTTACGAGACCCTCGTGTTTTTAAGAGACCTCTTAGTCCTCTTCACAAAAAGAATGAAAAGAATTCAAAGCATAACACTGTGTACATATGGATTAAAACATTTCAAAGGGTATAATAAGGTGCAAATGTATATTATTTAAAGTGTTTAAAACAATTAGACTGTGGTATTAAAGGGCATGTGTTCATTTACAGTGTCTCCATTTGACTTTTCTTGCATATTTGCGATAATAAAAGGATGTACTGTATATCTGACGTGTGTCTCATTGCGCTCATGTTGTTTCATTAGCTTTAAACGGGGAGGATAAGGCGTAAGAAGCACATTATTCTATCTGTAAAAGTGTTTATCACAGATGATGCCAGCTTCGAAAAATATCTACTGTCTAATGGGTCTGCTCTACTCGAGCATGTGTGGGGAAGGTGGTCTTCAGGGCTGAATCCAGATCAGCAGTTTAAAGCTCCAGAGGAACAGAGGAATAGGCCGAGATCTTGAAAAAACCAATATGCTCCCAAACCCCAATATTTTGCACTGAGTTAAACGGTTTGGTCTTTTCAAAAATGCTTCTGCTTAATTAGCAGCAGAAACCTAGGGGGACTTTTCATAGTTGAGCAGCAGCGCTTGACTCAGTTTGTACTTAGCATGTGCAATGTTAGAAATGGAAATGAAGCAGGCTGAATTAGTAGTTGACTTTGGTAAAACTGTCTGCAAAACATAACAGCTTATTTTTTTTCTTTTGAAGAGTAAGGAATGAACAGGGGGAAACATATTGCTTAGTTATTAAGTCATTTTAGACGAAGATTTGCATTTTTTAAAAATTCCCACCTACAGACATTTTACAGAGCGTGCTGTTAGAGTAAAAGAAAAGAAGGAATGGACAAAGTCAGATTCTGCTCAGTTTAGTAAACAGCTCATTTATTCCTTTACAAAATAGGTACAAATACATAAGTATTGTTTTTTCACACAAACAGGAAATTTTCAAGATATGTACAAGAGTTTACCAAAAATAACGTGGTTCTAATAAACACATAGTTTTGTAAACAATATTTACAAATCATCCTTACAATGAAATGTTATTTCTTCCATCTGTTTACATCAGTAATATTGTCCTAATATTTTGGCTAAAAAGCTGTAGTAGTAGTAGAAATGTCCTCCTGTGAAACCACCAGAAACCATAGAAATCATTATTAAAATCATTTCAGATCACCACAATAGATATTGTTGTGCTTGTTTTTAAAACATGGTGTTTTGGAGATAAAATTTATGAAAATGTGTTAAGGATAAAAGCCAATCCCCTAAAACAAAACAAAAACAAGAAATATATTAATTGTTAGAAATAAGTGTCTTTTAACAGAAATTGGCAATACTGCTTTTTACTTAAAAGAGTAATTTCTTTGCTATAATACAGTGACAGCTTTCAGTTGTCAGGTAAAATAGATATTAAAAAAAAGTGCTGTCAAAATGTACAATGCACAACAATTGTTTCAAATGTCACCCATATTTAAATAAATTTCAATATGACAAGAAAAGCTGCATAGAGGCCAAGATATTTAGTTAAATAGAAAAAACATAAACAAAAACATAATGGACATACTACAATAAGGATTGTAAAAAAAAAAAAATAAAAAAAAGGCGACAATGCAAGACGACATGTAAAAGCAGGCGTTTTGTTCCGTTCCTCTCTTCAATCAGTAACACAAAGAGAGAAACAACTGGGAAAAATATAAATCACTTTTAGACTGGAATCATACAACTGCATCCTTCCAGTTACAAATTACTTTACAGCTGTGATGTTTCATTTCGCATCAAAATACAAACAAGTATAAGGGCTGTGCACTAAAATTCTTCATGAACTACGTTTGTCATTCATTCATTATCATTATTAAAAGAAGAGGGGCCTAAAAGGGGGGTCTGGGGGTGGGGGGTGGCTCCCTCAAGAATAGGTTAAATCTAATTTTTTTCAAACATCATCAATGTGCAGACAGAACAGTCAGAGGGAAAGATAAAGGAATGTCTGCTTTGATCCGAGGTCCCACTCTCCACAATCACCACCACACCTACAACATCAACCTCTCTGAAGCAAAAACTTACCTTTCTCACACAGATATGTTGAAGCAGTGGGCGTGATGGGACACAACTTACAAACAACTAGTTATAAAGACAATGTTCACATTATATGTGGACAAAAAAAAAACTACTGACTCACCCAGACCAATCAGAAACTGGTGTCATAGTGCGGACTATGGTTTTTGTTTAATGACCTCTGCATCAGGGTCAGGGGGACTGTGTCTTATAACAAATACACTACAGGTGAACTGAATAAACCATCTAAGTTTGACTCATTCAAAGCACATGGTTTTACATAACATCAGGTTTCATAATATTGACACATGGGTTATTCCATTTCTTACAAAGCTTACATGTGTTAAAATTATACATGCTGTAAAATAATTCAAAAAGAACTATTTACACATAAGGAAAATTGATCATGATGCTGTTATTTGGAATCTCAATGTTTCAACATGATGTCTCATTACAGAAATCTGGAAAGGCTCATTTATTAAGTTCAGCTAAACTACATTCATTGAACTATGTTCAACAAAGAGCTTGTGGAGGATATTGTAGGCTGTGTCGAGGTGTGAACATAATTCTCTTTGCCTTATTTTGAGGTGCATCATTGAAGCTACTGCCAGTGATGTCAAATAAAAAGCTACCCAACATACGTGGAACTAGTTCTGGGTCTAGTCCTGTGACAAAAAAAAAAACCTTGTTCCTCTAACAAATCCAACTCCAACACAAAGAATTTGATATGGCCTTTAAACTGAATGATCTAACTACGCACCGTGAGGATAAACAGAGAGACACGGAACAACAGTTTTATTTTTGTATGTTTTTTTTTTCCCTCTCTCTCTTTCTCCTTCTTCTTATTAAAAGCTACATCAGACATCACTACAGTACATATGGAGACACAGAGCTGAAACATTAGACCTGATCTGAAGGCACGTGGCTGGGAGGAGGAGGAAGAGGTTGAGGTGGACGCTGAGCGGAGCAGAGCTACTTGAGCAGGGCACGGTAAAGGAGGAGGGAGTGGGCGGTCTCTCTCTCCTGCTCCATGTAGAAAATTAAGTCCCTGAGGTTGACGCGAGTGATGCGTTGCCGCGTGTACTGGCGCGATGAGGTGGACGGGACGGAGGAGCTGGCTGGGGAACCCGCCGTGCTGCCTGAAACCTGGAGACAGAGGAAAAGGGTCAGAAGGTGAGATGGAAGGATTTATACAGGATACCTCAACACTATCCACAGTTTTCAAGACTTAATGTAAAAAAAAAAAAAAAATTCCTACATTTTGACATCTGCGATCCTGTTTTGTCTTTCATCACCACAACAAGCATTCAGTCTATTGCTAGGTGATCGCTAATTGAAGGGGGTGATGGATATAATTACCTCTATAGCTTTCATTTTCATTTCCACAAATATCACAAAAATTAAAAGATTTATCGTCATGGCTACGGGGACATGGCAACACTTTTAGCAGTGCTAGCAGCATGGCTCTGCTGTCAGCCTGCCAACAGATCCAGCTCTTTGGTCCAGAATGAAATACCTCAACAACTATGACATTTTGAACAGAAGACATTTCCCAGACGATGAATCCGAATAACATGACTTTTCCTCTGATGGGACCATGAGCTTGGCATGTTTGTTTTGGAGTGAAATGCCTGGACAACGATTGGATGGCTTGCCATGAAATTTGGCTCACACATTCATATTCCCCATAGACTGAATTGTAATTGTAAGTTTGTTGATCCTGTAACTTTTCATTTAGTTTCACCCCCATTTGTCCTTTGGTTTATCACCAAATATCTGCAAAACCAATCACATTTCCATCAGCCCCTAGTTCTTTGTGTAAAGTGCTAATTGTCCCATGTTAGCATGTAAACGGGCTGCACTAAGATGGTGAACATAGTAAATATTGAACCTGCTCAGCATCAGCTTGTTAGTATGACGACATTTGGCTAAAGGTAGCGCCTAAGTACAGCCCCACAGGGCCTCTGGCATGACTGTAGACCCTTTGTCTTGTTTCAGTCCAAAGGAGATGATGAAAGTGACTTTCCATACTCTTACTCATACCCAGTTTTTAAATGGCAAGGCTGTTTGATATTAATCAACAGTGGCTATAAGTACTACTAAAGTGGCCTACAATATGCTAAATCCTAACCCTGCCCCTGTCCTCAGGCCCCTGCTGGACTCTAAATACATGAATGCGTGCGTGTGTTTTTATGTGAACTAAAAAATAAAGTAATTGTGCTCTTTATCAGGGACATTAAATGGCTACTATTATGTTTAGGTCTCCATAACTATGTGTGTTTTGCACTTTTTTTCTCCTCACTTTGTCTTGTGTCTTGAGTCTCGGTGGCACGGTCAAAGGGGTAGTTTCCATGGTGAAACACAAAAGTGTTTGGAGTAAGCACTGTGTTTCCCATTCACTAAATGAAGTAATCATTGTTGAATGGCAAACACATTGACAGTATCAATAGTAAGGAATGCTGCGGCCTCCAAGCAAGTGTACACCTCCAGTTAAAAAAAATAATCCCTCTTGAAGAGAATGAATGAGATCAAAAAGACGCACTAATAACGTCCAGATCTTCAGGTGCAGCCGAGTGTTGTGGGACTTTATTCTTAAACAGGCTGAACACAAGACTGAGAAAAACATCGGAAACATGCTCCTACAGCGAGGGAAACCATCATTTCTCTTTACATCGCCCGAAATATGAACGGATTTTCCCTCTAAATAAACAACGCTGCTGACATAGATCTGAGCTGACGTCCCACTCTGAAATGGAGCCCTTGTTGTTTGTATTTGATCCAGGAAAAATGAGAACGATAAAAAAGGGAGTGTATACAGAGGCTGATACAAATCAAGAGATGCATTTACATTTGTAAATGAGAAACACTGGGAAACAAATCCAGCAAGTGCCCACTTGAACCCAGGCAGAGAGAAATAAGACAGAAATTCCAGTCAGGAACACCCTCTCACAATTACATTGATTGCGCCACTCTGTAAACACACAGTACAGACAGGCCCTAATTGCAAACATATGATGGGTATGAATTTACAAGAACCAAACCAAAGTCCCTCCAGCACCCGCCCCCCCCTCATACGCTTGTCTTTGTGTACACTGTGTGACGATGCCTTGTCTCAAATTTCCCTCTGTACACTCTCTGACCCCGGGACACTGGATGAGGAGTGAGGACAGCCAGGCCACTGTTCCCACCAACTCACCTCAACCACATCTACCATCTCTGGTCAGTAGTACTGACATGCCGGGAGGGAGTTGAGTTGAAGCAGTGAGTACAGCCAGCTCATCGTCACCCCCGGGGCAAACCAGACCCTCACTTTGGGGATTGACCTCGGCCTAATCAGGTCAATCATGGCTGACCACATGTGAAAGATGGGCCTGCCTACTGCCATGCCAATTACTGCCACTCACAAGTGAGGCCGGCGACAGGGCCACAGATTTTACCAATCAAAGCCATCCATCCACCTGGACGGATGGGCAGAGGTCGCCACAGGCAGTCGGTGCTGGGGTGGTGCCGTGGCCACAGCGGGTGACGGTGGGGAGGACGGAGACAGCACTAATGGCAAGACACTGCCGCCCAGGTAGTGTGCCACGAATGCCTCATTCCTTTCAGGGACAGGGCAGCCCTAAGTGATCCAAATACAGGCAGAAAGGTCAGCGCTCATCCAGTTCACTCAGCGCAGCCTCTCCTCTTCCCTCTGTCTTTATATGCCCTCCACGTAAATATTTGCAACAACGCAAACACCAGTATGTTGTTGTTGGTATCTATGGAGACCGATCCTTCTCGTCAGTACACGCAGGAAATCATGTTGTGGAGGAGGGAGCGGGGAGGGGAGGGGTAAACACCAACGCTAACCAAAGCAGATGGTTGAGTGTCAGTTAAAAAGGAAAGCAAGACATCAACGACCACGCTTTCCCTGTCGCCAGCAATTACACAGTAATTGTGTCTAAAATTCATTGAAAAACAAAATGGCAGGCTTTGTAAGGTCACGGTGGATGAAAAGAAAAAAGTGATAAGAACAGAAAAAGAAGGAGAGCAGAGGCACAAAGAGAGAGAGAGAGAGAGAGAGAGAGAGAGAGAGAGAGAGAGAGGGGGAGAGCAAAACTGAAAGTCTCAAAATCAGCTTTGCCAAGAAAGATCCATGAGGCAAAAAACAGCATCTGTCATTTTATCTGTGATGGGCGCTTGGAGGCATTATGTCATATGACATATCCATCGTACAGAACGCGCAGGGATACTTCGATACATCTCTTCAGACATTTGACTTGTTTGGAGCAGGGGACAGAGAAAAACAGAGAGAGAGAGGGAGCAGGGGATAGAGGAGGAGAGGAGAGGAGAGATGAAGCTCATCTATAGTCAGGCCTCTTTGCTGACTCTGGTCTTCAGCCACATTCTATTGACATACACGACAAAGCGCCAATGGGCAAGGCACATTATTTTACACTATTCCGCTCCCAGTGGCGTCCAACAAACACGTGCCTGCATGCGAGAGCACAAAGAGTGAGGCTGAGTATGTTTTGTGTAACAGGCAATTAGTGTAAAACTGTTTATAGAAAACAACACAATAGAATAAAAGACAGAATAAAAAACTTGAAACCTGTGACAAATTTCACCCACTCTCAGAGTCTGATGTGGCAATCAGGCAAATAAATTACTGAAATTTCAATAATCCCTTGTGTGCATAAACTTCACATAACATCTGTAAATGCTCCAACCATGTGTCACGAGTATTGCAGTCATAATATAAGCAACTTTAATACGGTTACTTATAAATCATGGAAGCTGCCAATATTTAGAGAGGTCATCCACAACAAATATTAAAATAAAGAATAAGGCTAGCATTATCCTTTATTTTTTTTTTACTGTTTACAAATCCCATAAAAACCCCAAAACCACCAAACCCACTCACTCTCACTGAAGATGTAAATCTATAGAACCCAGAGCAAATATATAGTTTAATATATATAGAGAGTAAAAGTACATTTTAGTTGGGGACTATTTTCAAGAGCAGATTAATACACATTTGCTGTTCTAATGAGTGTTTACAACAGCAAAATAATATGTAGGATTGACTCAAATACCTACAGTAACCAACTGATGCCCCTGAATCCATGAAGGCTTGTTCCCGAACACAAGTGTATAGAAATGTTGCTGAGCATCATCAAACACATTCAGAACAACTCTCCGAATACTCATTATTTTAACCTTTATGTGCTGTTATGTGTTATTGGTATGGCTAGGCCAGTATGGTCGGATACCTATCATCATCATCATCATCATCATCATCATCATCATCATCATCATCATCATCATCATCCGTGATGCTCAGACGTACAGAGAAAAAACAGAAAGACAAAGTCAGCAGGTCACACTTTCATGTTCTCAGCCCTCTGATGACCAGCAACATTCACTTCAACCTTGAGAGGACAAAAATTAATTCCTATTTTTGCTAAATTTACTTTTGATTAATAATGTATGTACCTCTCTCTCCCTCTTCTTCACTTGAGCTTTTGACTCCCTGTCTCCAATTGTGCAGCAGCAGCAGTGATGCTTGTAGGTGTCTTGAGGAATTTACATTCAGTCCTTTATTGTTTGAGAAAGCAGAAGGGGGTTGGGGCAGGAGCGGTGCTGGGGTTCTTGCTGATCTGTGGCTTTGAACCCTGAATGGCACCTGTGCCTTGATGCCGGAGCCAATATTGGATTTGGCCCAGGTCACAGCTTAGGGCGTTGGGTTAATGGCCCACTTTGCCAGGCACACAGAGCTGCTCGGCCCTGCACAGGGCCAACCTGCTGTCTCAGCACTCCACTCCTCACAAGCAGAAGTTGCAGACAGGGGCTGCATGGTGGGAGAACACACACACACACACACACACACACACACACACACACACACACACACACACACACAAACACACACACACACGTGTACTGTATGTACCAGTATGTGACGACACAGCTGCTCACATACTGTGTCAACTAAAACTGCAACATGGGGAAAAACATTGCTCAGCATTCATGTTGAGGGATAAAGACTAGCCCCATGTTGGTTGAGAAATAGATAAGCTGTTCATGATGCAACATTACTCTATTGTTGTTATTACTTTGATGCTGAAAAATCCGTTTAAAGTCTGATGTCTGTGCTTCAGGCAAGGAGGACATATATAGCACAACAGAGACAGACTGTTGACAAGCTAAACAAAGAAGTGAAGCAAAAGCTGAACCAGGTGGTGTTTTATGAAGTTAAAGCCAGGGTGGAAATTAACAGCAGCCACTAGTCAAATACTGATGAATTTTGTGTATAATGCTGGCCAGGTAGCAAGCATTGATTGTGTTTGCTAAGTGCAACTGGCTGGTAAAGTCTTTAAAGCAGCTTGCAGGTGGTCAGGTTTTCCTGATGGGGCTCCTCTGCCTGACTGACTGACAAACATGCTGCATGACTGAAGGACTCACTGATGTGCTGACTGACGGACTAACTAAAAAAAACTGGCTGTTTGGCTGACTGGCTGAGGGCCTGACTGACTCACTGACTGGCTGACTAATTTACTGACTGAGGGACTGACTGACTGACTGACTGACTGACTGCCTGGTTGACTGACTAGGTGCCAGGAAGCAAAGCTTTCCCACATGTTCTCCTCCACGCCGCATTTCAATCGGGGAACGCTGCCTCGTCCCTTCACAGTGTTTACAGTGTGGAGCCCAGCCGTGGGAGTGCAGCCCCGCTTCATCTCCACACTCGGCCTGAAACGCCTCTCCTACGGCCGCCATTAATCAGCAACAGAGACTTTCTCTCTCCCTCTCTTGCCTCTCCTTTTTCTTGCTCCTCTACGCCCACAGACATGCTGGATGAGGCCATTTTGAAAGAGTTAACAGATGTCGGCTGATTTGCCCGGGGCTTTCTGACATTGCCCGAGTGATGTATTTGATGTGGAGTTTATTCAGCTCTAATAAACGTATAAAGAATTAGAATAATAATTCACAGATGTACATACCCAGATTATATGCCGGAGCCTGTCTTTGAAGCAGACAAGGCAGCCAAGATTAACAGAACCAGGGGAAAGGATGAAAAGGGTTTTGGTTCAGTCCACCGATAATCATAGAGGTCAGGATGGACTAATACCGCAGCTTTATGTTCATGCACCAACACAGACGGCCTTTGTTCTGATCACAGGTTCCTTTTCTGTGGTAAAGCCTAAACAAGAAGCTGCCATTGTCACTGTACTTATTAAAAATGGAGCACAGTGAAACACATTTGCCATATCTGTTTTTTCTTGTGCTTTTTTTTTAATTTGTCATTTTGTGAACAGCAGGGAGAGAAACTGAAAGAATAAAGGGGAAAATAGAAAAGGATGAGAGTGAGGTCTAGCATTCTGATCATGGCAGAAAAAAATGAGGGAATTACTTTCAAAACAAACAACTTCCATTTGCTTCACAACTAAAGAACAACAAATCTCAAAAATGGCCAGTTGCAGAGCATCTTAATACCCACATAAACCATAAAAACAGCTACACAGCTCCATGGCAATGCATAGCAACCGTGCAGAATTTCAGTCAAGGAGAAAGAAGGCAAAAAAACACCTTATTACTTCTAACTCCTGCAAGCCATTTTGGTCTCCAAAGGTTTTAGAGTGCCGCAGGCCATGTGTCTGCAGTGTTTCGGGAAATGACTTGCCTTCGCACGAACACTGCTATGTTCTGCAGCACTGCTGCCCCCAGCATCCCCGCTCAATTTCTGTTTAACCCCTTCCTGCCTTCCCTCACACTGACTCACTGCAACAGAGAGCTCACACCCAGCACAATACTGTCACATTGTTCAGCCTCCTACAAACCAAGGCAAATCAGACCAGCTTTTTCACGAGCTAACACATTAACTCCACGTCTAATTTGGCTACTTAAGCATGTGATGGCTCTTAACAAACATGGTGCAGGAAAGGCGTAGGGTTATATGGGGCAGAGAAAGATGGGGTAAAATGCCCCCTTCACCATTCCACTTGATCTACTACAATATGCGACACAGTTTGCACACTTGAGTGTGTATCAACGGTGGATTAAATCTGCAAACTCGTTGACACAACACATAATTAAAACATCTTGCTCGAGGTCAGGAATTTTCTAATTAGTAGTGTACTGACAAAGCTGCAATTCCATCGCCCTGAGTTTCAAAGTCCACAGGTTACCGCTAAGATGAAAGCTGACCCTGGAGCACTATTCTGCAGGGCTGCTCATACAATTCCTCAGAAGACAGTCACAGGGTCACCAAGCTAAACAGTGTGCTGCACCCGGAACCTCGCTTCCAAACAAAGAACTTCAAACTTTCCTGCCTGGAAACACAATCTTGCTTTTTCACCCCCCAACCCCCCTCACCCCCCTTCTTTCTTTTCAACCTAAGAGAAACAAAAGATTGTGTGAAGGCAAGCAGAGGAAGAAACCATAACATTGTTTTTAATCTATTTAATTAAAATGCTCTGAGCCTGGCTAGCTGAACAACTTGTTAAATACTGCAAAGGCTTTATTAGCTGTGTCTTTGTAGCTTAAGTTGGAAACACCATTTAGGATTGTGGGTAATAACATTTTGTTCACATATTGGTTATTATTGGCTATTAAATGAATAAAAAGGCCTATTGTCTACAATCAGAATAGTACAACAGCAGTGCAGCAGCTAATAGCACAACAATCCAGATGACAATTTTGTTGTTGTTGAGATTTATAAATCAGCTTTATTTATCTGAAGATCAGGATCCCATCAATGATCCACCGAGCGATGCGCTCAGTGTCCTTCCTCTTTGCTGTTTTCTACAGAGAGAGCGGCAGTAACTGAGAAACTGCTAACAGCCTGCCTGATAACCTGGACAATTAGCACGGGCCAAGTATCTTTGGCTACATAAAGTATCAGAAGTAGAACTTTTCAACATTAAATATTCAAGGCGTTTCATATATAAAATGAACCCAATTAGAGTTAAAATAGGAGAAGTGTAATAAGTCTCAAGTCAGAATGCTTGTCTTCAGAACTACTCACTAATGAGCCCTTGTTGGTTTTGCACACTTTACTTTCAATGGTGTGGCACTGTCATTTCTGCTGGTTTTTAATTTTTAATTCAAGTTGAATGAGAGGGTGGTGACTGAGTTAATAATCAAGGCACTGGGGTGTTTTGCAGCCGATGGATAGCTAGGAGAAGTTGCCAAATGAGGCTTGTGGTCCGCCCTTTGATGTCTTTGTGAAACGTTCCAAATAGGAACAACCAGTTAACAAAAGCCTATCAGTTCACGCTGGTATCGAACATAAATGACCACACTAAGGGTAACGTATACTGCAAATGGCCTAATTAGGGGAACGGAGTAGGCTAGCAAAATAGCGCGGCACTGAATAACACAGAACCCAACACAGAGACCAAACGGCAGCAGGATAGATCCCGCTGCTCCGCAGACATGTGCTGTATGCTGAACTGTCAGTCTTCACATAAATCCTCATATGAGCAGTCACACATTTCACGTAGAAAAAGAGGAGCACACCAAGGGGGCCACAGTAGATATGCAGATGGAGGAGATAAGAAAGCACATTTACTGCGGCGGTTCACACTATGAATTGGTCCTTGATCTCAAATTGACATAAATGGGGCCATTTTTGACATCATTTAGCCATCACAGGCTCAGTTCCAGCGCCACTGTCACTGGTCCCCATGCACCTGACGTGACGCCTGCTAAGAATGAGAAGCAGGAAAATGGCTGTCTGAAGAGCAGGTCTGATTAAAATCCAGGCTCTTCTGGGGAAAGTGTAGAATTTTATATAGATGGCCCAGAAAGACGAACCAAAACTTCGCTTTTCTTTTTTCTTTAAAGACAGCTTCTGTGAACATTTGTGACCCCCAGTGTCATTTTTTTTTTTCAGCAAGCTGCCAGGGTGAGAGGCTGACAGAGTTTTTACAGTTAGTCATAAATAAATATTTCCTTTACCATTAATACCATTTACCATTTATGATGTCAATTCAACTTTAACATAAATACGCTACTTATACTAACACTACTATCGGTTCTTCTGCAAAACATAGAGAAGTGTAGCGATTCCACAACATGGTACATTTGGCACAACAAGTTCAGAATTAAAACTGCATAATATGCTGTCAATTAGGAATCTGGGGGTGGGTTGGGGGTAAAAATGGCAAGCAGCATTGCAAAATTTGGACTCAGTTACAGAGTTGTTCATTATAGTTTTGCTGGCACTTTCCTGGAGGCCTCATTCCTCCCATCAGATTCCTCTTCCACAGGCCCAGAAGGCTTCCTTCCTACCTGCACAGCATTTTGGCAACCTGCTTTATTATACCACGTACAACAGCATCATTTTCCAGGCAGCTGTGTGTGTATGTGTGCGTGTGTGTATAACGCTTATCTACATATTGACTTGGTTTAAACCCACACCCTTGTCTGCCATAATAATTACACATTTTGTAAAAGGAAGTACTCAATTCTTCCTGAACCTGAGGCGGGCAGCTGCAGGAGTTGCCCACCGGCGCCCCGCAAACACACCTCCGGCGCTGCCTGGTATCCAAACAGCTTCAGCAGACACCCACAGCCATTGCCTTCCATGGTGTAATGGTGGCTTTCTATTAAACTCCAACTGAACAGAAACCGCCATCGCAAGCACGGTTATATGTGTTTCTGTGGATTGCAAGGACAAAGCAGTTGGGAGAGGTCGCACAGGTAATAAAGACAGCAAGGGCCTGTTTTATAGTTGTCAACAACTCAGACCACACACGCACACATTACTGCACGCATCTCAGCACATACACATACACACACACAGCAATGCAGCGGTGTGTAGTGACACAGAGCAGCCGAGAAGGTAAGTTTTCATTTGGTGGCTCTCTGGACCTTGTTGTATGTGCATATAAAAATCGCTGCATGCAAAAGGCCATGCGACCGCGTCTATTGCTCAGAACTGACTTGTAATCAGAACATTGATGCGGGTGTTAGAGGCCATATCTAGCTATTCACAACTCTCCCAAAGTTCTATCAGTGGAGGGCGTTCATTAGTCCAACAAATACATAATTTATGCAATCTAAAAAATACATGTGATCATGAATCAAAATGGGAATGAGAGACACAGAAACATTGAGGTTCTCTGGTGATGCCAATTCTTTTTTTCGGGAAAAGCGAATAGAGGTCAAGTGCTGGGCAGCTGCTCTGCCAAACACGGCCAAATGCAACATCATTGTTCTGCTGTTTAGAGGCAGAACCAGACCTCATAACGCAGTACTTAATACTAGCTGGGATCTGTGGTTATTACAATTATTTTTCTCTCAGAAAACACAGACTTATCATTATTCAGTGGTTTAGTGCACTCAATAACAGCTACATTACATAGAATAAATCTGCACATACACGGCGTCATATTAATGGATTTTAGTATGTAAGACAGATTGGATTCATTCAGGCAATTTGGGAGACAGTAATAAACTGGATGTTGACTGACAGCACTGGGAGGACACAACAATTTTCAGCAACACATATAAAAACAGCAGTGGAGCCAGTAGCCTTTATCCTCTCCCCGTTCAGGACTGATAACATTCATGTGCATGGTGATGTCTGAATTCTGCTGAGATTATTTGTCAAAAACGCCTGAATTTCACAGTTAATTGGCCTCCCTAATTAGCACAGGATGTCTAATTCCCATTGCAGTCAGTGTGCTAAATGGTAAAGCTTTAGCAAGCGGATGCCATTCCTTTTGGTTTGAGCAGAGAGACTCCCCGTGCAAGCCGAGCTACACTGTACATTACGCACTCAATGATCGATTCTAAATCTTAATTAGGGAAACGACAAACAAGCAAGGACACTTAATGAACTGTGTACCTTGTCAAACAGCTGGCTGATTATATTTATTGAGATATATGTTAAATTTAATGATTTGGGCAATTAACTGTGGACCCCTCTGTAATCTCTGAGGGACATAAAGGGGCCAGGGAGGCGAGCACCAGGGCCACAAACCTAATGGAAAGCAGCTGACAAATATTTGTCATCCCCAGAGTGCTGAAACAGGCGTCAGGAGCTCAGAAGACCTTGTGTTCAGAAATAAAGATGTCACAGAAGACATGTTTCAGGCACTCTCTGCTTTGCTGGGACCTCATCCCATTTAATGATCTGAGATGTTCAGCAAAAACAATACAGAAACATAACAAAAGATATCTGAAAGTGGGCACAGTCTTTATCATCAGTGCCTTTTTTTCATGGCCATCCATTTCTAACTTTTTTTCTAAATTGGTCAAATGGAAAGCAGTGAAAAGCGAGGAAAAAAAAATTAAGCTGAGCCGAAAAGTGCGACTTGGATTTAATATTTTATAATTGCCAAGGGACATTCTAAGATCAATGAATTTTTGCCCGGGACGCACATCAGAAAGAGATGTACTTCAGTCTTTTTAGGGAACATTGGTCTATTTAATTCCAGTGTCTGATGCATGTGAAATATGCCTTCCATGGCCTCCTTCTTCTTCCCCAGGCACTGCTGCAGGCAGACATTACCACTTTTAATGGGCCGCCATGAGAAGAGGCAAGTCAGCCAATAACCCATCCTCACTAATGGATCGCCTTGTTTGTTCTCTTTCACCATTTTCTGAAGCTAATTTTAGATGTTCTGTTTTTCCGTTTAAAGACAAAATAGAGGACACTGTATCACAACAATATTTTAGCAGAAAACATTGAAATAAATGGTCTTTAGATGGAACAACGAATAAGGACTGCATCGTTTGAGCATCTCTGCTGAGTGAAGTAGCTGGTGGTTGGTCCAGGTTATGAGGGGTAGCTCAGTAGTAACTAGAAGCCAAAGCACAGCCCAGTGGGAGACTGAGAGAAAAAGGGACTTCTGGGGCCTGTAGTAAAAAGCTTAGAGAGGGCAATAATGGGGGTAGTTGACGGCAGTAGTTTTAGGGGTGGGAATGATCAACTCACTGATGTATTCACTGGTAAATTAATCTGAATTTACATTTAACAGTGTCACTAGAAAGTAAAAACTTGCCATGGCTCATCAAAACAAATTGAGATTTCTGCTTTACAATAACGCTGTCATCTGTTGCTGGCTTATCTGAGTGGTTGTATATTTTTTGATTAACGCAATAAATATTTTTCATAGATGATCCTTCAATACATTTTTGAAATATTCACATTTATCGAATGGGTGACCTTTGCACTGCAGTCTTTTTTGTGTAGTTTTGCATCACTCAAACATCACTTTGTTCAGCCTTTTATCATTGTATAGTATCATTGAAATATGAAGGGATCACTTCCAATGACATTCCCACACACATTATAAAAGACATCAAGCAGAGACAACTAACACAAAAGCGTGTGTGTGTGGGTTACATAAAAAAAAAAATCCTCTTTTCTTAAAAATGCAAACTCCTCGAGATCAGCTATGATGCACTAAACGTAAAGATGGTGCTCAATTATTTAGTGTTGAGTTTTAAGCAGAGAAGTGCTGCTTACAGGATGCATGATACACACCTCCACCAAGAAAAGTCCTGAATCAGATTCTGCAAAACTGAAACTACGCTCTATGTTGGCATTTCTGCCATCTAGTTGTAGTATTTTGCCTACTCTATACATATTACCACCTCTCATCCACCCTCCTTGGCATTCCTCTGCCCCCCCGCTAGCACCTAATGAAAGATCTTCTCCAGCTTTTTCCTCCTTTCTTTCCCCAGGCTCAAACCTTGACAGCTGACAATGGAGCTGACATAAAACTTCAAGTCAAAGCAAAACAAACTTAAACACATAGCGACAAGAAAATGCACTGCTCCCTGAAAGCAGCCAGGGTTAAATCTAACAGCATCGCAGGAGGTCCTATAAATAACAACAGTAAGTCACACAAAGACACAGGAGTTTCTTAAGTGAGCCATAACAGAAAGAACTCTCCGGGCTCTCCAGGGCTCCACCATGTAAGTTTCAGAGGCTCCGTGTTGACAACTTCATTAGTAGCGCCCGCGCTCTAAAACTCTCAAGTTGTTCGACAACATTATCACATGTTAAGAATAAGAATTTGGAGGCCCAGAGTTTCCATCTCCTCCAGGATAGAGGAAGCACAAGCAGGCACCGAATGGAAAAGCAGCGATCGAGGCGTTTTCTCTGACGATCCCTATGAGTGGTGAAGGCGTAGGATGAGGAGAGTGGGTTTGCACAGTGCGGTACAGCACAGCATGGGGCCCAGGATGTTAGGCTGTCCCCATGTCCCTGGCCAGCAGGCTAGCTAGAGAGCCAGCCATTATCGACCCGCCTCCATAGCAGTGAGGCGGAGGAGGGTTGGAGGGGGGGGACGAGCGGCAGCAAATTTCATTCTTCAGAAATTTAATTATATCAAGATTAACAAGGGAGGTAATTAATTTCTTTAAGATCGGTATCTTTTAAGTGCCTGGGGCTCAACTTTGTTGTCAAAACTGTATATTTAACCATTATTTCAGGGCAAAGTTTTAAAGGCAGAAATGAGGGGGATCACTACTTTGCCATGAATATGGATATATAGAAGCTTCTTATCTAAATAAGGAGATTACAGTGTTAATACTAATGTGTACATGTATGTACATATATAAATGTAAGGTTTATTTAGGACTTGTTCAAAAATGGTCTGCACCAACTGCATTTAAAATAAATTATTTTTCTGTTGAAAATAATTCAATAATTTTAAGGATTTTTTTTTTAAGCTTCAGCTGAACTCTTGTATTCCTGTGACTCGACCTGTCCCAGACGGGCTTACAAGTCTTAGTCAGAGTCCAAGGTTGAAACCATAGACCACTATGTAGACCACAAGGCCATCCTGGACTTCAGACTGTCCAAGGCATTAAACCCGCCCTTCAACAGCACAAACACAAACACGATCATTTTCAGGAGGGAGATCTGACAGGGAAGAAGAAGGCACAACGCTCTCATAAATGTGAATGTGAATTTCCATCAAATTTTCAGTAAGATCAGGATGCTTCAATTATAAGACAGAGCCAAAGTGGTCCCAATCCTATTCCTGGAAGTTAGGTTTATAAGATAGAGCCCAGATCCCATTTAGATATCTACATGAAAAGGCATGAAATTCTTATCAGTGTTTTAATATGAAAATGGTTCTAACCAGTTGTTTAGGCTTGAGTGTAAGTGTGAACTGTTTTGTTTCTTGAGGGCAACTTGAGATTTATCTTAGTGATGCAGACTGATTCTCTCGTATAGATGGAGCATCAACAGGTAAATACAATTTATCAATGTTCACTGAGTGTGCATAATGCATAACCAGCACACAATTCAAAACTGTATGATATAACCTTACAGACTCAGTGAGATACATATTTTCTTTCATGTAGCTGTAAGATGTAGGATTCCTCTCTCCATCACTAAAAATGTTTGATAGCTGTCTCGTCTCTTTATGTGTGACTTACTAGAAACATAAGCCCGAATGACCTGGGTGGTGGAACATGGACTGCCTGTGTGTGTGTGTGTGTGTGTGTATGTGTGTGTGTGTGTGTGTGTGTGTGTGTGTATATGTGTGTGTGTGTGTGTGTGTGTGTGTGTGTGTGTGTGTGTGTGTATGTGTGTGTGTGTGTGTGTGTGTGTGTGTGTGTGTGTGTGTGTGTGTGTGTGTGTGTATGTGTGGAAGCCCTTTCAGAAACTTATAGAGAAGAATGAAGGGATTAAAGCCAGTGATGCTGAGTAATCATATATTTCATATGCCATATAGTTGGATCTCCTCTGCTTCCTTATTCTACACATATTTCAGTTTATGTGCAGAGTCAAGAGCTGCCTGTTTGGACAGAGACAGTAGAGCCAACAGGCCATTCAGAAATTCTCTTAAATTCAAAAATACTGAACCACTTGCCCACGTCTTGGGTCTGCTCCATGAAGATTTGCATGTAAATGGTAAAACAATTTGGAAACAATTCATGAAAAGCCATAATATGTCTTAAGACACTGTAACGTACACAAAACATATTTCATTACATATCAGGCTTGTGTTTTTTAAGCTGCCCAGTATATTTATCAGAAAAATTTACTTTTTAGCCACGCTAGCAGCATCACTCTGTGGATGACGATGTCAGTCTGTTAGTCAGCCCATCACTTCGGTCCAGACTGAAATATCTTGACACATATTGGCATTTACTAATTACTTTGGGGATCTTCCGATTTTCCCTCTAGCGCTCCCATGAGGTTGACATTTTTGGTTTCTAGTAAAATATCTTGAAAACTGGTAGATTGATTTCGACAGAATTTTGGATTTTGGTGTGCACATATTTACGCACACACACACACACACACACACACACACACACACACACACACACACACACACACGCACACTGCTGCTAGCATAGCTATGACTTTTGTTTACACGAGCGTTTACTATTCATGTCGACATTTGATTGGAAGTTTCTGTTATTTGCAGTTATAGCTTTGATTTGCTTCTTCATTGAACTGTTACTTGCCACATACTTTATGTATACTTTTGCCACAACCTTATTCAACTCTTATTATAATCATGTGCTCCAGAGTTCATCTTTCCAGGTCCTGCCAAAATGATCCATATGCCCTGCGGGCTTATATCATTTTAACCGATTAACGTTTGTAACAACGTGTGTGACACAGTGTGTTATAGCTGTCGCAATGTACAAAGTACACACTGTGACTTCCTTTCAGTATGTGACTGTAATG
Source organism: Seriola dumerili (assembly GCF_002260705.1). Classification (NCBI taxonomy): domain Eukaryota; kingdom Metazoa; phylum Chordata; class Actinopteri; order Carangiformes; family Carangidae; genus Seriola; species Seriola dumerili. Next base: position 10,098,993 of record NW_019174258.1, on the reverse strand, counting down.
TAATGTTCGGTTGAAATTTCTTCAATTTCAGGTATTTTAGGTAATAAGTGGTTCTTTCATATTTTGTACAAGGTATTTCAGTACAGAACTAAATGGAGGTGGATAAATGCATTAATGTATTCCACATGACTGAAGAAAAAAATAAATGTATTTAACTTTTCATGCTAATGCTATAGCTCCATTTTAAATGCTTTAACCCATAGCCCATAGTGCAATAACCACTGGTGGTTAACACTGTGCTCTGCATTGTGCAGGAGAAGGGAAAGTTGGCAAAGTGCACTGTGTTAAAGCTCTAAGAACGCATGGCATCTGGCCAAAGAGCCCCTGTAACCAAGACTCTACTCTGTCTCCTTTGTGTCCTCGCTGGAAATACACAGTTGCCTTGAAATGTAAAGTCAAACTAATATTACAGTATTCTTGACATTATGAAACCAACAGCAGCCTCTCTGTGCCCTCTGTAATCATATTTTTGTAGTATATAGAGAAGGGGAACCCACACAGGAATCCTTATGCTTCATTACAGTCTGATATAAGTCAAGCTAAAGTCATTTCAGTTCACTTCAGATTCCACGCTGTGTTACTTTAGCGGTGAAACAAACTTATAAATGCAACAGTTAATCAGAGGTTAATGTCAGTGCACCCAGTGGATTTAACTGAAGCCTCTATATGGTTTAAGAAAAAGTGGAGCTCCACATGTTTAAGGAAACTAAAAAAACCAAAGGTTGAGTGAGGTGTCTTTTCCACTAACAGTACCCACTGTGTGTGTGGTTTGGACATGGAGAGGAGTAAGAGGGAAGCAGGAGATAGAGAGATGTTATAGTAATAAACACAGGAGGAGGTTGTATTGAGTATTGTGTACTCGCACATTACTTCCACTGAACCAGCAACCAGGCATGACTTTTCAACCACATACTCTTCCCAACAGACTCTGAGTAGAGACGGGTAAAAGATGGAGACAAGGAGGGGAGGAGGAGGAGGAAGAGGAGGGGGGCGGCTTCCTCCACGCTGTCCCCTCTACTAGCATTCAGTTGGCCATCTCCTTCTTAACCAAACAGCCTGGTTGGTCCTAGTCCTCTGAGTCCTTACGCCCCCCCTCTGGCTCCGGAACCCTCGTGGTCTGCGAGTTTCCTGTTTGTCTGGTTGAAGACCTGGCCGTTTTACTCCCAGGCGGCGCATTGGGAGGGACGCAGGAAGAGGAGGAGAAGGAGAAGGAGAAGGAGAAAAGCACAAGAGAGAAGGACAGAGGGGAGGTTGGCGGGGAGAAGGCAAAGGGAGAGACACTGAACACTCCCGAGTTGGGATTGATTTACTTCATTAACCGAGATTACAAGTTTAACTTACAAACCAGAGGTCAAAATTTCTCATTAACAAGGGGACCGTGGAGAACCTCAGGGCTTGGAGACCACTCTTATTACTGACTACACATTTCAATCTGTCTTTGATGTTCCATGTCTGCCTTTCTACCCCCTCTTTCCCCCTCCTATTTTTTGGCAGCGAGGTTGATTTTAATTGTAGCTATAGAACAGAGCATAGTTTGCCTGTAAGCCAGCCTCCACATCTGTAGTGAGTGCAGCTTTAGTGATATTGGGTGCAGTCCATAGCTTGGGGCTAATTTTAATGGCCCCCCCCCCTCCCTCCTTCATTGGAGACTCAGATTGTTTTCCACGTGATTCCTGTTAATTTAGCTGGAGGAAAGGGCATCAGTTTTCCTTGTGCTTTTCCCCCTCTCTCCCCATGCCTCTCACTCTATTGCCTCACTCCTTCTTTCTGATCTACAGCCTCAAAGAAAGAAGGTGAAATGAATTCAAATGGAAAAATAGACTGTGCTCACTATTAAATCGCTCGCCTACCTTTGTCCCTTGTATTGCGCCTGGTCGAGGCAGATAGGAGAAAGGCAGTGTGGCTGTACAAACCAGGGCAATTTAGCTGCTATTGTCGTTTTGACGTCAACAAACAAAGCGCTTCCTTTGATGTGATAAATGGCCCAAGTGCCTGGATGATAACTCTGTGCTCATAAATGTGTCAAGGATGTTTCAAAAGCTCTGAGCATGTTTAACACTGCAGGACATTGTGCGTCGAGGCAATTTTTACATCGCAGAACCTTCAATGCGAAACCTTAGATGTACTGAAGTGTCTCTATCTGTCTTTCATAAGCTACTGTAGCAACACAATTTAGTCAAGATGCACCAAATGTGAAGAGAGGGAGATCATAACACACAAAAATCAATGGGGGGGGGGGGATGAAACAGTGAACAGTAACAGTCAAATCATGTTAAAAGTGTGAAAGGACTGAATGCAGAGGGTGTGATGGAACAGTCATTGTGAATAAAGCTCTGTTTGACAAACTGTATCCCATCCCTGACACACTGAGCTAAAACCCCTCTTTATCTCTTCTACATACCATAAACAAATAGTGATGTGGCAGGAGACAAGCAGAGGACTGGAGATTTTACACAGTCTACCTATAGCTAAAGTGTTCCCTCTTGTAACTGTTGAGCTGCAGTTGCAGCAGTGCTATACAGATGCTAACAGTTGAGCTGCAAAATACGTCCAAAGAAATCCAGAAAAACTAGCCTCCGTGTGCATTTCCTGTAGAAGTGTATGTGATTTTGGTTCCCAAGATTTCCTTTTTCAATAGCTCAACACTTTTTAATCAAGCAATAAAGCATTAGTGTCCACATCTTCAAGCTAATATCGTTGAGGGCAAAGGTCATTTGTGCCTTCATCATATTTCCATCCACCTTCAGCTGCCCTTTGTCCCAGCTCCTCATCCCTCCACCTTCTTCAAGGTAGCTCACCCTTGACTTTTGTGCTGCACTTCAAACGCATATGTGTGCTGATTGGAGGGTTAGGGCTGTAGGATGGGGACTACTGAGCTGGAGGGGGGTTTTTTCGGTGTGTGTGTGCGCCTGTGCAGTGACCCACCGCTGGGGCCACAGCAGGCCTTCTTCCAGAGAGCCAGCCAGCAGCCCCAGCCATTGGCTCCTTGGAACTAATCCACCCTGCGGAGCCCTGTAAGGCCCCCTTTGTTCCCTCCTGCAGACTAGATCAGGCTGGAGACAGACACTCCAGTCTTGACTGGCTATCAGTTTCACAGCCCGTGGCGATCCACATCCAGGCACAGGCCCAAGCCCGGCCAAGCCACCATCAAATTAAAGGTGGGTGAATAGGAAGTGGTGGGTGGGGGCTGGGGGGGGTTTGGGTTCGGGGGAATGGAGCAAAATTGTGTCACCTGAATTCCGTCACAGTCCGAACATGGTTGAAAGGTGTTCTGACGAGGTAAAGAACAAGCAGGAGAGAAGGAATATTGAAGAGGAGGATTTCAATGGGAGTTCTGCCTCTCGGTGAACAGAGCAGGATCTCAACAAGGCCATTATCTGGCTCCTAATTTGAGCTCTGGCACAGCACTGAAGGGCTGCCTTTGTCTGGGATTAATGCGGAAAGCTCAGGATGCGATGTCAGAGGGAAATAATCAGCATGGGCCCTTCATAACGTTGGCTGCTTGTGCTCCTGGCCAGGGCCCCCGGCTCATTTCTGTGGAGATGAAATCTATGACAAGCCCCTCAGTGAAGCTAAGAGCAGGCAACAGTCCAGTAACACCCACAGGCCTCCAGGCATCCTGTGACCCCCTTAGAAAAGTCACATTCACTTTGCTCTGGAGAAGGGAAAGAGAACGCCGCCGGCGCTTCCAGCCCATGTGAAATGAAGAAATGTGAGGAGGTGAAAACGAAGTGAAAATAAGTTAAGATTCCTCCTCCGCCCCCTCTGCAATCACTCCAGGAGGGGGGGGGGGGGGTACACTATGACTTCACTTCTTTATGCCCCTCTAATTAAACATGAACAGGACATTAAAAAAGGGGAAAAAAATAGAAAAAAAGACAACAACTCAAGCATAATGTATATTCATGTTTATGTTGTATAACTGCATTTGGGAAAGCAGTTTGAGAAAGCTTTTTTGAATGCAGCAGAAGGTCGCAGGCTAATACCCATCAGGGTAAAACATTCTGAAAGAGGTTGGCACTGCACTCAAGGACCAGAAGTAATGCTTTTATTTTGTTATTTATGCTTTTTTTACCGGGTGCATTACTATGCTCCTCTGCAGCATATTGCTGCTAAGCGAAGGATGTGAAGATGCAACTCGATAAGTAGGTTATTAAAATGACCAATTGACATTCAAAATTCAGGCTTATTTTAGATTCATCATATTTACAGATGAATATGTGGAATTCAAATGTTTCCCCCGCCTTAAGGAAAATGTGACTTGGTACAGCAACTGTGCATGACTTCATGTATGACCCTGTGCTGGAGAAATATGATACTCAAGTTAGTGCTCATGGAACCTCAAACAGGAGACATCTCTTATAATAACACAGTTCAGCTTAATTAAGAGCAGACTGGGCAAGTCACATGGGAGTATGTCACCATGCTCCCTGTAACACACACAGATATTTCCTGCCATCTTTGTCACGTTTGCTGACTTTGATTGTGGAGAGTGGCTTATTAGACACATTCCTAAACTTGACTAATGCTAAACTGGTTAAGCATGAGGAGGATGTGTGGTATCAAGAACACAATGGCTCTAAAACAAAAGCCTCAGGGAAAACAGAGGCCAACAAAGGACATTATTCCACAAAACAAACCCACTCCCTGGTGCCTCCAGAAAGGTATTGGCTCATGACTCTAATCGGAGATTTCAGATTTGTTCATCTTCATCCACTTTGTAGATGAATAAACATGAGAACATCGCTGCACACTGTGTCGCCAACCCAATAATGCATTACCAATAATGCATTTCACAGCTCCCTCACCAAACAACCTCTGTTGTACAGACAAACTGAAACTGAGTTCTCAGTCAATCAGGGACCTAAGGCAACTGGGGCGAAATATAAATATGAGCATATAAATATGAAATAAAATGAAGCCAAGGCATCTGGTTCATCTCATCTGAATTATCATTAATTTCTATAATTTCACACAGTAAAATATTTTAATGCAGGATGATGGTAACCCATTAACCAGTCCATGCACATCACCCACAGTGAAGTAAAACTTGCAAAACTCTTGCAGCAGGTCATTTAATCTTTCCCACTATTTTCACTATTTTTTGGATATGCTGATGTCTAATATTGTATATTTGAGTGCTACTACTACTGTGAAACCATGTCTAGCCTTTAGCTTCTCTTATTAATGATTTCCTATTCTTGATTTGTGGTTTTGTGTTTGTAAATGTTGTTCTCAAATGTGCTTAAAACCTTGAACTTGGACCCTATTAGAATCTTAATTAAACAATGGTCAAACACTCATTTATCCATTGACCATTGTTATTGTGATCTGATTACAACAGAAAATAGGAAAGGGTTTTTGAAGAGGGATTTTTGTGATTCAATTTTTATTAAGATTCAAACAAAAGTATTGGAGTGGTTTGCTGAGCCACATGAAAAATAAAGGAGTGGTATCTCATACACTGACTCTCACATTCTGTTCACCTCAGTAAACTTTACAGTGTGTAGAGAGTGTTAGAGAGGTTACTGTCATACTCTCTCAGGGACTTTTATTTTTATTTCCAAACTCCAAAACTAGTGTCAAACTGCAATGTCACGGCCAGCTGTGGGTTATTGATCAACTGTCCTGAGAGCAAAGTCGGTCACTGCATGTATGTTAACAATGTCAGAAAACTCTTGCAACTATAAAGTATCAAGTTTTTGGCTACTGTACACCTTGGCCTACAGACACATGACAAGTGTGGAGCACTCTGTGGATCAGGAAAATGTCCCACATTAAAACAAAGTGAGTGAGTATTCAGTGAGTCATTTCTTGCATACCATCTACCAACCCTCCGTGTTTGAACTTACCACAGTCAGGGATGACAGAGCAAGAAAAATTACCACTGAAAGCTGCCTACACAAAAAATATAATGCAAGGAATTTATTTGAATTATTTACAGTACAGTACAGTATTCTTTGTAGGAAGCTTAGGTAGTTGTCATTATGTTATGCCAATATTTCATTTCATCATCACAAATGAATCCTGCTCTGCTTGTCCTTGAAACTATCATGAATGGTAAAACATATTCCCTATTAAAGTATAACTGAAATAAATAGACAGTTCCCACTTTTGAAGTTTCTTCCTTTTCTTTTAGAAAGATTTATATCAGTTACTGGGGAAGCTGCTGTTGTCAAGAGTAGACATCAAGTCAGCACCAGCAACTAGTCAGGGACAAAAAAATTAGATAATAGAGCCATTAAGTGAGTCTGCTTCTTACCTCGGTCCCTGATGGGGTGGCCCCTGGTGAATCCACCTTGCGTTTTTTGCGGGGTCCAATGGCAGCTAGTGCTGTAAGGTTGGCATCTCGCTGCCGCATCTGCGCCAGTTCCTGTTGTTGCATCTGGTGACGACACAGGAACACAAAGATTAGAAAATATCCCTCTGCTCTATACGTGGTGTTGTGCTGCCCCGGTATCACATGTATCTGAAGTAGAAAGTATTTCATGTGCAAGGTATCAATATAGTGACTGCCAACCTAACATTTAATGTCTGCTGAAATAAAAGTGAATTTTACACAAATATTTGTATGTGTTATATGTAAAAATGTGTGATACTGTATGTCCTACAGGTGTCGGCTTTGAGGATTACAGTGGATTTGTCTCCATAAAACAAATTCATAACCAACACCCACACCCAAAATAACCATCTATGATACAGAACAGCTTTAAATGAACTTTTCTACTCTGTAGCACCGATGATCTCAAACTTCAAAACATCGCTTTCTCTCTCTCTGAATATCTTAACCAAATTAAGAAGCACCATGACAGTTATTTTCAGTCTCACAAGTGAACCAGGAAACACAAGATTTGAATTTCAGATCACACAGTTTCAATTTGAGGAGCATTTGTAACCAAAACTGTCCCACTTTAAAGCTCTGCAAGACCGGGTGAGAATGAGTGAACAATGAGACGAGAGTGGGACCAAATGTACAAATTAAAATATAGGAGAAATGTATCCCTCTGTATCCCTATTTCAATCCATCCATGTATTGTATAAGCTCTCCTGAGCCGAACAAAATGGAAGCCTGTTGTCAGCCATTAACAGAGCTTCTGTCAAAGATTGTGTATGTGTGCCTGTGTATGTGTGTATGCGTGTGTAGTCACAAGGTCCCATTGTGATTTTTGCACTTTGTGATATATATGGGGGAGGTTGTGGGGAGGCACTGCCCAAGGTAATGTCATGTCTGGCCGCAGGGCTGAGGGGGGACCCAGCGTTGCTTGGAGCTGCCCTTTCTATTGGGTGGATGTGTGAGGGCCTGGGGCCATGGCACAGAGGGTGTCTACACTCCCTCCAACATGCAAACACAGTACACACACACACACACAGACACACACACACCCACACACACACACACGCGCACACACACACACATACGTGCCTATCAATCTTGGCCACAGCACAGGGAATGCCTACCCACCAGCTTGCCTGCATGCCTGCCCGCTGGGGGAGAGAGGCCTGGGTTGAAGCGAACAGGGACAATCAATGTGCGCTTTCATGTCTTTCATGTTCTTTTATGTTATCTCTCAGCATGTGTTCGCTGGGCGCTGGTGTTTGTGTGCAGCACATATGTATGGGTTCTGATCAGGGGAAAATTTCCCGTTACTTTCAGATGGCGCACTGTAAAAGGTTGCTTTGGTGTACAAAGTCTGATCTAAAATGTGCATGCACTTGGCTCTGATTTTTTGCTAAAACCCCGCTGGCAAGGCATGCCCTTTAGGGTGTTGCCACTTCACATTTAGCACGGCGGAACTGTTGAAAGATCCAAACACGCTGACAACACAAAGTAGGGGAAATAATAGTAGTGAGTACCAACCAGCTGAATATCTAAACTGCATTCACTCTGCCTTTTTTTTTTAAATGGATAGTGGTGAAAATAGAGATACTGCAGTTAAAACGAATACTAACTAATAGCAGGTGAATTCAGGGAGTGTTGAGTTGGGAGTCAGGCTCTTAACACTGTGCAAATGCAGTCAGACACTGGGGATCATGACTGGATGCGGCAAACAGGGTGGAGATGATTATTGCCGCTGTCCACATGGCAAATGTAGCATTAATGTTATCAATGCTAACCTTATTAGGCCTTGCCACAAACAACACACAAATCTCTCCAGGCCTGAGAGAGCAATAGAGAGAGGGAGAGGGAAAGAGAGAACGAGAGAGGTCCGCTATCTCACTGATGGCACCAGGATGATCTCTGCCTGGCAGTTGGCACCAGGCATGGGCTCCCAGCGCCCACAGCAACTGCCTGCATTTTCAGATTTATGACTGTATGATAAATGAAGACTTCATTTTACCATCTGCAACCCTCCAGTCTGCGTTTCCTGTCAGTAAAGAGGCCGCCATGACACTGGGAGACTGATTTCTGATTTCAATCTGGTGCCACGATGCCGAGTCTACCGTCCTTCCTTTGATGACTGCCAGCTGATACAAGCCAGAGTTGGGCCAGGCTTTGATAGATTTGTTTTTCTATTAGAAGTTTTTTTTTTTTTTTTTTTTACAACTACCATTTACTTCAAACATTCACATCGAGTACATTCATCTAGACACACACAGGTGTTCAAATGCTATGGAGCAGTAGCAGCAGTATGAAGGAATGTGGATACATGCTGCCTTCAAACCATTTCAGTCCTTAGATTACTGTTAACATGAGCTGCTGGTACCATTCTCTGTATATATTTCACTCTGTACATACACACACAAACACACATACACAAACACACACACACACACACATATATATATATATATATATATATATTGTGTTAAGCAACTCTCGTGTTAGGAAAGCCATCAATCTCTTTTAGTGAATTTCTACGTGTTATGGAACTGGTCATGATTGTACAGATTGGTATTGTTGCAACATTGAATGATTTTGCCAGACACCTCTTTGAGATATTTAGATTTCATTGAAACAGATATGGAAATCAAAACTGTGACCTACAAGTACAAGTACAAGACTCTCTGTCTACTTTACGGACTACCCTGTCACCAACCATCTCCAAAAACTGCAAAGGTCACTACAGAGATTAATTCCAGAGTGGGAGAACAACCAGCTGGCAGGATGCATACATTTGCCAGATCCGATCAATGGTACCACATAAATATCTGCTGCTCCAAAGTCACATAAATACCAGTGCTTCCAGTCTGCCTGTATGCCCTTTTGAAGCAGCGAACTGGGATTTGTCAAGTCAAATTATTAGCAAAGGTCAGGAGATGTAGAACATTTTCAAGATACCCACAGAATCAATCTACAGCTTTGTTACAAAAAGGTTTTAATCTAGATGCAAAAAGCACAATGTGATTATGTTATGGCTGGCGTGGTGAAATGGGACGTGTATGGAAATACAAATATGAACGTCTCCGGGGAAACACTTGTCGCACTTGCACAAAGCTCTCCAACAGATGTTGAGTGCCCTGCTAAGTGCATATCAGTTAACTCCATGATGACATCACCCAATGTTTTAGGACAGTAAAAAATGCATTACCCGGCACCCACCCCAAAAATACAGCATCTTCTTTCTGGCAATGGATCTGAATGACACATGGTTGATATGCTTGAAATATCCATCAGGATGCCAAATTACATGTATTCATCAGACTACTGGTGTCATGGACTTATGTCCTGGAAGAGTCCTACAAAATCCATATTTAAATCAGACTAAACCTTCTAGTTTGAGCGTAGTGGATGTCAGTGTTTATCAGCAGTGGTTTTCAAGTTTAACACACAGCGGCTGAATCAGTACAGCTGGTGCTAACAAACTAAAAGGTGGCTTTGAGTAAATTCACAGTTAAATAATGTCACATTACTAATGTCTGTTGTTGTCTTATGGACTCATCTCCTTTGTTTTTGATCACTACATTCAAATATAATATACATTCATTTCTCAGAAAGAGGTTTCCCCTAATTCACAATTTATTAATGTATTAACAATGATTTAGGTAGTTCAGATGAACTCTGTTGCTTTAATTTTATAACAGCCCACCTCACATTAAATTTACTGTAAGAAAAAGTCAGTGGTCTGCACATGTTTTATTGTCTTCATGCACATAATTACGAACAAATTGTGCTAGTGAAAATAATCAGATCCATTTGGCTGTCTCACCATTGTTTTTTGTCGTCACCTGTTTCCCACATCTTGAATTATTTACGTCTAACTTCAAGCTCTGTGCCCTTAATAGATCGGTAAAAATGTCTGTCAAGACCTAAATAAGAAATAACAGTCCTTGTTCTCAGCACAGAATAAAGAGCAGTATGTTCTCTCATGATGCAAAAATGTCCAAAATCCGGCAAGAACCTCAGAGCGATGTTATATGCTTGGAGTGAAGAGGAGGATGAGCTGCAGGAGCCATGATGGCCAACCTGCCATTCTCCATCTCTGCTGTTTTTAACAAAAGCTTTTCTCTCCCTCCTCCCTCTCTCCCTCCCTCCTCCTGGCCTGAGGGGCTGCTCCTGGCCCCCCAGACGCTTACAGACAGATGTCCTTGGTAGAGCAGAACACGCTCTGCTTGACGTCACAAGCAGCTAGGGGGCTGTGAAGGAAGCTAAAGGGCTCTGTGCCCTGCAAAGACCACAGTATAAAAGCCAGACCATGGGTTTTTGAGTTGGCCTGTCTCTTACCCTCCCCCTAGCCAGCTTTGGTCCAACAAGACACAGCAGGGAGCTTCTCAGTATATAGACATGACATATGCCACCTTGGTGAAGGCTTTCATTTCCCCATACATTTTAAATAAGGGTTGGTAGCTCCAGTGGAAATCAAATCCCTTGTCATGGCTCTAACCTTTGTACTGCTAATCTATAGGCTGAGCTAAATTCATATGCATACATAATGATAGGAAACCTAGCTATGGTCAAACGCTGAGGGGAGCCTTCTCAAGAGACTGCTGCACTGAACGTTGCACTTTCTGCATTTTATAAAACCTACACTTAAGAATACTAGCTAACTCCGCTGGTGTGGACAATATTTACATTAGCACAGTGTTAAATTAGCACAAGTAATATTAGTATTCAGGCTTGAAGGATGTCACTCACTGTATAAACTACACTACTGTACAACCAGAAACTTCAAAGCATCTCTCTGCTGTCAGGTACATTAGGAGCAGGACAGACAGGTCTGGTATCACAGGACATTGATATGCTACCAGCTCCGCATAAGGCAGCATCAATGACAGACTGTGAAGTAGATAACTGATAGTGTAATTACAACAATGCCAGTTCGGGTCCGACCAGGACATTTATTTCATGTTGTTTCCCCACATTTGCTGTCACTTTCTTTCTCTCTGTCAGCTATCAAACAAAGGAAAAATTCCCCCAAAGACAGTAGCAGTGGATTTTAGGCCATGGACAAAAAGCATGATGTACAAAAAAGGCAGTTCTGATAATGCCACACAGGTTGTCATGTTGACATGTTGGCCTGTTGGTCCACACGGTCATATATTTTGGGCTGCATGCAAACTGTTAGCATACATGTGGGCAATTTTTGGGCAAAATTTTTTTTTGATGATTTCAAACATTTATTCAGATAATCAATTGATTAAGCTAAAGCCAGAAAATTCAGAGGAATATTTAACACTTTATTAGGTTTTAGTCATGCTAAAAGCAATGTTGGCCTGTTGGCTAGTCCACCACTTAATAACTTAATACAGACATTCATGGTACCAATGGGATAAATCCTTATGACTTTGCTGATCCTCTGACTTTTCTTCTAGCACCACCATCAGTTCATCCAACACTTTGGTTTAGGACCAAATACCTGCAAAACTAATTACAATATCAGTTTTGTGCTAATTAATTAAGGTTAGCGTGCTAACATTAATAATGTTAGCATGTTAATATGCTAACATTAACTAAGGCTTAAACTACGATGTTGACCATGACAAACAATATACCTGGTTATCATCATCATGTTACCATGCCGACATTAGCTGCGTGCAGCCTCACAGAGCTTGTAGCATGCCTGTGGACTCGTGTTTTCATATTAATTGTACTTCATTCACTATTTGATGACTTAGAACTAGACACAAAAGAAGCAAATATGCATAAAAAATAACAATGATTAACCTCAACAAAATGTCTTAGTTTGAGTGTAACTTAAGATCAAATGTCTGTGTAGAAATGTTTGATGAATGATGCCCAGTGGCCCACGTTCCTTTGTGTAAGTTTCCTACTACTAAACATGAGTGTGTGTTGACATTTTACGTGCTTTATGCATGTCTGTTACCCATGGACCTCATTCACCTGACACCCACATGGCCGGCATTATGAGAACATCTGTGAGCTGCATCTTGAGGCCTTTCTTCATGTGAAGTGCCTGGCAGTTAGTTCGCTGCAGGGTGAAGAGCCATTTGCACTAACCAATCAGGTTTCACTTCTCCATCTGCACTCAGATGCTACAAAGAGATGAGTTCAGCCTCAACCTGCTAATGCAGGCAAGTCTTTGTGTTAAGACTGGATAGAGACATGTATGACTTCATCAGTAGAACACAGTAATTACATATGGCAGTGTCCCTCAAGCTCATATATTGAATATTGAATTAATGTATAAAAATATATGGGCAGTGTGTGCATGATGTTAAGTGCTGTACTGAGAGCTGTCATGTCTATAAAGGGCAGTTAGTTGCACTGTATTGTCTATTGTATTAATATATGGTATATAGTTGTTTCAAGCCATATGTACCAGTATTGACAATTTTCCTAATGTAAATCAATTTGTGTTTGCACTATTGCACTGATACCACCCATCTTCAATAACAGATAATAAATCAATCGATATTTAAAAAGTGTATAAAAGAGACAAAAATGCTCTGAAATTCTGTTTCATCACCTTTTTCAACACATAAATCTCCAAAAAATATTTCAGTAAGTCTGTTTGTGATTGTATTATTTTACCTACGGAGATTAATTCAAAATACATGCACGAGCTAATAGTCTTGGCTCAGAGTACTCCATTTCCTCTGAAGCTGTGTATGTCAGAAGTGTTTCCAGGGCCAAGGACCAATTATTCAGAGCCCTCAGCCGTCCCTGGAGCTAAGGTCATTATATGAGTGTCACTATCATGACCCTATGGTTCCTCTTCATCTGCAACTTATTTGCAAGAATTAAACCGTGCATGGGGAGACTGTGTAAAATATGTGGATAAATTGAATGCGTCTAAAAGACTCTACGCCTCTCCTTCAGAGTGAGTATCATTTTTATAAATAATAACATTTGCGCTTCACATTTTGGCAGGGAACAGTGTTTAATGAAGGAGCCAGAAATCAGTGTTAAGCAGATTCTGACGGTGTCACACCGGAGCGACAGGGGGAGAGTGGTGATCATTAAAAATACTGCTTATCTAAGGGAAAATTTCCTACTTTAAATGTTCTCTCGCTTTGTCTCATTCTATGCTGCCGTGCTTCGTCTAGCAGTCTTCTCTCTCTCTGTTTCTCTCTTTTTTTTAACATTTAGATTCGCCGCTCGTCACCTTCTATTGATCACACCTAATTTGCATCCAGGAAAAGATGAGAACTCAGATATTCACACTCCGAGAGAGGACGATCTCAATGATTTATTCATTTCCAAATCAAAAAAAAAAAGGAGTGAAAGGAAGGTAGATGAGAAGGGGAATCTTCATAGGCAGCAGGCGACTAGCAGGCTCTGAGGCTGGGCTCCTCTTCCCCACACCGCCCCCAGGCACATGGTGTGCAAGTCCTCCTAATTAACAAGGTGAATCATGCTGCCGCTCTCTAATTAGCCAACATGACAATCTAATGGAAACATGCAGGCCGAGCTGGCACACTTAGCATCACCTCACAAAGACCCTCACTACTGTCCTTCCCATATGAATTCCACAAAAATGACACCTCAGATTTTAGATGAAAAAAATGGGGTAGAGTGGTTCAGGGAAGTGTGTTTTTGGGAGAGGTCAGAAGGGAGAAGTTGGCTGGTGAGGGTGAGATTTTTTTTCTTCTTCTCTGTTATCCTCCGTGTGCATGGTGTTTGTTGCCTAATTGAAACATGTCCTGCCTCCTGCCTCCCTCTCACTTATATCCCAGGCACAGGAGGCTGGCACCTCGCCACCAGCATAGCTCAGCATGCCCAATTCCCCTGTCGCTCGAGTCCCAAGGAGTGCTCCAGCTCACAAAGAGAAAAGTGAACCTACAGGCTTGTACAGCGAGGAGAACGAGTCGCTATCTCCCTCTGAGGCAAAAAAATCTCCTTTTTTTTGTTGTTTTCCTTCTCATTACAGCACTTTGTAATATTCGAAAACACACAGGAACACCAAAGGTACTTTTAAAGCCCGCTTCTTCTTTTTTTTTCTTGTAATATGTCTTGAGGTGAAGAAAAAAACTGAAGTTGAGACTACCGACAACAAAGCAACAAATAAAAATAGGGTTACAGTGTACTGTTTAGTAGCCTGCACATCTTGAGGACCTACAAAACAGACCTTTCTTAAGTGATAATTAAATTCACATCAACATCTTGTATCATTTTCTGAAACATTAAAATCTAATTGAAATTATATTGAATAAAAGGACACCTGCTAAACTAAAGCAAAACCTAATTTGTAAAAAAAAAAAGAAAAAAAAAAAAAGGGAAACAGTGAAGTACATGAGCATAACGTTCTTCTAATCACACTCGTGCTTGTTGACCATAAATGCTGCTGCTCTACATCTATAAGGTATTGTGTATCAGTGAGGCCAGAAGACAAGAATATAACAACTATGAAGTGGGACACACAAAACAGCAGGAATTCTCTTTGAAAGTCAGCACAGAAAAGGGAGAGAACGTGGAGGAGGGTCGCAGGCTTTTGCCCCGGGGCCAGCCTAATGGGGGAGAGCGCCTCTTTGAGCAGAGTAGTTTGTGGAGGGCCAGAGGATGAAAGCCTATGAACTTGCAGATATAACTGGCCTAATAAAAACTAAGGGTCTGCTACATTGTCCTCTGACACACAAGAGCCTCTCCTCTCTGGAGAAGTGTGAGGCTCTGGCTGTCGGGGCTGAAAGTGTGGGTGGATTCCAGTCTCTCAGTGACCTGGTCACTTGTGGAGGATGCCTAGCCAATCAAGAAACACGTATGTGTGCATTAAGGCCTGGTGCATACTGGCTGAGCAAAGGGATTGTGATTTAAATAACATGTACATTAATGTGAACAATTCTGTATTATGTGAGCAGCGTGGCTTAATATGCTTAATTTGATCAGGGTTGTGCATATGTCACATGAATATTAGTCTAATTTGATTCATAGGATTTAACATACAGTATATGTCCGTACAGCAAGGAAGGACGTATAACTGCAGGCTTTTAATTGGAGCCATGAAAGGTTCAAAGTTGAGCTTGTGCAGAATTAATTCGGTGGAGGTTCAAGACATTTCAAGCAATGCTGCTGCATCAAAATGGGCAAAAAAAAAAAATCTCAATGCCTGAAGAAGAAAAATATTTGAGGAAAATTATTCTAACAAAAACCTCTGAGAATCCCATTGGACAGCTCTCGGTTACACACAAGTCTTCTGGAATCACTCTGAGCAAGAAGTGGAGTGTTGCTGCAAGGGAATGGTAATGTGGAGGAATGGGAAAAGAATAGAGAGGAGAGGAGAGGAGCAGAGAGGAGAGGAGAGCATGGACTCCCTCACACATCATCTAAAGGTCTGGCAGTGATTGGGCTATCAGTTGGAGACAGACTGTGTTAACTATTTTTTAACCTTTATTTATCCAGGGAAGCTTGACTACGCTCCTCGCTGCTTTCTAGCAACATGGTGTTACACTCACTCACGCCACGGACTCGTCCTGTTGACTCAGGCTGAGAGAATGTGAATCAAATACTGAAAATGTGCATGTTCAGTTTTAGCACTTGGTCACTTGCTGTGGTGTTACTTTCCCTCTCCGCTCACCTGCAGTGCTGTCTCATCTCAACCAAAAGTGATCTCATGTTTTTATGTCTCTTGATTGTTTTATATTGGTTTTCAAAAAATGCATTTACCATAAATCATTTCTGAATAATTTATAGTTTTCAAGACATTACATTGGGGGGACTGGGGCCTCAAACATCTTGGCATTAAAGCGAGGTTAATGTCATACTGTTACGAAGAAACCTAAAAGAGGCCCCCTGGTGGCTCAGGGGTTAAGACACTGACCATGAACCACAGCCTCTCTGGTTCATGTCTAGGTGTCATTCTTTATCTCTCTCTCTCTCTCTCTCTCTCTCTCTCAACTTCACATTTCCTGTAGATTAGAATACCTCACTTAAAACTGTGGGTGATGTCACATCAATTTAATTTTAATCTCAATCAGTAATTTCAAAATACTTGCTGTAGTAAAGATAAATGAAAAATATTTAACATGTAAAATAAAGGCACCTTCCACTTTTGGCCAAAAAATATTCATAACACCAATAATCAGGAAGCTACTGAGAAAACTCACCATAAATCTCACCACTATTTCCAATTAGTAGTTGCTCTGGAGAGTTCAGTCATACAGTATCACATGATCTTCAAAGCGGACCTTGTGGTTTGATTGTTTTCTCTACTGCTGTTTACAAGCTCAAGAATGAACTTCAAATCTCCGTTTGAAAGTTGTTTTCATATGAATTTGTGTAAATTATATATTCTATAAATAAATGTGGTTCTAAATTCATTCATAATATATATATATTTTTTTTAAGTCAGAGGGGGGAGAGGTAGAAAATAACACAACCAGTGACACTGCCCATCACAACAGTGAGCGAAGTGTCAGCTCTGATGTTACTTTAGCTTAACTAAGGTGGTGAATATATCAGATTCATATTGTCCTCACTGTACTTGTCCTTGTTCACCTGTAGCTGTGCATCTGTAGAATCATCTGCTTCCCAAAGTGGGTTTTTTAATGTTTGTGACGTCAAACTGATTTGTCCAATTAGCACCACAGTGGGACTTGGGAGCGCACAGTGCTTAAGCAATAGTATATGATTAACCAGCCCACATGAACTGTGCCATACGGTGGAAATATTAGTGGTATTGGCACGACATGGTTTGCTTCTGCAGCTGAACAGACCCTAACAGGAGCTTTTGGCCAGATTTTGGCCAGCTGTAGTAACCAATTTGTCTTTCCCCTCTTCTCTCACCCCTCTTCTCCTGCCCTCTCTCCACTCCTCTTCCTCCAGTTCACTCGTTTCCTGCGTCCACTTGTGCCTGCAGACGCAGCTGCGATGATGAATCTGTGGCTGCAGTGTGTCTGTGTGTCTGACATTGTGATGTATCTCCACTGGCCTTAACTCCCTCTCTATCTCTCTCTCCCTCTCCTCTTCCTCCTCCCCCCTCAAGTCTCCTTTTCTCTCCATCTCTTTGTCTCTGTCTCTCTGTCTCATTCCCTCTGTCTCTCTCTCTCTCATTCTCTCACTCTCAATGATTAGGCATTGCCTGGCCTCCTGCCTCAGTGATG
Source organism: Seriola dumerili (assembly GCF_002260705.1). NCBI lineage: Eukaryota > Metazoa > Chordata > Actinopteri > Carangiformes > Carangidae > Seriola > Seriola dumerili. Next base: position 10,081,557 of record NW_019174258.1, on the reverse strand, counting down.
GAACAGACAGAACACACAGACCCACCACTAACAACAACAACAAACAGGAACTGAGCTCCGCGATTTGCCCATTGATTTTCACTGGGGGCATTTCTGAAATAGCCCATCTGACCTTTCGGCCAAATGGTAGTGAATGGAGGAAACAGAGGCACTAGACTGCTCTGCCTCTCTCACGTGAAACCTCTGCCAGCGACCATCTGACCAGTAGGTTGCTGGTGCAAATAGAAATACACAATTAGAGGCCTGGCAAAATAAATGTACAAGGCTAAACGACCTGCTGGAGACACCTAGAGCCTACAATGTTCATTATACCCCAAAATACTGAGTAAAACAGTGCACTGATGATTTTGGTATTCCTGGTAACATTGTAGGTCAGATCTAGAGAAAAGGCAGTGGAATCATTAAATATGATTTTAAAAAGATTGTTTCGCCTCGGTAGCACAAACTCAGCTCTGTAAACTTAATGGCCATGTGTTTGCTAGATTGTGAGATATTTTGTGACCAAAGCTAACATCTCGGCCTGAGGGTGGAACAAGCAGAAAGCTCATGGATTGTCCAAAACGAAAAGGGTTCATCCAGTAGGGAGCGTGAATGTGTTCAATAAACGGCACAGCAATCTGCTTTCTCATGTTTCAAGTGGAAGTTTTGGCCTGATGGTGGCACTAGAGCAGGCGATTCAGTGAGGTGTGCCTCTCTGGGGGGGGGGGTTAGGATGAAAGGAACCGGTGCATGACAGTGTTCAAAACTTAATTGATTATTGTGGGCTGGTCACTGATTTGGCCTGGTTATTAACAGGGTCAGCAGTTGGAGCAGTGTCTATGGCACACAGCTCATGGGGGATGTTATGGTAACACTTACCACTTCACCGCTGCAGTTTGCATTAAAAGCTGTACTCCTTGTCGAAGTTATGATTCAATCATATCTGATGATTAATGGGAGTTACTTTTTCCAAAGATACCATATCTGTGATGTCTGATGCAAATGAACATCTACAAATCTGCTCAGAAATCACAGGAAAAGAAAGTTCCTTATAACTCCAGAACTTGCCTGAGAATCATCACAGTTTTAAATTTTTGTTTGGTATCAAAGTAATCCAGTGATATTCACATCCATGTAGTGCTAATAGCTTATTTGGCATATTTTACAGCATTTAGTGTCACTGCACTATATATAACACTGGATCCCAGTGTTATATTGACTCTGGGTTCCACCACCCACTCATTTTAGATTATGAGGTAAAAATCTATTCAACCAAACTTGATCTTATATATATATTTTTCCAACCTGTCCTTATTGTCACCATGTTCATGTTTATGGACTGTGAAAAGGTAAGAACTAATAATACTGTTATGCTATCAGGCTAAAGGAGAGCCTCTAAGCAATGCTAGTGATTTAGCCATTCAGGCACCTGCGATGTAGCCTGTGTGGAACTACAGGGTGTGAGCGATATCACCGTCACAGAGCAAAACACTTTCACCGACTAAAACCTGGGTATGATGAAGGATTGTGGCTACACATAGGAAGTTTGATTCCTCCTCTGTTGCTCCTCTGAGGTTTCTCCCCTCTTTTGTGTAGTTTTTCTAAATCCAGTGGTTTAAAGATGAAGGTGTTGCATCTTGTGCAGACTGTAAAGCCCTTTGAGGCAGAGGCTTTATTTTGGGTTATGTAAATGAAATTGCTTTGACTTGACATTCAACCTGAGCTTGACGGTTCATACCATTTATTTGCTGCTTATCTGTTAATTCCTGATCATCGGCCTTCGCACTAGACTCCGGTCTGCAGCGGCATTTTCACAACACACTGCACCTGCCTTTTTAAAAACAAATCATGCACCAGCCCAATTTACACGCCGACACTTAGCTCAAGTATATAACACGCTGTAATTCCTTCTCTCCAAAATGGTGATTGTTTGGTGGTGGTGGTTGTTTTGTGTGTGTGTGTGTGCATATGTATGTATATGTGTGTGTGTGTGTGTGTGTGTGTGTGTGTGTGTGTGTGTGTGTGTGTGTGTGTGTGTGTGTGTGTGTGTGTGTGTGTGTGTGTGTCTGTGTGTGCATGATCAGGGACAGGGGCTTAAAGAGAGGCTGGCTCCTCTGCCCGTCGCCTGGAAGAGTAGCTCGGGCTCATTATCCTGATGAAATTTGCGCAGATGTGTGAGCTGCCGACAGACTCTGCAGTGACACAAACAGCCAGCTCTGTCCCCTTGAGCCAGTCAGGTGATGAAAACTGGAGAGGCACGGGGGCTGAGAAACGACGGCCATTAAGCAAAAAAGAAAGAGGTGAGGGAGGGTGGAAGCGGGGTGTTGTGTGTGTGTGTGGGGGGGGGGGGCAGTTAAGGGGCTGGGAGTCTTCCTTATCTCTATCTAGTGGGAGAAAGCATTACATAAAGTAACAACTTCCAAACCACCTTCTTAAAATTCCAGATGAAAATGAAAATGTGCATACGTGCAACACTGCGTCTCCTCACGAGGCGCTAATCTGGCCGTATCCAGATGACGAGCGGTCTGCCACTTAACAGGGAGGAGATCCACTTTGATCACATGGCCCCTGGGGCAAACCTATCGCGCTGCCTATTACGCTGCTTCATTTGCATATGTGGGGCTTATGGGTAGGCTGCGATCTAGTGTGAATGTTTTAAACTGCGGCAGGGCTCACTGTTGCTAGAAAGAAATGTCCAGGAGAGACGCAGGGGAAAAGACAGAACGCTGCCAGTAGCCAGAGGTAAGAGAGAGTCCACTCGTCACTTGAGGGGTCACGAGTTCAACACCACAGACTGTTGAAGAAAATCCTGCCCACAAAACAATTCTCAGTTGCCCTTGAGCAAGGCATTTACAGTGTACACCTAAATATAGAGGTCCACATTAAAAGACAGTGGTTGCACTGGGAAGCTGTCAGGCGGAAAACTGAAGAACTGTGTGAGTATAAATTACGGTGTTGGTGAGAAAAGTGCATACGTGCTCAGTAAACTTTACCTGCATGAATAAATTTAATAAGAGAGCAAGTGACTCCTTAAGTTGTACATCAGCAACAACAACAACAACAACAGGTGAATGGTGCCTGTTTTATCCTCCTGCCTATACAGACAACTCTATGGAAGCTCCACGCAATCCTCTTGATCCTTGTTGCGAGCCAAGGACTAAAAGCACCCAGTGAAGTTATTCTGGAGTAAACAAAGAAAAAAAAAAACACAAATGCAATCTTCCGCTGTGACAGAACTATTTTGTTTGCGTAAACAACATTAACCAACCACTGAAAGAAGAGTGGTCTACTTTCTGAAATCCACCGGGAATTTTATTATATACAAAGACCCGCTCTTGAAATAAGGAAGATGTAGCACCGCACAACCAAAAGAAGTCAGTTGAAACATTCCCCAGTTTGCAACGCAGCGTGTTGTGCCTTGGCCTATTACTTGGAAAAAGGAAATAACTCTTTTTATGCCTTTGTACTTAGCATTAGTAAAAGTTAATGTGGAGCATGGACTGGTACGTCTGAAACCCTTATTCACCATACAGTTTTATAAGTGAACATCATGTATTTCTGCAGGTGGACTCATTTACATAGAGAAATAAACAGAAAATATATTTTTTATCTCTTTTAAACCACAAGGAGGTTGAGAGATCATACTTTTGTGTTACAACAAAATTAAAACAAATGTGAATCTAAGATAAGACACCAATGAGCCGAAAGTGACTGAGATGAGAAGGAATGATACAACAGTTAGTCAAAATTCAAACTGGTGTGAGATGAAGAGGCTGAAATTGACGGAGAAAAAAAAAAAAAAGAAAAGAAGAGGGTGGAGGAAATGCAGAGTCTCTTTCGTTCACAGAAAATAATTTTCCACACACGGGCATCAATCGGTGCGAATAATTCCTCAAACTTTTTTAAGTCCGACTTTAAATGGCATTACATATGTAGTGAGGCATGAAAAATTAATACGCTGGAGTCGGGGAAATGTCAAGGGTAATGATCTCCGCAGCAGCTTACCTCCTTAGCTTTCTGTTTCAGTCGAGCTTGCTCTGGGTCCTCTTGCCTGGAGCGACTCTGTGGAGTAAAGGGGAGGGGGAAACACAGGTTAACAGCTGGTTTAAGGAGCCCACCCCACCACCACCACCTACCCACCCCCCACTCTACTCATCTGTTGCTGCTGCAGCAAAAATAGTGCAAAATGGGAACAGGATACAGAGGTGTCAAGGACATCGTATTTGAATTCAGAGAAGTGCAATGGAGCGCCCCCCGGGGGGCAGTGGCCTTTAAACCCGCTCCAAATCCAGCCCTAAATAAGCCGCTGGAGGGGGATTCTAATCAAAAGAGGTTATTAAAAATTCTGCACGAGCCAGCACACACGCACACACACACAGTCACACACACACACACACACACACACACACACACACACACACACACACAGACACTCACAGGGCAAAGGATGTTGGTGAGTATCAGTGGCAGTGGCTTAGTGTGTGTGTGTGTGTCACTGTGAGCCAGTGTAGCTATCCAATGCTGTGCGTGTCTGTGTGTGTGCATGTCCCCGGCGTAACAACACAGCACTTCTATTTTAATCAGCAGCCAAGATCTGGGTGGATGTACTTGTCCCTGGGAATCCTTCACCACACGGCCAAATGTACATGTACGGCTGACCACTGCAGGCAATACGGGCAGATTATGTTTCTGCACACTAACTGGATGCAGTTAGTTATTTTGTGAGTTTGGACATAATCTGTGTAGTTATATTTTGGCTGGATTAGTCAAAATTAGGTCAGGTCCATGAAAACCTTCCTAATATTTTTGTGCAAACAAATAATCATGGTTCTCTTCTAAATCGCCATTCAAAAGGTGAAACAATTGTGAATGGATTATGCAATAAAATGTCTATTGAATATATTTTACAGTACAGTCTGTTCATGATATAGTTATAAATCTATTTTAGTTTCATAAATAATTTTTTACTTCTAATACCACATCAGTCAGATCAGGTGCTGCGCCTCCCTCCAAAGCTGGACACCCCACTCCCACCTCAACCCCATACGTCCCTGTCTCTCCTTCCTCTCTTCATCTTCTCCATCTTAAGCACCAAGAGCTGCTCTTCCTAGCCTTCCTGCTAATTGGCTTTAAATATATCAGGCGGTTCACGTACTGGTCGGTATCTCAACTACGACTAATGTGTTTGCCCTCCGGTCGGCCGGAGCATCCCTCAAGACTTGAGTCATATTTTAAATGGACGGCATAGAGGAGGGGAGGGATTGTTGTGAAGGGGAGGAGGAGGAGAGGAGACGGGGGTGGAGAGGATTATTTTTTGTGGGTTTCTTATTCAAGAGGTCAAATTAGCTGGCGCTCGAGCGGCAGAGAGGCAGGCAGGGAGGTGGGTGGCGGCAGGACGGAGGAGTGGGAGGGGTTGGTACAGATGGACTGTTTACAAAGGGCAGCGGTGCCACTGGCATGCTTTACATCTCCTCTGTCAGCTGCCCTGGTTTTCCCACTTACAGAGGGGAGAAGAGGAGAAGAGGACTGGGTGGGACATGCTGACAAGCTTTGTTGGGTTTGGGAGTTATTTTGTGATGACGAGCTGTAATTTTTTTATTTTTTTTTTCTACCTCGACCAGTTGTGTCTACTTTTACTTTGCTTTTCTTACATATCCCAGAATGACTTATGAAAACCACCAGAGGGTTGTACTTGTTTCATTTAGCTGTGGGTTGTATGTGGAAAGAGTAAAGTCAACTTGAATATTCTGTCAATATATTCTCCTGCATATTGAGTCCAGTGGGTGAGACCTGTTATTCCTCTTGCAGTAATCACACGCACATCTATAAATATGGTTATTCTCATTTGCTTTATAATGAAAAATACAATAAAATTAATATGAACGAAATGAATAACCATGAAAGAGCCAATGTCAAGCCTTACTTTACTCCTGTTTTTACACGAGAGCAGGGGAGTCATATATCGAGAAAAAACGAGAAAAGCCATTTATGCAATATGTCTCCTGGCTGCATAACATTACAGCGTTCTGAGGCTTATAATGTATTCAGTGATGGATTCCTCCCTGTATGGTCGTTGAACATTGGTCAAAAATGGAGGGTGCAAATAAAAAGGTCAATTTTTTTGCCTTTTTGGAGCTGTTTTTAAAGAATGAATGCCAAAATATGACGTTTAGGGTTTGGACAGTTGGCAGTTGGAGTAAGAGAAACAGAAAAAGTGTGACTGAACAACAAAAAAATTGACCAATGATGCATCCAAGGTTACATCATTAGTAAGTGCTCGTTTAAATCAGCCTGTGATACTGAGAGGGATTAGAGCCATAAACAGATGAACATACATGTGTCCGTACAATAATGAACAACGAATCAGCATGCAGTGTTGTAGAAACATTACTAGCTTGTTGTCCGGCAGTGTGTTGTTGTAGTAAATTTAGCGATCAACAGGCAAAAATTGGCTTTCCAAACTTCTCCTTGAACTGAAACGCCACGACAATAAGAGCCAAAAAGCCACAGACACGGCTCTGAGGTGAAGTCAAACTATCCTCATGCAGGCCAAATAGCCCCGGGGTCAGCTCTTCCTACACAAACTTGGCGATATTTGCAAAAGTTCTCCGCTAATCCTGTTAATGAGGAGAGCTCTTCACAGTTTAAAAGTTACACTGTTCAAACATGTAGAAGTAAAAACTGACAGAGAGGATCTAAAAGCTGAACTATCCCTTTTTTTTACAACACACTTTACGGTGTCGTTTCCTGCTGAGGCAATGTCTTTTTTTTTTTTTTTTCACAACCAGCAGTGAGGCTATCTGGTCTCTCCTAACAGAAAAAACAGACAGGTCATGAGGTCTGGTGGCCAGTGTTCATCAACTAGAGGATTTTCTAATATCCTGCATGGCAGGACTGGAGCGTAATAATGCAATTAAGACGCTGAGGTGTGCTGCAATGAGAATCTTTACTGTGGGACATTGGCTCCATTCAAAATTAATTAAATTAACCTAGCTTTCTGCTAATGTTGCACCGTGGGGCATTTTCATTTACAAAAGATTCTCTCTCTCTCTCTTTTTTTTTTTTTTTTGGTCTGTGGTGATCTTTCCAAATTTGAAGACCTCTTTTCACTGATAAACAAATGTCTCTACACGCACACAGGACCGAGTTAGAGTAGTGGACAGGTAACAATGCAAGGACCGTATTTGAAATAAGTAGTTTTAATACCATCTTAGAATGTTTGTGCAGGTATTCACTTTCTATATGGTTTATTTTATTGTGTCAAGTTATTATGAGCTTTGTGCACCAATGATCAATCTATAAATGTATAGTATTTTGCAAAGAACAGAGGGTCAGTGTATAAGCTACACCCTCTACACTGGAGATTATTACTATCATATCATTTCATGTGATTTACACTTGAGTTTCAGCTGAAAGTGTAAATAACAATCTACCACAAAAAGCTCATGAAATGGAGCCAGGAGAAAGAAATCACCATGAATTTTGAGGACTGTAGATTAATATTAGATATGGACCTTACTCTATTACAGACGTTTTAAATAATTCTCTGACTTGGCGGTGGATGTTAGCAGCTGGTAACTGTTGAAATGATGACCGACAATTACATTTCTCTCATTTCCTAACTAATTACAAGTCCATAAAATAACTTTCACCATCACTCAGGATGCAGTGAAAAAGCACTGCTTGTAGTTACGACTGTGTTTGAAGTGACGGAGCTCATCAGCATGTAGTGCGCGGCCCTCTTCCCCCACATCCACGCAACTTCAGCAAAACTGCATGTGTTGATTAAGTGATGATTTCTTTTTGTATTCTGACTGCCACCTTAATCTGTGCCATCGGCAATTTTAAATGTATTTTTGCAACAGCTTTGGTGCTAAAGAGTTATTGCTGTAGTAATATTTGAGTTGTACATTCAGCAGTGCAGCAGGTATTATGAGCATTTTTCCTTGGCCTTTCTATTCATAAAGTTTAAACTAAGCAGCTATCTCTGCTCATAATGACTAATGCAGTTTGTTCTAAACAAATCTCTGTTACTGCAGCTGGAAAAATGCAATTTTCCTGGTAAGAGTCTACTTAATACCAGATGTTTAGAGCAATATTATGTAAAAGCTGTATATACTGGTAGATAGATAGATAGATAGATAGATAGATAGATAGATAGATAGATAGATAGATAGATAGATAGAGAAATCACATGCTGGCTTTTCTGACACTCTGACAAATCTGTGCTCTTTTTAAAACGGATGCTCTGTTTCACCTGAGCTGTCAAGGCTTGTGAAAGAGGGATGTTTTGTAGGTTGTACGTGGCGCTGTGTGTGTGTGTGTGTGTGTGTGTGTGTGTGGCAGGTGCATGAGGGTTGCGTAGTGTGCGGGGTCCCCCACCCGCCCTCCTCCTCCTCCTCCTCCTCCTCCTCCTCCTCGTTGTGTCCGGGGAGGAAGAGCCAGGACAGAGGAGCCCTGGGGCCAGGAGCCTGGGAGGACACAGGGAGGTCACTTCATCCACTGGTGTCACACTCTAATTCATCTGTCAGGGCCTGCGCAGGAGCAACATGCACACACATATACACACACCAATACACAAGCACACACTGTTGCATTGGGACATAACAACTCTCTCTCTCTCTCTCTCTCTCTCTCTCACACACAAACACACAAACACACACACACACACACATAGCAGGATGGCGAGGTGACAATAACTTACTTTAGCGGCTTTCAACAGGATCTCTCTCTCCTGCTCGTCCTTCCTCTGCTTCTCGATTCTCTCCAGCTGCTCGAAGAAGCGGAGCTGAGAGCGAACGTCTGCAGACTGCTCGTAGCATTCATCGTCCTGACAGGCAGATAGAGAGAACATCACTGCAACGGTAACAGCTGGGAAAAAAAAAATCAGAGTCCCATTCGGTGACCGCTTCCGACGCTTCGGCCACAAATATTAGAACTTTAAGAAAGCCATCAGTCCATCTACACACAGTGAACGATCTCAACAGTAAAAGAAAAATTTCATCACCTATTGTAAACAAACTGCTACTGGTGATCTAGATGATCTGTTTGACCAAAGGAGGATAAGAACAGAGCATGGTAGTTAGATATTTGTCGAACATCAATGGCAGAAAATTGAGAAAGTCATAGAATTAAGAAATCTACTTTGACAGGATAAAACATGTCTCCACCAATCACCGAATAATTCAATAATTAGAGTCCACCCCTAAAACAGTAGTTATTGCTACACGTTAAGGGGCTCTCACAATAGCAGTGAATAGTAGATGAATAATCAGTTCTGATACGACTGTTGTTCCACAGTCAAGTCCACAACTAGTGATTATTTCAATTATCGATTAATCCGTGAATTTTATTTGATTAATCGATCCATCTTTAACTCTATTATGTGTCAGAAAATTGCCAATTGCCAATCACAGCTTGTCATTTTGCCAAAATGATTGGGCTCTGTTTCAAATCCTTTCAAATCCCTTACACAGCCAACAGCCTTTACCCCAGAGATATTAAATTTGTCATGACACAAAACATAGAAAATCATCTCCATCTTCACATTAGAAAAACTGTAGAGTTTTTTAGCCAATGTCCTTGAAAAATGACTTAGATGATTCATCGATTGTAGAATTGCGGCAGATCAATTTTTTGTTGATTGGCTAACAGATGAATCATTTCAGCACTGGTCCACATTGAATGTAAGTCCTGTGTTGGAAACATGGTCATGCCAAACAGAGCAGCCACTGAGCTAAGAGGAGACGCAACACAAGACAGAGAGGAGAGAAAGCCGGACAGATGGAGAGCAAACTGCCAAAAAAGTTTTATGAGACTTGTGTGATAGTAATTAAGTGTGCTTCATGGGAAGATGCATGAAGTGGTCTTCATTATAATTTTACTTGCAGTTTGCAATTTTTAATGACTTTAATATAGTAAAAGTTTAAATACATTTTTCTGATTCTAAATCAATAAAACATGTCAAGAGTAGGTTGAACTGATTGTGCGCACTGGTTGAAATTACGGCGATACTATCCTCTAACGCAGAGCTGTTACTTTGGGCTGGCGAAACAACACATTGTTTAAATCAGTCACACAAAAGCGCAGTGGACGGCCGCCATTAAAATCTATGGTTACTATCATGGATTACAATAAATAAGTCAGGCATGCCCTGCCGATAAACCTTAAAATATTGTCATGGTTAAACAAAGAATCCAAACTTTCGGATACAGTTGAAGTGGAGCAGCAGCAGACAGAACACGTCAACAGACGACAACACACAAACTTTTTCTATTTACAGACGACGCTTCTCTTTGCATTGGAGCATCACCTCCCACTTGGGAAAAAGGAAAGGCAAGTGTAACAACAACTTTTGTAGGTCATCAAAAGTTAATAGGATAATTGCTTATTTCACATGTTTGTGTGCGTACGTCTGTACATCTCCTGTGCAGATCTGTTCTCCTCTTGCACTTGGTTTCTATATCACTCTCTCTTCCATCTGTGTGTGTGTCAGGTCTGTGTGCGTGTGTGTGTGTGTGTGTTTCCATGAGTGGATGAACAGAGCTGGGTGGCACAGAGCACAAAGACACATCAGAGGAGGCTCATCGCCAGCACCCCTCCAACCCCCCTCTTTCTCTCTCTCTCTCATCCAGTCTCCCTCCTCTTTGTTGCAGCGCTGAGCCTGCACTCTTGCCGTAGCTCCTGCCGCCGCTGCCGAAGCCCGGTTGCTCTTTAAGGCCGCTTCGTCTTTTGGTCTTTTCTCTTTTTTTTTTCTTTTTTTCGCTGATGTCAACAGAGTGACTTCACAGAGCTTCATGCCTCTCTCACACACACCTCATTTACAAAACCACAAAAAAGGAAAAGAACGAACAGAAAGAAGAAGAAGCACAAAACAAGATGGGGACAACTGTAGCCATGCTCTTCCTCCCTGCTCCTCATCCTCCCGCCTTGGCGTCAGGAAAAAACACATTTTCAAAGTTTCCCCCCAGTTCTCCCAACAATGTCAAGATTTAGGCTTGTAGTTGAGATGGGTTTACGCTTTAATGTACACCAATTAAATGCGGTTATATAGTTACATTCAAGAGCGACGAGAGATAAAGCGACCAATAATGAGAAAAGTGTGCAGGTGTACACAGACGCAAAGTTTTGACTGACTGACTGAAAAAGTCTGAGCTCACCTGTTTATCAACTTCAGGGTAAAGACAATTTCTCATATTAACTTTTATGTGTTTATGTTATTTGTAAACGCACATTTTTTGCTTGTGAGTTTATGTGTGGGAGAGAAAGCGCGTTTCATGCCGCTGTGTGTCTGTGTGTGTGGATGTGGGGAGCAATTCATGTGTGTCCATAATTGAGTTTATGTGTTTATGTGTGTGTGTGCTTCAGTGTCCCCGATGAAGTTTCTTTCCCATCTCGTCTGATTTAATATCCCCTCAGAGTCTTTAATCCAATGTTTATTGTATATTTTGTTACATAAATATCTGTCCATGTATGTAAACAGCTGCCCGGGTTCAAGCCACACATTTAACATAATAACAGATTCATAACTAAACTTTGACATCATCTAGTTTGCTTCATCCCAAAGTACAGGGCACATATAATGTGATTCTGTTACTGTTACTTATTGATACTGATATTTATCAATTTCTTTCAACAGTACTTCATAGTAATGTGCCATCTCTCCTGCCCTTTTTATGAATAATTCATGTTTACAAAAATAAGCATGTTGGCTTTCTCTGGGATGATTCTCCAGGATTTTGAAGTAGGAACACACATTTTGTGTGTGTTTTAACTGATGTCAATAGTGTTTCTTTATAAAAAAAAGTTAATAATTATAGATTTGTTTGATATGATCCAATCAATTCAAGTTATTTTGCATGCAACCCACACGGCCTGTCCCACAGTATCCCGCCACTGCAGATTTCACTCCCCATTCTTTTCAGTGAGAAACAGAGCAAGAGGTTTCCACTGCTGCTCACAAACTGACCCTGTCTTGTTTGCTCCGCACCAAATTCAACCGGAGCGAAATTTGACCTGCAAAATTGCGCGCTCTCTGATGCCCACCCAGTTTGAGAGGGAGGTGGTGATTGACCCCTCATTATGGAAATACTGATAGTTTATGTTGTCGATTACATTACTACATAGCAAAATAGTAGAAGGAGTAGAGAAGTGGATGCTGATTAGCAGCAGTGAGTTCAAGGGGAAAGACCTGGTCAGACCAGCATTTCAATTCTTTCCAGTTCCAGTGGAATTGCCACAGTTAGTGGATTCACTTGCAGAGGCGAAGTAAATCCATGTGAATTTTTTTGCATCTAGTTCAACTTGGGTGAACAAAAAATTGCACCATTGACCTGCCATTACCTTCTGCTGGAGTACAAGGCGCGGCCTGTTTGCTTACACAATGAGAATTTTGAATTCATACAGATGGCTGCAGATCTAATATTTAATGTTTTATCAGGCTTGATCAAAAAAGAGAGTGATAGCCCTGGTGTGTGAGTGTCAGCTTTATGTTAGTTAACAGGTTAACATAAAGCTCAGTGAGTTACAATAAAAAACTGATTGGAAATAGATTGGGTTTAAGATAATCAATAAGAATAAATTACAAAAAAGGCATAGATTGACTTTTACACTGGTGTTTTGTGTGTAGGGGCATGTGTGTGTGAATTCTTCCTACCTTACAGGAGTCCAGTCGGTGCTGTGCGATAGTCGAAACCTTTTCTACCACAGTGCGAAGTCGTGACTGTGTGGCGTGTGAGATGAATGTTACAGCCTCCATGGGGACCTCTGTGACTCCAAACTTCTTAGCTGTGAAGGACGGACACACACACACACACACACACACACACACACACACACACACACACACACAAAACACACACACACACACACACACATACAGGCCAAGATGACACTTTTGCAATCAGTGAATCATAAGCATCAATTCGATACCTCTTTCTCACACAACAGATAGAATCAGTTATTTTCCTTCTCATTATCAAGCACAGATTTTTCATTCACCTCCCTGATTCAGTCGTCATTAAAACACTGTTCTTCTTACTTTATCATCTAGGACTTTTATAACACAACCTCAGTCCTCACTTTTGTTGTACTAAAGGGATAAAGAGGTTGGAAGTGACTGTTTTATCATCACTTCTCTTGCTTTCACAGTTTGCCTTTTTGAGAAAAACAACAGCTAAGCAGGTAGATGGTAATTGTTTCTGAGAGCAACACACACACACACCCAAACAACTTGTAAAAACACACCAAAAGAAGCCCACAACCTCTATTCAGTACCTCCACTCTTACACATTCACACACATTCAACTGTCTGGATTAGTGTTAGCAATTAACTCGCAGAAATAGGACTCATCACACAGGAAGTTAATTTGTTTCACAGTCTTAGTGCAAATTCCAAAGTGGCTTTACTAGCTAAGCTCCTTCAAGTGTGTAAACGACATTGACCATCTCTTTTCGTAGGAGAAGGATAATTTAGTTTCCTTGGAGCAAAACTCATCTGAAGTCATAACAAAAGAGAGGCGGACAGACTTTGGTAGGGTTACTATCTGTTTCCAACTTCCTTTTAAATTATTCCATTAACATAATTTTCTCTCTGGCACCCTTTTAAGTAAACCACACCAATTATTTAAATCAGCGGAACAATACATATACTCCTCACCAGCTCGAGCTTTGAAATAGATGGAGGAAGCCCTGTTAGCCTTATAATTACGGTGGCAATACAAGTGGCAATGTCACAAGGTCAGGGAAAAACACTAATAGGCCTCTGCTTCCTTAAAAAATAAGATCTTTCAGGGACATTAATATTTCAGAGAAAGTTTAAGAGAATTAGCCAGAGAGAGACACATTTCTGTGAGCAAAAACACATTCCTCCGCTTGTAATGATACAAATCATTAACATTCACCTAGAAAAAAAGGCCCATAACACAGCTAAAAACAGACTAATGAACTGGACAGCTTTAATATTTAGTGGAATTCATACTGGAAAGAAACAAAAGATAACAGGAATGACACGAATCAAAGGCTGTGACATCTTCACTTTTTGCATTTTTTTTAACATTCCCATCAGCCTCAGCTGAACGTTGTTACAAGGGAATGTTAACATGTTAATATGCTAAGATAGTGAACATGGTTAACATTTTACCTGCTTAACATCAGCATGTAGCGTTGTCATTGTGAACATGTCTGCATGCTGATGGTCACATATATGGTGTGGTGTGCTCACGTTTCAACTAATGTGCCCAAAACATTTCCAGTTCCTACCAATGGTTAATTTCATGACCTGTGCAAAACTAATTTATCATACATGCCTATATGCATGCTAGAGCTTTGAACAAATACTCTAAATTCTATTATATAATCGAGATATAAAAGAAGACATTCAATTGTGAATATGAATATTCGAGGCTGTGTGCCTCACGAGTTCTCGTGCGGGCCTGGACTCACACAACGTCACTTTCACAGATTGAAAATTAAATATAGGTCAAGCTGCCATAATGATGGCTGAGTTCACAACCAAACTTGGAAACAGAGAGTGAGTTGCACTCTGAGCAATCTACTCGGTAGACTGCAAAATTGTGGAACCTCACACACAAGCTATATAAGCTACAGTTAGCCTAGCCTACCATTCCAGCACTAGCAACCTGAGGGCACGGCTCGAAAATATGCAAACAAATGAGCATCTACACAATACTTAGTCTCTCGTTGTATCAGTCTCCCTTCTTATGGACATTACACTCAAAAATAAGATGAACAGTTTACAGCGATGTGTTTTTTAGAGGGATTAATCGAACGTCATTTTTGGTAAATTTTGACAGAGCCGCATGCCAACTGCACGAGTGAAGTGAAAAGCAAAATGGCAGCTTGTTTTAAGGGGAGACATGGTGCTTGGGCATCTGTTACTAACCACAAGTCAAGTCAGTCAATCACATCAAATTTTGGGTGAGGCACCACCGTTATGCAGATGTGTAAAGTATGAACGCCTTAAGATTCAATCTGCTTTTAATTTTCCTTTCCCTTCACCACCTTCGTTTACATGTTTCTATGGTGAGAATGAAGTAAGAATTATGAAGACAATGAATTGTAGGAGATATTTTCAACAAGTAAATCATCGATTGTCACAATATGTAATTTGTGTATTTGGTCACTAATTCTGCTTCGCCCTAAACTCGTCTAGAGATCACACAAAAACTGTCGAATGTTTGATACCACAATAGATTTTTATGCAGTAGCTGCCTGCCCATCATTTCCAACACAATCCCATGGAGAGGCAAAATCTGCATTGAGGCCTGGTAACTTGAATATTTATTTAGTATAGAAATGACTGGTATCCATAGCAACAAGGGTTCCCCTGAAAAGTAGCTGGCAGTGAACATGGAAAAGGTCCTGAACGAGCCATCTATGCTTGTTTATATCTATTATACCTTTCACTGTGTGATTCTTAGAGTAGCTTTAATTTGCTGCTTTTGACATAACTTTCATTGTCTGCTTTACGCTCTGCCCACAAACACAGAATAACACAGGACCCTCAGATACCTGAGCTCCACTTAGGGCTGCTACTTTTGCTCACCTGGATTGAGAAATTCACCTTTTTCTGAGAGACAACCACGATCTCAGAGTTACATGTGCTTCATCCCTCCAGACCACAGTAAACTCAGCTGAAATCTTCTCAACTGCACATCAGGAGTCAAGGTCTAATAAAGCCACAAGGACCACACCATTTTCAAATAGCTGAGATGCCACAGCCCCAAGTCATATCCTTGTTCCAGTCATGATGCCAAGAATAAAACACAGCTCTGTCTCCGAGCAAACAAAAACGGACAAATGGCTCACAAAAGCAACTCCTGAACCCCGTACTAACAAAGCAAAGGTGCTGAACATGGTCATAAGCTTTTTCCAGATTTACAACTCATGCAGACCAATGTAGACTTAGCAAATGCTAATGACCTCTTGGTTTCTCCCGAACCAGAGGTTTCATAACCAGGCGGTGTCTCGTTTCAAGCACCCTGATCTCCACCCATCTTGTGGAAATATATTTTTGAATCTCCACCTATTCCCGTGGATCCTTTTGAGACTGTTTTACTGCACCATTTCACACAAAATCCACAAATGCAGGGAGCATGTGACTTGTAGAATGTCACGTGACTAGTGTCTCGTAAAACACAACCCACAAATAAATGCAGATGATCTGTATCCGTATCTGTACTTCTAATTTACAACTCGAATATCATCTTTTGTAAGTCAACTTGGAATTTTAATGGAAAATGAAGTTATGTATTAACATCAACAAGAAAGCACTTGGTGCTCCAGCATTTTTGAATTTTGTCTCAAAAGGATCCACACAAATAGGTTGAGATTCACAAATATATTTCAGTGGAAAACCTGAGTCATAGATACAGATATAGATTTACAAATACAAATCATTCCGCATGTATTTGCGTTTTACAAGTTACGTAACTTGACAATTGCTTAATAATAGTTTTGAGACTGTAGGAGGAGGATCATTATGTATAATCTTATGCATTAAACGTACGTCTGAATATAGAATTAAGCTGCCAAAGTTCAACATTTTATATTTAACGGAAAGTATATCACAATGGTGGTACTGCTGTGACTTCCTGTCCAGGACTTTAAGGGCTTGTCTGTGAAGCGTCCTAACAGGTTTTAGGACAGCCTTGCTTGCCTGTGACCAACAGATTATCAATAATGGAAATAAGAAAAGATCCTTGCATTCAAGTATGTCTTAGTATCTTGCTTCATATATCTGATTTGGCTTGGCTTGTCAACAGGAAGTGCATTCAAAACAGATAAAAAAAAATTAACAGAGCAAATAAAAAAAGAAAAAAAGATGCTACTGATATGACAGGAAAACAGAAAAAACTGAATATAATTTGTTTAGAGACAGTAAGACAGTAAATGTACAATTAATTAAGTTAAATGTACTCCACTATTACTGAATCCGAGAAGCCAAGAGTTCAAGTCTTGCAACTTGAAGACTGACATGTTTGTGTTGACCACTGTTTTCCCCAGCAGCAGCTCATGCGAGTTTCATGGTAAAGCTGACATGATGCGAATACAGCATGAGGCACTAGCTTTGTTTTGAAAGTGAATCATGTACAGAAGGTTAGAGACCACTTTCCCATTTGGACCCCACTGTGCATCTACCAGGAAATCATGCTCCAGAAGACACACGAAATCCAAAAGAGAATAAACCAGTTTTCGTGTCAATGCTATTATTTCCTTTGAGCCATTAAATTGTGCTATCAAGATACATTTGAGAAAGATTTGGAGGTAATATTCCACGCATGGAAGCTTGTTTTAATATTTTTCAAAGTCTTAGAATTTGACTATTTGTCTTTTACTGTCTGCTTGTGTCTGTGTAGGTGATCAGCCCAAGTGCATGTATACACGACATGTGCATGTGTGTATGTATGTGTGTGTGTGTGTATGTGTGTGTGTGTGTGTGTGTTTGTGTGTGTGTGTGTGTGTGTGTGTGTGTGTGTGTGTGTGTGTGTGTGTGTGTGTGTGTGTGAAGTCAGAACTTAAAGGTACCAGTGGACTATCATTACTTTGAGGAGTTTTTCTAGAGAGCTCCAGCTGTGCCTGTGTTCTGGTTCCTGAGATGGGGGGGTGGAGTGCTGTTTCGCAACCTCCCATCACCACCACCAAATCCCCCATCCCCACCCACCACCAACCTCAAGGACAAGCCCAAAGAATTATGAGGGGAAGGAGAGAGAGGTTTGGGAGAGGAGGGCGGCACAAGTGTTTGTTTGGAGGGGATAAATAAGAGAGGAGAGGAAACGAGACGCAGAGAGATGTAAAGACGAAAACACAGAAGAAGATAGAAAGAGGCAGCCAGCATCCTCTCCTGATATCAGCATTCATAAAGAGAGGGAGGAAAATAAAGTGGGGTAAAAAATGGGCAATCAGGACATTTCCACTGATTTAAAAATAAAGACGGTGACAAAGATAAGGAAAAAGTGAACTATTATTTCTCCTATGATTCACAGGATCAGCCCTAGAATCTTTTTTGTGGGGCAAAAATAGGTCAGTGATGGTCACAGTGAAGATGTTGTGGGGTGTTCAGCAGTAAACGAGAAGGCAGAGCAGAGTGGAACTTGGTGCCTGTACAGTAAAGAGGAGCAGCCGAGGCTTTCTGATTGAGTGGAGCTGGCAGGCCGGGGGAGCCTCCCTCGGACTGCTGTCAGCTGGGAGCGTGGAGAGGCCAATCACTGACACAACAGAGCTGCATAAGTGCCACTTCCCCAGCAGGGGGCGCCCTAGCTTCCTGCCCTGTATCACGCTGCGTGCCCCCCCTGAGGAAAGATTTATATTTTTAAACAACCCCTCTGCCCCGAGGTGACGGGATAACAACCACGCCAAGAGTCCACGTAACGGAACATGACCCGCAGGTCCCCGTGCAACACTAAAGATACTTTAATTGAGATGAAACAAGATGAGGGCGCTAGACTCCCCGTCACGTGGAATTACGCTGTGTGTTTTTTGATCTAGATGCTAGGCACAGGTTTATTTTGAGTAATAACGCTCATTATTCGTTTTCACAGGTTTCACTGTGCAGCGAGAGCCTAAAGTATATTTCAAGCAATAAAGCTGAGTGCCGGTAGCAAAAAGAGGTAATGAAGACACTATCACTCGCATGTGATACTGCAAATAAGAACCAAGACGTCTCCGCCTGTATCGATTAGCACATGCAATACCGTGTGTGCTATCACAGTGTCAAGATCCACTAAAAAGAAATCTCGCTGCCAAGTCTCATTCCTCTAAACTCTGTTCCTTTAGTCCAGAGGACAATCTGACAGCCAGCCTTCAAAAGACAAACCCATAAAGTATTTATGTGTGTGCCTGGGGTCCAGTGAGTTCAGACAGCCACTGAAGAATTCATTAAAGGAGGTGAAAGAATTGTTAAGTGTATCAAATTTAAACCGAGGCCAAACAAGAAAAGGCTCAGCCTGAACCACTGACGGAGAGAAAATCAAAACTGTCTTTAGTGATGACACTCTAAACACAGAAACAACATGTTCCTAACGCAAAAGACAACAGATAGTGATTTCATCACCACCACAGCCTGGAAACTCAGCTTTGGATTGTGTTTTTAGAGTGGTAGGGTGGGGGTACATTGGTATAACATTAAGATTCTTCCTGCTGCTATAATAACCTCTTTTTTTCTCTGAGAGGCCGGAATTCATCAAAATATCCAAAAGGTAAATGTTGAAGAATTTCTGTGTTACATCACATATTGGGCAATGCACATATATCTTACCTGTTTCCAGAATTCGTCGGTGTAGCAGCCCTGGGTGGAGAAAGGCCTCGTCTTTGCATGAGCGGATTTGCGTTCCCACTAGCTCCGAGTTGGTGGCGAGTATTCTGGCGCTCTCCTCGTTCAGGTTCACGCCGGCCATGGAGGCCACGTCATTGATGTCATCATCATCCCTAAAACATAGACAGAATATCAGCAAAATACATACAATAGAAAATATGTCCTCCTACATAGGCCCAAGTGTATTAAGTTGGGTTTGTTGGCGTTTAGGACCCAATGATGTTTGCACAAATGTACACAAATCTTTTGCAAACCTCCAAACAGAAACATATGTATTTTATCGTGGCACGTTCAATGCCACTTCTCTGGTCAGGATTATAGATTTCGAGACATTAAACAGACTCTAATGAATGGTACAAGCTACTTTTTTTTATTTGCACCAGTTCAGGGTGAACTAAAGGTAAAGTTACTAAATTCGGATAGCGCAGGGGAAAAGGGGCCCCACTCGGGAAGTTGTCTATAGGGATTGTGTCCTTGTCGCAGCATTAGTGACTCCTACTGGTTGGTGTGTCTACACTGTCTACATCCCGTCTGTTAGCAGGAACAAAGTCTGCAGTGCAGGGGGAAATGGTCAAATGGTCATTTATCCAGTAAAGAAAAAGAATTCAGTTCAGGCATGGAGTAAAAGCTTTGTAAACCCTCACTCCATATCAGTATTCATGCCCTATTATTATCAACATATATCCCTTGCCTTGTTTTTATTCATGAATATTTTCTCGGATGAAGTTATGCATAGGTTTTGTTACACAGGGCTATGCTTCGGTCATAATGGCACAGTATTCCCATTCCAGGGTCTATTTGTGTCAACACTCGCAGAGGCAGGGAGATGAAGAGCGTTTGGTTGGAGTTTAGCTCGATAAAGATGCTCCTGAGGATTGGCACCAAGCTGTGATGAATCTAGCTAATGTCAGCAAACTCTATTTGCTCACCGCTTTGCCACACTTGGCAATGTATTTTCTTGATGTGCTGGTCATTTCTCACAGCTATAATGTTGACTTCACTTTGTTTACATATTAGCAGAGACATAGAGGAGGCAAACATGCAGAAATTGTGATTGGGTCATTGCCTTTGACAGTCAATAAGCTCCACACATCCTTTAAAGGCAGCGACTCTCTTTGTTGAGTTGTCACAAAGACAAATTCCTTCACAATCATTGTACTTGGCAAGTCATGACTCTGATTCTGGCCTGAATTAGCAGAGCGGTGACGTGTTGTGCTTACAGGACTGGCCCAGAGCAAGCAGCGGATTTTCTGAGTGGCTTTGACGGAGGGAACAAAGAACCGCAGAACACACACAGAGTGGCCTCTCGCCACTCACTGGCTCACCTCCACAGTCATTTACGTTCATGCCACCGTCGTCGGTTGCGACAGTGCCTGTGCATGTGTCGCTGTGTTTTTGTGTGTGTGTGCGCAGTGAGAGCCCCTGAGTTCTTTCAAGTGCATGTGCGCGGGCACACACCGTCAGCCAACTCCACCCCGCCGAGGCCCTCCTGCTCCTTGGTGCGGCCACAGAGAGCCGATATGAAACTTGACACCACGGCAGGAGGTTGACAAAGACAATTAGAGCAGCTCCCTGAATCTCACACACCTCTACCTTCTCTCCTCTTTTCCTCCTCTCCTCTAGCACTCAGTCTAATTATGACTTCACAGAGAGAATCTACACAACAACACAAGCATGGATACATTGGATTATACCCTGTGCCGCACCTCAGGCTGTGCACCTTTCTTCATCACGTCCTCATGGATAACTTGACCTGTCCTAAAAAGAAACATGCCTGAGGCCGTGTTCACTCAGGTAAAAAATGCTGCTACTTCCACAGCTTCAAACTATCTATGTGCCTGATGTACATGAAGGAAAAGTAATTGCTTATACAAGATCCCCCAAAACTAAAGCAAGTAATCACCAGCCAGTCAGGTAGATAACCCTATCATCTGTGTAATACTGTATTAACACTAAACTGTGTCATTTTTGTGAAGCCAGTGCAATAGCACATGGTTTTGCCTAACTGAAGTACAATACAGAGTGACTGTATTCCTTTTAAAATATGTTAATCTCCCCAGATTTGACGAGATAAATGAAAATGTTTCACAGTAAATTTCTATTGAACAAAACATCTGTCTCTTTTTGGCCAGATCTCTACTCTCACTTGTGTACCATGAGAAGCTGACCAAAGCAGGTTATCTTAGATTACATGAAGAGAAAAGGTCTGTCTAAATCAGAGATATTCTTATGCTGAAAATAAGGTTATATGACTTTTATATGAAAAGTCATATTACATGAATAGCATACCATTTATACACATTTAAATGTTTCAATTATAATTCATTCGTTCTCTCAAACAGGACCTAGTTGGTATGATTGTTCAAACGAAGCTAGCATAGCCCCGTGACTAGTATTACCGCCTCTGCCAACCAGTCAAGTTGTATTAAATGTATTTTGTCATATTTAGCTTTAGTTATGGCCAAAAATGTGTTTCGTGAGGTCGAAGTGACCTTGACCTTTGACCTTTGACCACCGAAATCTAATCAGTTCCAAGTGAACATTTTTACAAAATCTGAAGAAATTTGTTTAAAGTGCTGCTGAGATATCGTGTTCATGAGAATGGGATGAACACGTACAGAAAGATGGATGGATGTGAAGGAGGACAGATGGATAGACTACATGGTGCCTCCGCCCATCACTGTTGCTGGCATGGAGGAATAAAAAAAGTTAATGTATATTTTATAATATGGTTTTCCCATGTGTTCTCTGGTCAAAATGACATATCAACATTAAAGTTGTTATATCAAAAAATAGGCTTAGCTCACATGAAGACAGAGAATTAGTCCTCCTTTGACATTGCACTGGCACAGCTACAGCTGCAAAACAGCTCGATCCCTGAGACGATGAAGTGTTGCTTCAGTCAGAATTTACAGAACAAATATATGTAAGTGGTGCTGACGAACTATAAACTACGCTGAATCTGTTGGGTAACATCCTAAAAATGTCTGCAGTAATACAGAGCAGAGATATTTAAACAGTGGCTGCTACGACTGCATGGGGCCCTAAACCATCAACCAGTATCCAAGAACACTGGTAATATTATGAGTAATAATGTTTCTTCTTCTTGGAAGGTCTGATTTCTTGGGCTATTTGGGATCGCCTGGGCTCAAATCAAATGAGAATGCCAAAGACAGGTCTGACATTAAAAGGAGGGAATGAGATATGAAATGCAAAATATTCTTGACTATACCTCTGCACTAATAAAGCAGAGATGTAATTAGCTTCCACAGAAGCAAAAGAGCAGGCTCTCAGTTATGGTTTGGGTTGGCCCGGGGACACGCAGCCGGCGGTCACATGAATACATATGCATGTCGTTTCCATATCAAGCTTGTGTTTCAGCGAGGGCACGCCATAGGTGGTGGGAGGACTGCATTTGCCGTTTAGAGATTGTGTGTGAGCGAGTGAGTATGTGGATAGATAGAGGTGTATCCAGATCTCCAGCGCCCCCTGCCTCCAACACCACCCTCACACCCGCCCCCACCACCACACCCCACCCCTGTGGATAAAGGTCTCTGTGCCCAGGCAGGGGGCCCTGATTGATCCCTGTGACTAACACCCAGGCCGTGCAGGCTTGTAGTGCCCACACTGAGAGACATGGACCACTGAAGAAGCGTTTTCCACAGAGCAGCCTGGGGTTCGCTGGGCAGCTGATGGGATATGTGCTCATGACCCAAATGGATCACAGCACTGGGGGCAGTTGGGGCACAAGAAGGGCTAAATAATGCTAGATGTTTAATAAGTTACTGTTATAAATTCAGTGGGCCCCCCAACACTCAAGCTGTAATTATTCACAAAAATAAAATATAAAAACTGGCAATAGGTGTAATGTAGCTGCTGTTCAGATGAAGGCATATGCCACAATGCCTTGTTTTGATGTAACCATAACTATATTAACATTCCAGGCTTTCCTATTTTCTGTTAGGGCGATTTTGGAGCTCCATCATTTTCTTTGTGGATTCTTGGAGCATCTTTATTGTGGTGCAGCCCCAAATCTGAACATAATCTAATCTTGTGGCTGCCATGTTTCCAAGTCTCTGCATCAACAATTTTTGGGAGGTCACTTCTAAGACCTAATTGAGTCAAATTTATTTGTAAAGTCTTTTTTTTTTTTCTTTTTTTTTTTTTTTTTTTTTTTAGCAAAACAGGCACATCACATAGCAATTTACAAAGCAACAAAGGATGTAACCACAAGGACAAAACTCTCTTTGGTGGTAAATGATGGAAAAGGGCTGGTGGACTTTTATATTCACTGGCAACAGTGATTGGGGAACAGAAACTTTTGTTCCTTATTTTGCATTGGTGTATCTGTGTGTGTATTTTCCATGTGAATAAGCAAATGTTGGTGTGCTTATGTGCACAGATGTGTGTCCACCATGTAGGACAGGGTTGGATTTTGAAGGGCTGAGGCTGAGCTCGGAGGTTGGCAGAGGGCTGAGGGCCTCGGCTGCCTCGCCTGTGATTACAGCGGATGTTGAGTGTTTACAGAGAAATGAGGAGGGGTGTGCATGTGTGTGTGTGTGTGTGGGGGGGGGGTGCACAGAGACAGCTGCTTTCACTCTGTACTGTAAACTACACACACACACACACACACACACAAACACACACATGCACAAACACACACACACACACATGCACATACTGACACAAGCACTTACACAGACGGCTGTAGCTGTACTGGAAACCCCACAAGCCCTGCAGTGTATATATGTGTGTTTGTGCTACAGCTGGCCCGCTGGGACCAGTGGCTCAGAGTGACAGCCATACACACATCAGTCCCCAACTACAGCTGAACACGGTGCAGGCTGGGTGGGTGAGAGGCTGGTGGATGCTGACTGACCAGGCTGGCCAGCGGATTATTTTTTGTTTGATTCTTCTAACGGTTTTCATTTTCTGATATTTTCTCCCTTTGTATCTCAAACTTTGTACGTGCTTCTCAACATTTCGTCTATAAGACTTAACCCTATATTGCCCTCTTACTTTTACACTTTTTTTGATGGTTGTGCTCTTTTCTAAACCATTTGTTGATTTGTACGCTTTAATATTACGTCTAAAACACTTTCATGTATAAATCTGACGTCACTTGACTTTAGTATGCTAATGAGACGTCGTAAGTGTTGAAGTGAGTGTTGAACTTATAGGGAACTTTTAACAACTTGTAAAGCTATAACTTCTATTTTTTCCATTGTGATTTACAGGAAACTCAAACGCCACCTTTGTTCACAGGTCAAGTCATTATGTTCATGGTGCAGGTTTCAGGACATGGTGTCAAGACACCATGTCATCCAACAGATCACTTGTAACACTGGACTCTGCTTCAACATGTTTATATCCTCAGGAAAGAAAAAACGACAGCAAACAATAAACAGTGTAGGGAACTATGAAACTGAGCCAACCAACTGAGCTCCAGCTGAAACCTTAACAAGTAAAGAGATTAATTCACACTGTTTGCAGTGTATATTACAAATAAAATAATAGAAGCAATTCATTTGTATAACAGTAATGTTTAGCACTGACTAAAGAGGCATGAAAAACAAAACCAAACAAATGAGAAAGGAAGAGAATCTCAATGGAGGTCCATCTCTCATTAAACATTAAAATCAATATCAGGTTCAGCAGCCTCTTATTTGACTTAGATTAAAACTGTAAGTCGTGAAAGTTCAGCAAGTGCTAGTTGCTGGAGGAAAACTGACGACCTGCATGCAGAGACGAACACATGTTTGAAGGTTGTTGTTTAACAGGCAGGTAAACTCTCACTTGACCTGGTTCAAAGGGAAGATATGCGACAGAATATCAGTGACACGCTTCTTCCGTGACAGTGGTGCTGTGTTTTATCGGGGTTATACTGAAACCAGTGCGTTGTGTGTGGAGGGCCAGTGTGTGATCACCGCAGGGGGGAAAAGGTTGTCAGTAACAAGCGAGCCTGACAGCTTAATTACCAACGCAGCTAAAGATTTATTGGTTTATCAATCAGAGCCGCGGGCGCTGCCTTTCCCCTCAGGAGACGGGAGCCATTACCATGAACCCGTTGGCCCATGTGACCCAGACTCTTCTTGCCCCAGCCCCAGTCACACCGGGGCAATCCTAAACCCCTGCTCCTGTCAATACATGTATACACACACATTTGGCACACACACATAAACACACACAAATAATGTCAGACTCTTAGCATATACACATATGTTCATGTGCACCCGAGCAGGGACACAAGCACAAACACAGAGGAACAGGGACATACATGGAAACATATACATACACACTAGCATGTACATGCTGCGCACACACACGCAGACAAACACAAATACACAAACGCTCACACAAAACATGGATCACAAAGGCCAGCATGTGGGCGATGAACCTTTTATGTTTTGAGACAAAAGCCCAGCTGAAGCAGAGACAAGACCAGAGAGAGAGAGAGAGAGAGAGAGAGAGAGAGAGAGAGAGAGAGAGAGAGGGAGAGAGAGAGAGAGCAAAGCTGCGGGCTAAATACCGTATGTTTGACTTAACCAAAAGGTATTTTCAGAACCGCATCCAGAAATTCCAACCATCTGGACACAATTACCTTATTTCTAAATTAAGATTTAGCTCATTTCTAATCCTGTCGATGAGTTGTGACACTGACACAAGGAGGGCGATCGTGAGGGTGATGTATTGGCTGGCAGTGTGTTGCTATGTGGTGGGCGCGGGGAGAAAGGACCACCGATCAACCAGCCGGGCAGGCAGGCAGGCAGCCAGGTGGCCAGGCAGGCAGCTGGGATAAACACTCACAGCCTTAGCTGAGAGTGTAGCCTGTAGTCATGCCGGGGCTTCTTAGTGAAATGCTGCCCCCATGTGATGGCTGCTGGGAACAACAGTTGCTCTACAGTCGCTCTCCTGGTGAGAGGAGTTGTACCTGAAAGAGCCTCCTCCGGGGTCGTTGAGCTTGTTTTTCTGATTCCCCGAGACCTGAACAGCCAGGCCCACGGGACATTTCCCCGCTTGGATCACGGCTCCCTTCCCCATTGTGCCTGTTAAGGAAGGAGAAAGAACAAAAAAGAAAACACTAAAGAAAACGGGAAGGAGTAATGTTATCATTGAAGTGTCCCTTTCTATCAGTGTCAAATATCCTCCTGTCTAACGACTACCTTCAACTGTCTCTGTCTTCCTCGCAGGGGTGGATGGAGGGGGAGTGGGGGAGCGCTACTGTCGCTCTCCCCAGGTTGGTGCGGAGAGCGTCGCTCTGTCAATATCACTGCGCTTCACCGGCTCTCCTTACACTCCTAAACCGCATCCTGCTCCGAGACACGTTTTCCAGAGAGGCACAAGGACTGCCAGAGTGAATTTAAACTTGATTTTAACAGGCATGTTCCTAGCCAAGAGGCACAGAAAAGTATTTTTAGAACTATCCCCGCATTCCAATTTATGGGCATAAAACAACCTACAGATCCTTCACTGCAGGCAATCTTGGGGAAGGGGGCAGATCAAATTTGTATGCACCTCCGATCATACGCACACACACATACACACACACACACACACACACTCACACGCAAGCAAAAACAGGTACAAACACATACACACATTGCACACACACTCACACACCACCTGAGAGCACACAGCTCTCTTAGGGGAGCGTTACGCCCGGTTGGTGTTGGGGCGATATTTGTGGGCTTCTGTGGGAAGAGTGTTTGTGAATCAGTGTGAGTAAGCAGCAGCGCAAATGTTTGAGAAGGCTTTATAACCAGACAGGAAAAAACACCTGTTCTCTCTGAGGCTCCTGCCTGTTTACACATCTTACAGCCTACTAAGAGGACATTCAGAGCTACACTAATGGTTATCTTCTGTTCAAATCTTTTTCGCTGGCTCTTGATTTAACCAGAAGGTCAGGATGAGTTTGAACATTTTGAAATATCTGTCTGAGAGTGCCGCATCACTGAAAGATGTAAGAAAAAAATTGGAGGCCAGAAACAGAAGAAAAACCTTGACTCAGAGGACTGAAACTTTCCATAAATTCTTTGTTTAGTCTTTTGTCTTCAACTGAATTTACTTCAGTCTTGCACAATATTAAAATATCCTTTGTCTGAGAGACATACGTGTGATTGAATTCAGGAGATTTGACCAAAAGTGGCTGCTGGAGAAGGCCTGCAGATGTCCTACCTTGCGCTCTGACAGACTGTGTGATCACCACAGGCATCCGCACCTGGCCGCCGACAGCGCCCGCTGTCTTGATACCCTGAGGAAGCAAAAAACATAAACAGAGATTATGTACCTTACTGTAGCATTTCAAAGAATGAAACAATTTGAAAGTGACAGGGCAGACTAAAAAGTATGAAACTGCATGCCTGCTAAACCACTGCTCCATTTTTTTGCACCATCCCCAAGAGAAATTGTTCAAGGAAAAACCAACTTTCGCTCCCCCTTTCAGACATAGTTAGTGTGTAAGAAACGATCCGGAGACACGCTGGCCAAGAGACACTTAAGTGTGACAGTGTACTGATTATTATTGTACTGTAACACATTAGAAATAGGATAGATAGCAGGATAGATGCAGATAAATACAGGGATGATGAATTCTACAATGGTGATCTCTACACACTGTACTGAGAAGGTGGAGATCAATTTAATGCACGTGGAGGATGGATTTCTGTCACTGTATGTGACCTACATTTGCGTGCATTTCCAGATAAGACAAAGGCAATACGACTGCAGTGAAAAAGTAGTTTAGATGAAGAAAAAGTAGTAGAAGAAGAAGAAGGAGCAGAGGGGGGGTGAAGGGGCTGTGCTGGGCTATTAGAGTCACTTCCTTCCTTGGTAGCAGCCACGGGCCAAGCCTCAGGCTCAGCCATCCATTCCTACCAGTTTGCTTCTTGCTGCATATTTTTCAGCCTTGTTTTCCATTCCCTGACACATGCTATATTACTGTTCAAGCTACTGAAAAAAGACAGAGGCCATTTTTCCCAGAGATCCACTGCAGGGGCCTGTGAGAATGAGAGGGAAAAGGGAAAAAAATACATTCAGCACAGGCAGAGATAGCTAGCACCTCTGGCCAGCCGGCGACACAGTTAAAGAGAGGGGAAAAAACTCAGGTAGAAAGTTTGGGAATCAGGAGGTAAAAGGGAAGACACTAAAACTCAACCCACTAGTTGTATTTCACTTCATTATATTTCCTGCTTTTAAACGTCAATCATAAGAGTGAAATTACATGTAAGAAGTTATCCTTGCGTGAACTGTGAACAAACAACTAATGTTTGAATGACCGCAGACATTTGTCACGTACTAGCGATGTTGTTAATGCTGGTATTCCTCAAAAAGGAATTTAATGAAACTCTCACAGTGTCTGCTTTGTGTCGATATTGTTGTATTAACTTGAAGAACAGGGTTGAAAATATAGTGTTACAACATACACACAACTCCAAATGTCCAATGAAGCCATACATTTGTACATTTATGCGCGCTGTTGCAGTGAAGAATGCACTGCTACGTAGTGGTGTGGCCTACTTACGACACTCCATTCATTCACTGTTTTATCAGTTCAACCCATGTAGTATTTACCTGGAAGTTTGAGGTCCAGCAAGTTTCATTACAGTTAGTGGTGTCATTTTTTCAAAATAAAAATTTTTGAATTTTTGAAACGTTTTGAATTGCCACAGATCCCCTGATGCCACCAATTACATTTTAAATAGAGAAATCACAATGCCGAATTGCATTTCTTTGTGAGGCAAGTGTAATTATAGAAGAAACCTTGAATAATAAAACTCTACATCTATATCTTTCCATACTACTGTGGAAAGAGCAGATTTTTTACCCTAATTCAACTTGCTGTCTGGTTTCAGACTGTTGATGTGCCAGGGGCGATCATTTACTAATGTTTTGTGTGATAGCTTATGTTGGTGTTGTATTCGTGTGTGTGTGTGTGTGTGTGTGTGTGTGTGTGTGTGAGAGAGAGAGAGAGAGAGAGAGCGAGAGAAGGAGAGAGAGAGAGATGGAGAGGGAGAGTGAGAGAGACCAGAGGCATGTTCTGGACATAGACTGCGGCCGCCACATTGCTTTAAAATTGACCCGGGGCTGACCTAGTTACCTCGCTTCACCCTTCAACGGTTAACAGATAGAGGGAGGGAGGGAGAGAGTGAGGGAGGGAGTGAGATGAGAGCGATGCGGGGGTAGATACAGTGAGAGAAACTGTTGGGAAAAGATGGGGAGAGGGCATAGGGGGGGAAAGAGATAAAAAAGAGAGAAAGCAAGGGAAAGAAAAAGATAGAGAAGAGAGAAGAAGAGAGGGAAGGAAAAGGGAAAGTGAGATACTGAGAGAAAGACTGAGAGAGAAAATGTAAAAAAAAAAAAAAAAAAAAAAAAAAAAAAGAGATAACCCTCTAGCTCACCTACGCCTCTGCCTGGACTCAACCAATCTGACTCTGACCTATCCATAGACACCTGTGCACTGTGTGATCACGTGATTTTCAGTGTGTGTACATGTGCACACACACTAAGGCTAATGTTGCACAGCTGTGAGTTGAGTGAGATGGTTGGTGTCCAGTGCTGGAGCCTGCAGGTTACCTGGCCTTACCTCAGCTGTATCTCCACACTGTTGCTATATTACAACCTATGGGTTACACAATACAACGCTGCGTATCAAGAATTTGTAGGACAGATGACATGGTATTAAAAGCCGCAGGGGTATTGAGTAGAGTGTTTTTCAACCAGAGGATAGGGGTTTAAAGTATAAAATGTGTAAAATGTGTAAAACTTTTATGTGATTATAGCATTTTTCTATGACGATTCTAAGGGCATTTTCTTTTGTTGTTGCTTGTAGAAAAACACTGACAACTGGTGCAGTCAACGTGATGCTTTTAGCTCATTTATCTCATGTGTCCCTAGGGTCAAATCTGTGGCACAGGATGGGGCAGGGGACACCAACGTATATTTTTCTCTGTCATAATGTCCTCTAGGAGTCACCCTGATTAGAAACTTTCAAATCAGAAGCATTGGAGCACAAACCAAGTAACCAACTAGATTTCCATACACATTTTTTTTTGTTTTATTGTTTTTTTGTACGTTTGTTTTGTTTTAGAAAACTATGATATGTCGTATTAGAAAAGCTGAATAATTGATGCACATTTTTCTAAATTAACATTATCATAGCTAATCTGTGGGCACTGTAATCGTAATGTAATTCTAATGATCATACTTAATGGCTGTACAGTGCAGTATAGAAGTATAATAAAGTAAACGTATAGACTACAGACAGCTGTCAGACTATGGGCAGGAGTAAATAATAATAATTATCATCAAAGTGCCTTTGAGCCAAGTGCTTGACCACTGTCTGCTCTGATCAGCTCCACTGATCAGAGACCAGCAGTACAGTTTGGACTGACCATCTCCAAGGTTTATAATATGTATGTGTGTCTGTGTCTCATTAACGTCCTTACCTAGAAACATTTTGTTTCCCTAAGTCAGAGAACGTTTCTGTGTGGAGATTCTTCTTGTGTCTGCATGGAGATCTGTCCAGGTTGTGTTCTTCATAATATTGTTTAGATAACTGCACATAATTTTAAACCCTAAGCCTCTGCTAAAACCTTTTTTTTTTTTTTTTGGTAAACTGAGTGTGGTTCCTCAGTGAGTCTGTGAGCTGGGTGTGACTCTAACTCACTGATGGCTATGTGACTCCCAGCCATGGCACTGTGACACTCTCCAGCCTGATAATTCAGCCTTGTGTAAGATCCATCAACACACACACACACACACACACACACACACACACACACACACACACACACACACCACCAACCCCCGCAGGTCTGCATCCATCACATTCTCGCACTTCTCCACTGAATGCAGGAATATTGTGGGTAAATATTTGTCACATCTATTACCTGACCAGTATAGCTTAACTCTCTCCATCCTTACCTTACATACACATTTCTGTGCACGTGCAAATGAGACACATCTGTACATTTACATTTTTAATAACTGCTCTTGTTCTGGACTATAATATATTTTATTTACTGTATTTTACTGCAACGATCCAGTTTCCACATGCGCATACGCTGTATCTATTTAATGTAACAATAATGTTAGGGATCCAACAGTTGAAGCTTATTCTACTAAATATAAAGTTAAATATAAACTGTAAATGTAAACAGTGTGGTAACTATGTCTGCACTGGAGTCTGTTCCAGCTGGTCCGCTCCATACATACCATAGCAGCTGCATGTCCGAGCGTCCCGGCGGGCAGCGCACTGGCACCCGTGGTGGTGCTGACGCTGTTAGGGTGGCGTATGCGGACAGCTGGACCGGCCACAATGGCGGGAGGGACGCCGCAGGGTGCTGGTTTGACTCCCTGCTGCGGGGGCTGGGTCAGGGACTGCTGACTATTCAGCAAAGACAGCCTTAGGGCCGGGAGGCTCTTCTGTTGACAGGCAGAGGGAGGCCAGAGTTTATAGTCATAGAGCAAAACAGACATGCATGAGAAAATACCACACACAGCTGCAAAAGCAAATACTGCTGTGGTCACTGGCTAATTTAGTATAATGTTATCACGCAAGCTTGGCTACAGTTGGCTAAAGAAACACCTGCAGAGACATGCGACAATACCTGTTTGTACATTATCTACACAACGATTGATGTGGTTTTATATGTTGTAAAAAAAACGTATACTTTTCCCATGAAACTGTTTCATTTGATTTGAGGATAATTAACCTGCAGTGTGTGTAATACTGCATATTCCATACATTTAAAAAAAAAAAAAGAGTTTCTGATAACCCACTGTCACAGCCGACCTGAGGAGCTGATGTTGCTCCACACAGACTATTTCAGGCAGATTTTTGACGTAAGCGACCTAACATTGCATGACAACATGTGTTTGTGGCCGGGTTGGGCAGTCGGGCGCCTTGATGTGACACTCATCACGGTTTGCTGAAGAAACCTGCTGGCTACTGACAGGGACGGCTAGGGGGGCCACTGTCACACACAGTCAGAAGTCAGGCCAGAGGGGTGTGTGCGTGTGTGTCTGTGTGTCTGTGTATGTGTGTGTGTGTGTATCATTCTACTGTCAGGCCTCGCCATCACTGGCCCTGGTGCCTGGGTAAGGACTACTTTAGGGCGTCGGGAAAATACTTGAGAGGGGCAGCTTAAGGAGCCAAGCAAGGGGATGATTTCAGGAGGCAAGTCAGGGAGCAGTTCAGGAAACAATTTCGGTCATGTAAATAGACAATCCGGCCCCTGTTAAGAGGACTACTGTACGAGGCAGGTGTTTAGCTGTCAGCGTAAGCGATCCAGTCCAGGGAACCATTGCCTTAGTCAGCGAGAGGCAGTCTCACGTTTGATGTTGCTGGCTTAGAAAGAAGGTTAAAAAGAAGATTTCAAGCGAGACGCCCACCTTGAGAAAGGGCACCAGGTAAGGCTGCGGAGACGACTTGAGCTCAGTCTGCAGCCGGCTGGTGAACTCCTCCGGTTCAATCTTGGCATCCTGTTAGGTGAAGGGTGAAGTATAAGAGCCGTTTCACAACAGAGATCAGACCGTAAAGTTAAGTGCCCCATGGTGAGTTGAACACAGAAAGATGAAACCCCATCACCGGAGCCGCTGATCAGCTACTCAACCCCCAGCGTGGCACCACTCACCAATAATAAGTCTGTATGAGATGAAAATTCGTGATAGAGAAAGGAGGGTTTTGGAAAGAGTTGCATGCTGCCATCTAGAGGCTTGAAATATTTAGTACAACACATTAAAATGACAAATTTGACTTACTTGTGCACACATTTCAAAGAGCAAAAGGCTAAGAATAAGAAGAAACACTGTCATTCAGATGTAAAGGAGTGCTTGTCAAGACTGGCAGATTTTCTGAATGTCAAACAGCAAAGTAAAAGTGTCCACAAACTTAAATACACAAGCACAATCCTATGACGTCTACTGTACATGAACAGTGTTTGTTTGTTTGTTGGCTGGTTTTTGTGAAGCTCACCAGCAGGTCCTGAACCAGAGCCTTGACGTTCTTGGAAGTCTCAGGGGATGGAGAATTGTGAGACGCCAGCTTGATGAGTGTGGCCAGGAAATTCTTACACTTCTTCACGTTCTCTTGCATTTCCTGTCAAGATGACCACAAAAAAAAAAAAAACAATATTTAAAAGAAGGATTTTATTTTTCTATTAGTCAAGGATAAGTGTCAATGCAGGCATCAGAAGGGCTTGTATTTGTGCTGCGTTTCCTTAATTAATACACAGATCCAACAGAATGAATTCATTTGGACTGATAAAGGAGCTGACAAGCATCAGTCATAAATCAGTACATAGTGCACACTTAGCATGTTGCCATGTCATCTTTGTAGCCAAATGAGACGTGGCACCTGTCCACTCAAACTGCCAGTGGCAACAAACTGTGGCCCCTCTGAGATCTCTCCGGCCTGGATATTTGGAGATGCGAGTGTCTGTGTGTGTGCTCTGTATCTGTGTGGATTATACAATACGTATGTGAGCCTGTATCTATAGCTGTATCTGTATGTCCCTGAACATGTATATAGACATGTACATGATGGGTCTGTGCCTTTATGTCAGCGTCTGTATGTCCTTGGGTCGGTATGCACTTGTGTGAATGTATGAGTGTGAATGTGTGTGGGCATGTGTGAGACTCTTTGTCCGTGGCCAGCTGTGTGAGGCAGTGAGGCTGTGGGTCCTGGGCTGAGCTTGTGACACAGCCAGCCTGCTGGCAGCTGTGACAGTAGAGGAGGGCGGGGGAGAGAGAACGGACCTGGGACACGACAGAGGCTCCGGGGGCCGCTGCGATGCCAGTCTGCGGAGGCTGCGGAGGCTGCACTGGCTGCGAGGCAGCCTGGGCTGGGGCCTGAGGGGCCATAACCACGGGGGTCTGCTGCGGAGCCGTCACAGCCACTGCCGGCGCCACGGGGCCCTTCTGGAAGAGCAAGGAAGAGACAGAGAGATAAACAGGACGTGACGCCTCGCTCGCAGCAAGGCCACAGAGAACAGGAGGCAGGCGCCACAGCGCTCCTGTCACATCTGGTGTCCTGACTTCGGTGGACATCGCTTAACAGACAAGGAGGAGGAAGGGGAGGTGGTGACAAGCTAGAGGCTGGGAAAGACAGGGGAAATCAAAGCTTTTCTTAATAATCACCTACCTGACAAGGGAAACCTCCATCTTCCGATCAAGATTTATTACCTGTGATTCCAAACATTAGCCACCTATCATCTACTTTATCATAATCATATGTGAAGGAAAGAATGACTAGAAAATATCTCACATCCAGAGCACAAATTTTGCTCAACAGATGAGGTGCCAACAGCAGTCTCTCACTCTTAAGCCCTCATCACCTCTTTCCAATCTCCCAGGGCCTGTTCACACTTGGCAATAAAATACATCTTATGTGATGCAATCATAAGTGGACAGTTCTAAATACAGGTGTGAATGCACCCAAAATGCATGGAGGATACATTAGGGTCCGATCACTCAAGCCACATATGGATGGGGGCAAGGTAACATGTACGTCCACATATGTGATGAAGTCTGAGCACAGACAGTATGGTGTAGCGTGTGTTTTCTGTTTAGCAAAGATCACAGTTTTTCCACTGATTAATTCAAATACAAGCAGGGAAATTAAATCTGAGATGCAGCTCAACTGGGTCTTGATGCAATCTGGATACACACTATCTGGATAGGAAACGCTGGATCTGATCAGAGCCTCCAGGGTTTTAGTTCCTTAGAAATTGGAGAGTTCAACTTGAAATATTATCTCCAGCAGTGCCAGAGTACAGTACATGATGTTATGATGTGTAGCTAAGGCAGTTATACCTGGCAGCTATATCTATTTTTTTTTTTTCAGTTAGTGGGAATCAGGGTTATTATTCCAATTTTTCACAGCAAAGCATTGATTTTTGAAAATAAATGTTTTTACTGTAATAGTTACTTAATGTTCATATTGTGTATTTAAAAGCAGAATGATTACATCCCACAGCAACTTAATAAATGCTCAGGATAATTAAAAACCTAAGAAATAATGAATTATGATTTCATCTTCAAGTGCAAGGATGTGAAATTCATGAGTTTTAAGTCAGAAAAGCTTTGCATTCACATTCAATTTCAATCCTGTTTTTTCAATTGAAACAGCCATAAAAACTGAGGGTGTAGAAAGCGGGTGTCAATCATTTGAGTGCAACCCAGATTCTCTCAACCTCTCGCCTAACCTCTTAACTACAACAAAGCCGTGACACTATTTCTTGACATGAAATTTCTCCAATGGCGTCGAAGGCAGAAGACTGAAAAATAAGCAAGTAAAGGAGAGTCATCTCACTGGGCGGAGCGCAGGACAGCAGGAGGAGGAGGAAGAAGAGGAAGAGGAGGAGGTCTGGAGGGCAGAGCTGGAAGGAGTGGGAGAGGGAGATGGTACCATCTTGGCCGGGGTCAAAGGACACTGCCTGGTGGTCTGAGAGGTCACAGGAGACTGCAGGACAGAAAGAGAGCAACACAGAGAGAGGGGGAGAGGAGGGACAGGAAAACAGAGAGCATAAAAGCATCAAAGAAAGTTGGTGAGGGAGGGAGCACGGGGGAGATAAATGATGACAAGGCACCTCAAAAAACATAAAGAATGAAAAACAGCGAAGGTGAGACGATGTCAGTTTCTGAGGTGAAAGAGGAAGATGATGGAGGGCAGAGAAAAGACTGGGAGAGTGTGAGTGAGAGGGCAACAGAGGAAGACAAGAGGAGTAGCATGCCTTGCAGAGAGATGAGGAAAGGTCATGACAGCAGGAAGGAAGAAACCAAGTGGCAGCATGTTGTTGGTGGTGAAGACTGAAACAGATGGGAGGGCGGTTGGTCAGGTAGCAGTGGGTCACGGTGGCTTTGTGCTGTCTGATAGGAGGCATCAAAGTACCAGTGTGTTCACATACTGACACTGCCATTTATGATTTTACTAATGGGAAAACCCTGTCACTTGTTTTCCTGTATAAAGGTGTAAAAAGTGATGAACTGGAAAAACAAAATTCCCTGTAAATTATTAGATTTTTGGCATGTAAGCTTGATATGGACAGAAAATGTTAATTCACTGTCTCCTGAGGGCTTCTGCAACACATTCATGGCTGTAGGTTTTGACATTCTCTTACTTTCATTGCCTTTAATCAAGTTATTCAAGGCCTTGGTGTTTACAAGTGTTAACCATGAAATACAGACAAAGGATGATTGGTTTGTAGTGATTGAATAAAGTTGATGTTTCTTGGAATACTATTTTTCGAGTGCGAAATTAGCTCACCTAAATGGCATTTGTTTAAATGAACACCACAGATGCCATAATAATTGCTATGACTGATGCAACTATTAAATAAATTAGCATAAGAAGCAATCTGCAAAGACCCAATTCCATCTAGAAGTATGGCTGTGTATCTATTCCTGATGTTGTCTAGGATGAGAAACCTGACTTGTAAGTAAGGCCCATCGATTACAGCAAGTAAACAGGATCAACACTATGTATTGCAGATAATGTTTATACATTACAACTAAGATGATAAACTCCCTAAATGACCCTTGTACTCACCACAAATTTGCATTACTGTCTCCATCAGGTCTGGCCACCACTGCAACATTATGCTCCCGAAATATTTACATTTTATCCAGGAGAATCACCTACAGTGCTGGCCAACAAATAAATGATGACTACTTATAAGGGTAGAAATGAATGAAGCTCTGAACTGGTGAATGAATAAATACTTAGGACTAATGACAGGTTTGAATCTGTGATTAGGAACAGTTTACTACAGTATTTACAGGTCAAGCAAGGTTTGATGACAACAGTGACAACAAACTCACATAACAACACACTAAAACAGATGACAGACACCACTGCAACATTATGCTCCAGTAACATTTTCCTGGAAATAAAACATCACACTGAGTATAAAACAGATCATGTAGGACATGTAGGAGAGAGATCAGGCTGATTAAATCACTCTACACATACAGTGAAACTGTTGGCAAGTATTTGGACAGATTCTTTTCAGTGGTGTTTTGCTGGCACTTCACTCCACATTAACTGGGAGGTTTAAATGCTGACCTTCATCTTTAATTTGAAGATGTAATATTTGAATTGTATAAGATTTTTAGCCCTTTTTGTTAGACTTGGTTATTGTTTGAATTAATCGGTTCTGATTCTGTTTATTGATTATGATTCTTATCGATTCCCTATTTCAATTCCAAAATGGTTAGTTTAGAAAACAGAAACACCTTTTTTCTTTTAAGTATTAATCAAACATTCACAAAATAAACTGTACTTACTATTTACTAGTATTTACTAGAATAAACACGTATGATCCACAAACATGCATTATAAAAAAAATAGATAAAGATCAAGCTAGAGTGGTTAATTAAACTAACTGCTAGTTGTTTTATCTTAGTGTTCTGGGACTGGTTTCACAAAGATCGACTTTGACTGTGGCTTAAATATATCAAATAGTCAGACTTAAGACAGACGTTGCACAAAGCAGTTTTGTTCTTGAATATCTTAAGTCGGACTGTGTTACAATGAATTCTGGGCAAATTAAGACTTTTTTCAATATTAAAAAAAATGGCCGACTGAGGAACCACATCCAATCATACAGCTCCGTTTATCCCGACAGAAAAAGTTAGTCTTTTGGAAAAATTCAACAGTGACAAGGACGTTTTACTTGAAGAATGTGACACTAAAAATTCAAATCTGATTTGGAAAAGAAAATGCCTGTGGTCTCTAAAAACGCTTTCCATTTTTATTACTCTCTCCATAGCAATGTTAGCAAACCACAAATTATGAGCAATGTTTTCCTGTGTTTTGTTGGGTTCTACTGGTCAGTGCAGGGTGTCATTGATTGTTACCATGGTAACATTGGTCTTAGACCTGAGTTAGCCTGGGGGTAAGGTGTCTAATGTTTCTGGCTTAAAATGAGTCTGTCTTTATCTTTGTGAAACTGTCTTACTTGCATTAGACAAATCTATGAACAAAATTAAAACTGGCCTACACTACACACCAGTCTGAAATATCTTTGTGAAACTGGCCCCTGGTGACAAATGTGCATATTTGTTTGCCCTGTATTTTATTTATCAATGACATCACACACTACCCCAACACTAACACCTCCTCAAGAGGTATTTTACCAGTCAAAACAAGCAAATGTTAAAGGGATTATTCTCTTGCATCAAGAAAAATAATGTTGGCCACGAATCTCACAGTTAAATTGTAATCAGAAGTAAATCCACTCCAGCAAGAGAAACATTAGAGTGAATGGAGTTAATTGTATCAAGTAAATTTTAAACTGGGGATCTCAAGGGCGCACCTGCACTGCTCTCCCTCACCTGACGCTGTGTATGGCAGCTTGTATATGAACAAATGGATATTCTTCGCATTGATGCATGACATAGACAGGTCACAGCAGACAGCTATGTGTGTCATTGTGCACACTTGTGCAGATGATGGGTGAGACACATAAGTGTGTAAAACTAATGATAAACATCATGGACTGAAACAAAAAAACGTCCACGTCCATACAGGTAGATGCTGAAATTTGTCATCATATTAAAGACAAGAGAGCAAATGGGTGGGAAAGGCAGCGAGTGCCAACTGCCACAAAGCCACACTGATGCCCTGTGGCTCATCACACTCACACACACACACACACACACACACACACACACACACACACACACTACACACACACACACACACACACACACACACACACACACACACACACACAGACACACACTTCCTGGCTGCTCTCTTGTCTATTGGCCAAGACAACCCAAGAGGGCCTCTGCCCGACCTCTGGCATACGGCCTTCCATTCACAGACAGGCCAAAGCACCTCACTCACATAAACACACACACACACACACACACACATATTCAAGCACATTGTAAACTGCACTTGTCTTGCACACAAATGAAAACACACAAACAGACACACAACCCTGCCAAGGACAGGAGGATGCAGGCAGCAAGAAGAAATAGGATAAGAAAGAGGAGGAGGGAGCTCCCCCTCCTCTAAAAGTTTTGTAGAATCCAAAAGAATGTTGTACTAAGGAGTTGGAGGAAGTGGGTGTATGAGGGATGAGGGGAG
Source organism: Seriola dumerili (assembly GCF_002260705.1). Lineage (NCBI taxonomy): Eukaryota > Metazoa > Chordata > Actinopteri > Carangiformes > Carangidae > Seriola > Seriola dumerili. The sequence continues at coordinate 10,042,147 of NW_019174258.1, read as the reverse complement.
AGGGGGTAATGGGGAGGTGGGGGGGTTGGTAAGAGCCACAGGGTGCATCCCACCGCCAGCTATGCCTCTCTCTTGTTCACTCTTTCTCCCTCTCACACACACGCAGACAGACACACACAAACACACTCAAGAACCAAAGCCTTGTTAGCTTTTTAAAATAATCAGGCAGTTGGATGATGAATGATTTAACAGGTATGGAAGGAAGGAAGCTCAGGATGCCTTCCGTTTCTTCCCTCAGGGTCATGGGAAGAGTGACAGGCCGACAGAGGGGTTGAGCTCTGGGAATAAACACCATTCCCTTTCATTTCCTTGCTACTGCTTTTCCTGTCGAGATGGCAACGCCGCGGCCCGCTAATTTGTCATCAGCGTGACTGTGAGAGGCGATGACAATCTGCAAGTCTCTTTTGAGAGGGGTTCATATCAGGATGGATACAGGTTGGCTGGCTATGAGCACAGAGGCAGGAGGGGGAGTTGTTGTGTACCTGATGGGGACTTCGGTCTGTGAAGCTGGTGGGCTTCTGTGGAGTCTGGAGGATGAGTAGACTATGGATTGTCTGAGACTGACTGTGGCTAACATTTACGCCAGTTTTTATACTATGGATTGTCCTTTAATAATAAAAACCCAATGGAAGTTTAATCTCATCTTTGAAAAGCAGTATTACACATTGTAATATGGCTGCTGTATGATGTGTGTACCAAACAGTAGCAAGGTAAACCTACACTAATCCACAACCCCCTGCTATACATTACGGCATGTGGATATATTATGTAGGCTAGATTTTATTGGACATGTATCCTCAGATTTGACTACTACTACTAGCATATTATTTTAATCCTCAAAGTCCAGGCAGCTGTTCTTCTCTTTTCACACTCATACAGTTTAATACTGATAACAGTTATATAAAATGGGATGAGCTTACTTACTGTAGCCCTGAGTACAACATGTCAGAAGAACAGCAAACAGTTAAATTCTCATGTGAAAAGAAGAACTCGAAATACAGAGAAAAGTCTGGCCCAATTGAAAAAGACAATGAAATGCTGCCCTCTAGTGTCAGTCTTTTGTCTTTGCAGTTAGTAATATGAAGAACAGTGCCAAAAATATTTAGATATTTAGCTGGTCCCTTCATTACAACCTTGAGACAAGAACAAAGATTTGTGCTGTAAGAAATTAACCTTTGAGATAATATTGAGCACCTAGCCTTGAATGAATCTGTTCCAAGCTCCAACTGTTTTTTCTCTTCCATAATCTGACCAGATGACTATAATGAAGTGTAATTTACAAGCCACTCGTAGTGTAATACTTAATAGAAAATCTTGTGTCTTCCTTTCATAATTCCTGAGCAGGAGCTTCAATAAACTGTCAAAGCTGTCCTGAGTTGTCTGCAAAGAAAATTTAATCACGTGAAGTACAAAATGGATGTGTTTTCCATATAGGAACAGCACACTTTGTGCCAGACAGATTACTGTAGATGATGACAGGGCATTATTTAAAGACGTCCTCCTCAAATTCATTATAGCAGCATCAACAAATGCTGAGATTTCCTCCCAGATCACTGTTGGCATTTTAAAACTCAACAAATGTCAAAGTTGTAATTTCAAAATATTGTGAGATGGGATGTGAGGGCGAATTGTGTGCTTTTTCTATATCTGACTTTTTTATTATTTGGCAGCAATTTTAATAATTGATTATTTATTTTCCATAATTTAAAAACAAACAAACAAAAACTTCACTATTACAATTACCATTACTATTACTAGTTCCACAAACCTGAATTTTCCTTTTCTGGTTTTCTGTGATTGTGAGCTCAACTGTCTGAATGAACAATAATTGTATTTGGCTTTTGGACTGTTGCTCAGGTGAAACAGTTTGAATCAGTTTTATTCTTTTCTGACTTTTTAAAGGCCAAACAATTAATCAAGTAAGTTAAATCATTAGTAGTGGCCCTACCTGACTTTATTTCAACTGTCCCATTGCTGTGAACTAAACAACAACAACACTGAATCCCAATTTGCAATATAGCAAACAGGGTTAAATGCAAACTGTTTTTAACACTTGCTTTACATTTCTGATGTAAAGCTGTATTTCGAAGAACTTAAATATATTATATCAGATCTGTTTTGACTCCCTTGTTGACAAATTAATTTTTATACATTTTTTTAATAGATTTTTTTGTCATCCAACCACTCCAAAACCATGTTCAAAGGCACTTTTATACAGAAGTGCACAGACACGTTCTAAATGTTGTGCTTACAGATATTGTATTTCATATTGTAATCATAATATGCATCCAAAATATATATGATTTTTCAATACTGTCGTATGCATGCCGATTATAAAAATGCCAAGGTGAAGAATTCAACCCTTCAGATATGTCTGCACTGTATATTCTGAGATCAAGAAGGGAAACACTAGTCGAGCGAGGTTAAGAAATATTTAGCTGTGCACACCTGGCAGGTTTATTTTTGCTCTTATGTCACTGTACTGTCTGCACCATTTCTGTTGTCGTACTTGAGTTACAGAGAAACTGTGGGGAGGCATCCGTCTGGTACTCTCATTATTAAAAGCAATTAAGGTGTGGAACAACCAGCACAAGCTCAAGTTTTTACATGAAGGATGTATCCACAGGTGATAATAAGCAAATTCCAATTAATGATTCAGTAGCTCATTAAATGTTGATGAGCGCACCCCATGGAGTCATTAAAAAGCCTTGAGACATTAATTCACCTATTAATCTCAGTTTAATCTATACATAAAATAATCAAGAATATTCATTCTTTATAATTACACAGTTTAATATACTAATCACAACCAAATTATGGTCTAAAACTAAGCTATTCATTTAATGAGGTGGTGCTCACCCAACATCAACTGTACAAATCCACAGATAGTTACATCGGAGTTTCTCCAATTTAATCAGTCAGACTGGATTTCACAAATGTCACCGGTTGTGACATTAATATTGACAGAAATTCTGAGGAGATTGGAAGGGCTATTTGTAAGTTTTCTCTGCCGCCGAGTCACCACCTCCTTGCCAGGAGCGGATGATGATGACTGTCACTTGACAAGAGCTTCAGCCATCGGTGTATTTATAATACAAGAGGTTACATTACGACCTCTGAGAGGCGCTACTTATTCAGGTCAGATTGGAAACTACAGTGAGTCACTATGGGAAAGTAACGAGAAAAAGGGCGGGGCTAGCTGGTTAGCATGCTAACTTCAGTAGAAGAAGTGAAAGAGACAAAAGTTAACATTGGTGTTGCTTTCCACCTCTGGAGACAGCTCTTGGTGAGTAAAGGAATGAAGTTTGCTTGTAATGAACTTGCAATGTTTCTTTAAGACTGTTAATGCTAATGCAGGCTATGTAGCAATTGCAAAATTTATAAATAGCTCCTTTAAATGTTGCACATTCTAAGTCATAGTAACCTCTGAGACTGATTCCCTCTGGAAAGCCAAAACTAAAAATGACAAGAACTGGGAACTTCTGTATCCTTACAACAGATACTGAGATACCTGAAACTGTACATGAAATTAGGCAGGAACATATGCTTGTCTGAGGACTTTAATGTATTAATTCTACTGTATTAATCCCTGTGCAGAAAACCACCTTCTGCATTGAGCTCAAACTGGCCAGCCATTGCCTTGGCAAAGAGCCATGCCAGGAGTATCCTTAAGATGATGCATTTGCTTTTTCTTTTTATATCTCTTGGAAATCAAACAGCTACATTATACCTCATTCCAGCACAAGGGGCTGTCCATAGTCCTATCTGTGTGTCTTCTTTCTGTTGCCCTGGATACTGACTCCTCCTCAACTTAAATATGGTATCCCACAAGAGTCTGTTTCCTGTCTGTTACTGTTTTTCATATGTGCTTCCTCTAAACCACGTTATTTAGCAACATAATGTCACCTTTTGCTGTTACGCTGATGATACACAGATTTACATGTATGTCCCACTCAAAACTTTTCACCAAAAATGTATAGCTCCATTTTTGCCTTCCCTGTCTGACATTCATTGTTGGATTTATCAAAACTTTCTTGCAGCAACAGCTGGATAATATGCAGATTCTTTTACTTGGTCCTTTCACAAACAATTATTCCTGGACTGACCCACTGGCTTAAAATGGTAGTTATTGGTACAGTTACAGATGTTCATAGGTTAGAGATGTACAAGTTTTCTTACAAGCAAAGCTCCCATCACAGCAACATATGGAGACGTTTATCCATCCTAAATATTTAGGAGCAGTGGGCAGTCACAACACAGTTCCCAGGGACCAACTCCAGTTTTGAGGCCAGTGTCTTTTTTAAGGCAAATGCGGGAAAAACATGCAAACTCCACACAGAACAGACCAGGATTATTGTTGGGATATAGGCACTGTGTTTAGTTACTGTGTACCTAAATCATATATAAAAATGTGTTTGACTCTGTATATAAGAACAGAGCATGTACTGGTCAGGAGGGATACAAAGATTCTGGGATATGGCAACCCAAAAACAATCGGTTCAGGGTTTTCTAGTGGCTAAACAATGGAAGTTGGCGTATGTATTAGTGGTTCAAAAATGCTGTTACATCTAACCCTGCCTTGAACAACAGGATCTGAGCTGACCTGTATGTTTTGAGAAATTGTATTTGCTACATAAAACCAGTATGTTCTCTGCTCTGGTTAAACCAGCTTTGGAAAAATCAACAATGTTTTTACACACTTGGTCTATTTTTGCCAGACGGGTTCATGTCGCTGAAGTTTGCATTGCATATAAAATGCATGTAATTTTTCAGTATTGATGTGAAATTAATATTAAATCATACATTTGATGTTTTTATTGCAATAAAAACAGTCAATCGTGGTTACATAGTGTTTAGCCATTTTTGTTTCTCATATTATACATGCACTTAACAGCAATGGAAAAGCATGGGCAATAGACTTATATAGAATTAATAAATAATCTCTATTTCTGAGTTTTCCCCACAGGCCAATTAGCGACACAGGTCTGATTCACAAATGCTGCAGTGTTGCAATGTCTCTGCAAACAGGCAGCAAAAGAAATTACAGTTGATTTTCGCCTCTACTAATACGAGATTTCTTATTGTAAAAAAAATTAGAAACAGAAAAATAAGATAACCCTACATCTGGTTCACAAAACATACAGAGAACACTTTTGTGTGCGCTCTGACATAAAAATCACCATCTCTGCACAGGAATGTTTCACGGGTAAAACAAATTGCAGGTAGTAGCAGAGTCTCACCTGTGGAGTTGTTACTCTGAAGGATGTTCCTGTGGTGGGGGTAGCAGGTCGTGGAGAGATGTTGTTCTGGGCCTGGGCCTGAGCTTGAGCCTGAGCTTGAGCCAAAGCCTGCTGAGGAACCATCACCAGCTGGCCCAACTCTGTACGCACCAACACCATTCCTGATGAACAACAGGGAATATTCATTAGTGGAAACACTTTAACATGGATAATACATAACTGGATGGTATTAAAACCAGCAACCAGCCATTTACAAATACATTTTTGATGTGGATAGCAGGGTACTCTGCACATAGTATCGTCACATGTATCATCCTAAGGGAACTTTGCATTCTAAATTTCAAACTGACAGGTGAAGCTGGGATTGAAACACCAAACAGAAACTATTGATAAGATTATGCTCAGTGCACTGGAATTGGATGGTGACTGATTTTAGCCACAGAAAATGCTTACTTCTGCCTGGCTGCAAACTGTCTGTTATAATCGTATAACAAGACACCTCAAGCAGTCCCAGCAACACATCATTAACAGCTTTAAATCAGTGCATTAAAGAATAATTAACTGTATTTAACCACAGCAACAGGACTTTGCTTTGTGCCACATTTTACCATGAGTGAAACAGACAGAATCATGACTTAATGTTACTAGAAACAAAATTCTGACCTTTCTTAGACTGTTGTAGGTGGTCATAGTAAAGGTGTGAGAATACACTCTTAGGCCTCCTAATATACAATATAACATACTTTTTCTAATCTGTTATTTACATTTATCAGAAATCGGGAAAATGTCTTATTTCATTGCACTAAAACACTGCTTACATGTGTGATTTCACAAAGTTAACATCCAAAGAAAAGATCAAGACCTTGCTCGATATCAGATTAATGCACAAATGACAGTCTGAGGTGTAAGAATATGACTGAAGATGTGATCAGGAGCTAATTACACAGAGTCTTTAATCTTTCTAAAAGACATGGATTACAGTCATTATAATACCACGTTTGTGAAGTAGCCCTTGTCAGATTGAGACAAAATGTTTTATTACACATTTGTTTATCTGTGCAGAATTTACATAAAGTGAAGAAGACATGAGGTCATTCAAAAGGTTAATAGCACATTCATTCTCTTGACTATCTGACTGAACCATTATTCCTGAGGTGAGATGACTCAGAATATCATTCACGACCAAACAGCAGCACACAGACCATTTTGACCACTGTCCACAGTTATTACCTGATGTTTGTACTACATAAAAGAATATAAGCTTCATGGAAGTTGCTAAGTGCCAAATATGTAGGCAAAATTTGGGCAAATGTTGCAGCTGTTGGCTGTTAATTGCATGATAAATTCCCACACTGAGAAAAAAATTGAAAAAAATATAGCACTGGTGCTTTATTTCGGCAACAATAAATGTTTAAAAAGTAAGTTCAATTGGCAACTACAGAAGGGTTTTGATACACTTCATAGTCTTGGAACAATGTAGATTGGTAACTCTCAGTGAATCAGGAGTAAAGTGATGTGCCCGTTTAAAAAAAATCTACACACCTTTACAACTGCCATCTTGTACAACCTCTTGATGCTGGCACTGTATGCTCGTCTTAGAAATATATTTTACCATCTTTATGCACTATGAGTGAACATTTCAGGTTGTTAATGTATTTGTACTGATGTAAAAACACATTGCTGTACATGTTTTGTGCCTGCCAATGGAAAACATTTTGTTAATTAGTCTTTGAAATGCTTTCAGGAAGAACACAAATGTTTGAAACTTTGATGACGGGCATAAGAATATCTACCATTCACCATTTCTGTATGATTTCATTGGAAACAGCCCTGTCTTGTATAAGTTAAACCATTTGCTTTGACCTTAAAGTGACAGCATGGTCCCACTGTTTTTCTTGTGAGCAAAAAACAAAAACAAAAACAGAAGCCTGATTTCTTATGGAGATTTAAGTCAAACAGTTAAACATCAGCTAATTCCTAGTAATGTTCAGCTAAACTGAATTTGACACCATTTCACTGCAAAGTTCATGCAAGTTTTGTCTATTTTTTTATTATTATTTTTTACAGTTGTGGTTTCCTGTGGTGTTATAGGCTGTCAAGCATGCTTGGTGTAAATTTCATACTTTGTGCAGCTAAGTTGGCACATCATAGCACTAACAACTGCTGCACATCCAGACAAACATTGGAAGAAACCGGGATGTCACACATTCAAACCCATCATACTGAAGACAGTCAAACTCTACATCATACTGACAACCAATCTTGAGCCTCAGGTAAGGTTATTATAACACAGGTGTAAACAGCACCTTGACCTACACTCCTCCCCCGCCTGCCAACCTTACCCGGTGGGATGGTAAACCCAGGGGGAAGCTGAATGGTCGTCTGCTGCTGAGGTGGTCTGACAATCAGCTGAGGGGCTACGATCCTTTGAGGTGCTGTAAGTCCAGGACGGGGTTGAGACTGTGCGGAGGTGGCCACAGCAGGTGTGGGAGAGGGAGCTGTGGGTCTGACCATGCTAATAGTGGTAGTCACTGATGTAGTCTGACCAATACCACATACAGAACTAGTTGCCACCCCTGTGACACAGGCAGCGATTGAGGCAGAGCTCAGAGGCTGGGTTATTGTAGTAGTTGTTGTAGCTGCTGCTGTAGTTGTTGTTGTTGTGACAACAGAAGATGCAGAAGAAACAGTGTTTATTACAGAGTTGACACTACCAGACTGGCTTGACATTACAATTTTGGACTGACAATCGTCTGTTTTGGAAGCCCCAGTGTCTGTGACCGTTTTGCTGTGGTTCTCCTGTGAAGCTGAAGAGGTGATGGGTCCTATGCGAGCGCCCTGCTGGACCAAGGCCGAAACACTGGTCCCGTTGCCGTTCTGGGCTATACTGGCTACAATGTGACTCGGGAGTCTATGCAAAGCAATGGTGGGAGTCCCCCGGTCGAGAGCAATAGCCGACTGACCTACAGGCAAGCTGGCGTTAGATAAGGTGAAAGTCGAAGTGTTAATAGAGGATGTCACCGGCCGAGTAGAGTTTGGTGTAGTTTCACTAGGATCCACAGAGCTAGCGTTTTCGACCACCGCTGTGTTGCTGTTCCTCCTCGTCGTTACAGCTGCGCCGTTTAAACTCTTTATCCGAGCCGAAGCGGTCCTCCGTGGCTGGCTTATGCGTTTTCTCGCCGGGTTAGCTTCTGTCGACGTCTCACCTGTGCCCGGAGAAACCTTAGAGCCGCGGCTGGATGTGGTGCTGATGCTGGCTGGAGGAGATGCCAAAGTTGACACACCAGATGCAGTCAGTGTTGTGATGGATGCTCCATGTGATTGCGAACCGCTGCTAGTGGCGTTCACACAGGCAGCCGAAGTGGTGGAAGGCTCGCCAAAAGACGGGGTACAACCCAGAGAAGGAGATGTGACAGCTTTATCCGGACTAACGTCTTTAGAGTTGATCTCCTGGCGCATCTCGGGTTTATTACGCCGTCCTTGTTGTTGTTGTTCTAGTGTTGTGGTGCCCACTGGAGCTGGTAGCGTTTTTCCTAAGTGATGGTTAGCGGGGGCCACTGAGCCAGCGCCTCCGTTTTCGTCTGTTTTACCTGCTGGGTTGCTTTGGCCAGCAAGCTGTGACTCCAATGAGCCCACTAGGTCGCTCACAGCCTTTTCATCCACCTCTGAAAAGAGCATATCTTCCAGGGGGTCGGAGGCGCCCGCCATCTCTGATCACCGATAGCCGTCTTATATTTTTTTTTACAGTGCGCCTGCGTGTTACTAGGCATTGTGGGAATGACTCTGACGTCATTAGATGAGAGGAGGGGTGGAGGGGGACATGGACATATATGTCTATTTGGGGGTGGGGGGTCTTGTTGTATTTTCATGTTTTTCTTCATATGTAATTTAAGTATAAAGTATAATGAATACTGTAGAGTAAATACCATACGGTTAAACAAACTATGATATGCCGCACTCGGGACATACTTTAGTTTCATGGCTTTACCATTTAAAACAATGCAGTTCGATGTGTAAGACAAGTTACGCGGTATATAAATTTTTTCTACATCTAAAAAGGTATTCTCTAGGGGCAGTGTTGGGAGATGCGAGCCCTTGTAATATCGCGATGTGATAGAATGGCTGAATCTCAAATCTCGACTAAGCATTCCTTGGTTAATTAGCTAATTTTCGTCCCTGAAAAACAGTAATAAAAGTTTACGAAACTGCATGTGCAGTCTACATTTCGCTAAGTTCACCATGTTTTTACCAACTCACTCCTTTTCGTTTATGAGAACAGGTAGCAGTGAGCGGAAGAGGAGGCAACTTTATAAGAATGAGCCACAGCCTTTCTCCCAACATCCTTAGCGGCGGGCGAAGGAAAATGAAAACGGCCATGTCGTGGTAGAAGCCAGTTCAGAAGCGAGAGAGTCTGAGCCACGGTGAAACTTGCAAACCATCTGATGTGGACTTGAAACTAAAGCTCTGAAAATAACACATCTGATCGCTCGTTTGACAGAAAGCAGATTTAGTGGACGTAAGTTCGTTGTTAAAACCAGAGGACAACATGAGCGGAGGAGGGACACCGTACATTGGCAGCAAAATTAGCCTCATCTCAAAGGCCGAGATTCGCTATGAAGGAATTTTATACACTATTGACACTGAAAACTCGACAGTAGCTCTTGCTAAAGGTACGTTAACGAACCACACGTGGACTGCAGTACTCATGAAGGGGGGTAACACAACTTGCAAAAGTGTTTAGCGATGGAAAACTGAAATTCATTTCAGCGTAGTTAGCTACGTCAGCTAGCTTTTTAGCCAACTAATAGCTAAGTGGTGCTGTAGTTAACACTCTGTGCCCTTTGTTTACGTTGTGCTTGGGCTAACATTAAATATTTACCCCTGGCTGCTGAGGACTGAGTGGCATATAATAGAAAATTAATGCCTTGTTACTATAAAACATCTCTTATTAGAGTTTTAACTATAGGTTATTAACAAAGGTACATTTAAGTGAGTATTTTGAACGTTTGTTTAGTGAACTAGCAAGGTATTACTCCGCAGGATTGGGCTGTTTATGTTGTACAGGAAAAGAAGGTCCTTCAGAAGTCACAAGGGGGAATTTGTCTCGGTAATTACATTGTAATTTAGGATGCTCTTATAACATTTGGCCAGGATTAACGTATGAAGATTAACCTTCTAGGCTAACCCTGTCTTATTTACTCGTCTTTTTTTTCTTTTGTACAGTATAATACATCAAAACAACAATATTTTCAAATCACAGATCTACTAAGCTTCAACATAAACACTAATAGTGTGAAGTAATTTAAACCATCCTGTGAATTTTCCCAAACAGTTCGCTCTTTCGGCACTGAAGATCGGCCCACTGACAGGCCTATTCCACCTCGGGATGAAGTGTTTGAGTACATCATCTTCCGAGGAAGTGATATAAAAGACCTAACAGTTTGTGAGCCACCCAAAGCCACTAGCAGCCTGCCTCAGGACCCTGCCATTGTTCAAGTAAGTTCATTTTCCTTAGTATATCACAATAATGTTGTAGTTTGTCAGACATTCTGTATATTTTCTATTAAAGTAATCAGAAATCTTTACTGAACACGTTTTAATCTTAGGTCATGCCTGGCTGCAGCCATGCTGTTATTTCTAAGAAGAAATTTTGACATGTCACAGAAGGAAAAGTACAGGTGTAAATGATTGAATAAATGATGGCTCATTTAGCTGCTTCCATTTCAGGGTCCTGGTGTTGTCAAAGCTGGCTCAGTGTCACACTGTCATGGTTTACTGGGACCCTTAAGCAGAACAGAGCCATCCTTAACGATATTAGTTACACCTGTGCTTTACCTATACTAACTAAGTCAAAATGTCTGCTGTGATGAAGACCTTTTCCAATTGGTTGGAAATTTCTTTTAAAGTAAATATAAAATTTACTTTGCACTAATAACACTCTTAACAAACAACATAGTGTCACAACTGAGTGTAAATTCTGCTGGTGTAACAAAAATATATACTTGGATAGACACTGGGCACTTTAACACTTTCCCATGCAGAATAGTTGACTTTTTGCTGAGGTCAAAGGACCATAATATCATCAAAAACATAACTTCTCCCCCTCCATTGGTCATATGTGTTGAATTAAGTGCCTTCCTTTTTCTGCTCCTACTTAGGTGAATATCATTTTTGTTTTCATGGCAGCAAGAATTCAGAAACTGAAGTACATGTCAGTGATGCTAAATACACTACACGACACATACACTAAATACACTAGCTTTTTCATGTAATAGGTGAATATCGGTAGAGATCGTGTACAGATTTTGTAATTTTGCAATTGCGCATTCATGTTGTGGATGCTGATTTCCTAAGTGGTCTGCAAAAGAATGGATATAACCACACACACACACACACACACACACAGACACCAACCAAGTGAATTTGTGTGAAAGTGCTGTTTTTGACAATCAGTGTTGTCATGGCTTTTCAGTTGACTTTGTATTTGTTTCTGTAGTCATCAATTGGATCCAGCAATGCTGCAGCAGCATCATCATTCCAGTCTGCTGGGTCCTATGCTCCATTCAGCAGGGCCCCTGTCCCACCTTACAGCCAGTTTGGTGTTACACCCCTTGCAGCTCAGCAGTTTGGATCAGCTGGAGCAGGAGGTAAGAAGTAGTTCTTGTTCAAAAGTTTCTTCTCAGTGCATCGATTTATATTTATATTTATATTTATTTATAGCACCATTAAGAAGAGCTGTGAACATGGTTCCATGTCCCACACAATAATATGGTGTTACATGAGACAAAAATAAACGGGGATGATTACCCGTGTCACGTGAAAAGTGTGGCACAAGTGGATTTTTATGCTGAATACATGAAAAACTGGCTGAATGGAAGATGGGAAATCATTTAAAACTCCTTAATAAGCATAGTATATTTATACATAATGAGAAATAAAGTTAACGAATCAGATAAACTAAAACATGCAAAACCACTGTTGTGGTGAACTCTGTAAGGTTCATGTGTCTGCAGGACACTGGCCAATTAAACTGCAATTAAATGACAAGAGTGCAAAGTGGCAGGGACATTAAATAATGTGCCATATTTGGGACTATATTTTCATTTACATTCATTTTATAGTGGACAATATGGCTGTAATAAAAACAAACAAGCTGTATTTAAAATGAACACCAGTTGTGTATTAAAGATGCTATCCCAAGTTAATGTTTTATGTTTCAGTTGATACACAAATATTATTTTTGAAACATTGTGATAATTATTTTGTCAGTATTGCTTAGCACTGCATTCAAAGCACTGTTTGACAACTACTAGATGTTTGACTGTTTGACAACCACTTGATCTTTTTTACAGTCACCAACATGATCCATCTAAATCTATTCCAATTACTGCACAATCAATCAAACATTCTTCAAACAAGCCTTGTAAGCAAGTTGTGTTTCTGAAGCATATTGTGAGCAGCCCCTGATCCCTGCTTATTTGAATAGAGCACAGCTGCATATTTCCTTTGGAGTTTCCTGCTGCGCACATGAACCCCATTATGTGTTGAACAGCGAATTGTGAAGACAATTATACATCAGATTCTAATAAACTGTTGTAGCTTGGGTATATGAAAGTGCTCAAAGCTGGAGACATAACAGCACATGCCAGGGATTTTCTCATTAAACATATAAATTGAATTTCTGCCTTTGTTGTAAAACTATTAGGTTGCTTTGCAAGTACTCAGAGCTGCCACTGGCCTCATTAGATATTAGATGTCAGTGTTGTAACCCTGACCAGGAAGGTTCTTCCATTATACTGGCAGTTGACATTATTTCCAGGTATTTTGCCACATTGACATTATATTGTATGTGATGTTGTGTCACTCAGCATCAGGTATATCACTTAACTCTCATTGTCTCTCTCTGCTGCTTTAAGACAAACTACACTGTCTCTGCTTTAAGAAAGTCATATAGTTTGAATCTAACTCTGTTGTTTTCTGCAGGACGCACGAGTCCTAAGCTGGACTCTTTGAAAAAAAGTCCCACGCTGGAGCAGGCAGCACAGGCCCCACCATCAGCTGCCACAGCTCCACCTGCACCTGTTGGACAGAGGAGTCAGACGGGGGCAGCAGTTCCCAGACCGACCAGTACCACCACTGGCAGCCAGAAGCCCCCAGATCTCCTTGAGCAGAGAAAAGGTAAAGATACCTTGCAAGCTTGTTATGGTAGATTTGTGGTAGATTTTCATACCGTTAAAAGTCCAGAGCACTGGTGTTGATGACCGGAGGTGTGAAGATGCTATCAAAAAAACAGGTTGACTTTTGTGAGTATACAAGAGGTTCATGAGCACAAAATTCTCTGCAGTACCAAAAACAACAGTTCACCTCCTAAGTTTAGATTCTACACCCATTTACCAAACACAGAGAATCCTGAACCTGCACCATGTCTGAAGCTCATGCTTGTGTTGCCTAATGCGTCTGTGTTAGATCATTACCAATTTACCTCGAGCGAAACTTATGCTAATGTCTACTTTGTTCTCTCTTCAGTTCCTGAGGTTCAGAAAGTGTCACAGCCAGATAATGAACAAGGTGCTGTTGAAAACCGGGATCCCAACAAGCGTCAAGCTGGTAAGTAATTTCCACCTTCAATTAATAATACCTAAAACAAACCTAATTCCATCCACTGAAATGTTCATTTATTTTAGCAGCTATTAAATCTTTATGGTCTATTAATATGTAATAAGAAATTTTACTGTCATGGAATCAGTTGTTTTCGCAGAGACAACGTAATGGACAAAATTTCTATTACGATTTCATGTCTTTTTTTTATGTGTCATACTTAATGGTTTTTTACCCCTTTTTTTAGTATTTCCTTTTCATATTGTCACCTTTGGTATCTACAGTACAGTCATAATGAGTTTGGGCAGTGATGTGTTTTTCACTTCTCTGATTGTGTACACCAACATGTTGACTTTGAAATAAAACAACAACAATGAGGTTAAAGTAAAGCTTAACACAATACTGTCCAAATATTTATTGACTGCACAGTACGTGTTGCTGGATTTCAGTTTTTCTCTGTTATTTCTCAGCTGGTGCTCAGGCCATCCGCCGCGGCCGTGGAAGAGGAAACCGCAGCAGAGGCAAAATGAATATGCGCAGGGATGGCACCATGAAGTTTGAAGAAGACTTTGATTTTGAGACTGCCAACGCCCAGTTTCACAAAGATGAGATTGACAAAGAGCTGCAGAATAAGCTTAAACTGAAAGGTACTGCTTCAACATGCTTGAATCCAAAAGGTTAAAAAAAAAAAAAAGCACTGCATTTATTTTTCACCAGTACAGAAATGTTTTCATCAGATCCATTGGCCTTACAGTCTGACAGAGACGGCATGTATGAATATAACAGGTGCAATTATTGTTATTTTCAAAGGGCAATACCGTTTTAGTTTTGTTTATCCTGCCACCATTTCTGCAAGTGAAGGCTCAAGAAGGAAAACCATGGTAGAAATAAAATGTTTGCATGATAGTGAATCTGTCCTGAGATAGACCCAAACATACTGAGTTTTTGGCATCTTCAGTGTCACAATGTTATTGCGCAGCCTGATGGTCAATTTATTAAGTTTGTGGCGTTCGGTGTTTTACAAATGTACTTCCAACATAACAGATGACAAGACTGAAAAGGCGCTGAATGGAGAGGAAACTGTTGTCTCAGAACATCCGGCCAATGAGGGGACCACCGAGGAGGAGGAGGCTGTGATAAACACATGCTACTATGACAAGTCCAAATCCTTCTTTGATAACCTGTCCTGTGATGATTTGAGGTATCTTTTTTTTTTTTTTTTTTTTTATGAACCTGAATCCCCTTTGACAGGGAGCATTGTGTTCAGACTGATAGTGTCACTGCGTTTGCAGTGTTAAAGTTACTGCGTTATGTGTCAGTCTGAATGGTATCTGCAAGAACTACTCTCCAGACTCTACATCATTTACCCTTTGTTTAATCATGTGAATTGTACTCACTGAATGCACTGAAAGACTTTTGTTTTTTTATCTCTTTTAAGTAAAGCGGGTGAAAGAGGATTTTCAAGGTAAGTCATATATTTTCTTAGCTCTGTTTGGGGAGGCACCTCAGGTTAAAGGGGCACGTTGGCATGGAGAGTGAGCACACTAATACAAACACTAACTGCTTTTGGATGTTGACTTAATCATGGCAATCATTTTTCAGTGTTTTTGTTTATTTGGTTACAGATTTAAACCTAACATCTTATGACCCAGATGATTGCACATGTTTAGATTGTTAACTATAAAACCACACAGCGTACATGTAACATACTATGTAATAAAAAGACACTGAGCATCATCTGTTGTTTGAATGGGAGAGACAAAGGATGTTAAACTAATTTGCACAGTGTGCTGCCAGTTTCTGTGCATTGTTAAAGCAGCAACATAGACTGATTTCTTTGTGCAGTGTTGTACATTGCTGATTCATAACTAAGCCAAAACTACCGTAGCCTGTGGCGCCTCCTTTCTGTCTAATTTTTTTGTTGAGGTATGTTTGTTACCTGAAACGATGGATCCTGATTGGTCTTTGCATGTGTCAGGGATCGAAGGCCAACCTGGGCAGAGGAGAGACGAATGAACGCAGAGACGTTCGGCATTCCCCTGAGGCACAATCGAGGAAGAGGGGGTTTCCGTGGCCGAGGCTTCATGGGGCCCCGTGGAGGCCGTGGAAGACCGGTTAGCAGAGGTTCCTTTGGGCCACCACGGGGTCCTCCACCTGGTTTCAGAGGCGGATTCAGAGGTGGCAGAGGCAGCCGGGATTTCTCTGATTTTGAATACAGGGTAAATATATCACTTTCATGAGCTTTGAACAGTATATAGTATTATTGAAGTGCAATAGAAATGGTAGATGTCTGATGGCTGTTCTAACCTTTAGGCTTTTTGTTTGTCTGTTTTATCCAGAAGGATAACAAGGTGGCTGCATAGTACAGCAGCGATGGATCCACAAAGAATTATAGCCCCTCCTCATGAAATTATTCCAGCTCAAGAAATTTTCTTTGGTCTCTACATTTGACAGAAAGAATGAAGACATCCTCTCAGTCACCAGCAGCAGGGTTGACTGTTTGACATCAGGGTGTGAGAGTACAGAAGTTTAGTTTGATAAACAGTCACCAGACGGACAAGATGATGTGTAAATACCTTGCTTTGGAGTAACTCTGTATTTTTGCATCAATCAAGTTCATTTCTTACAGAAGTCGTATTTGATATTGAAAGCTGTATGCAGAAATCCCAGTGATACTGTGAGCGGATCACGGTTCATGTGATCAATAGCTTTATTTTTTACTTTATTTCAGTTTTTGATATAATATTTGTTGGCACCAAACTTCCTTTCATTGCCTGTTGCACCGTATTTCTCTCTGCTCAGACTTAGATTGGTTGCCATGTGTTCAGTATTTTTACCCAGTTTTTTTTTTTCCTTTTTGACATCCATTCATTCTCAAAGAAGTCGTGAGGTCAAAGCCAGCTGAAAAACAGAATCTAAACTGAATATCGTAATGAATGAATGTATATCTAGCTCATCTTCCACTTAGTGCCCTCCAGCAAATCATTGCTCGACAGACTCACTTTAGTTTTTAGAAATGTGTTTCAGTAGTTACAATCATTAGCTCATACTTTGACCCCTTAAACCTCCCACATCAGCTGAATTGTGTTTCTGCTTTAGGTTTGTAGCTGGACTTCTGCAGGCCTGGTGTAATGATGGCAGCCTAATGCATTCAACCAATAGGAGCCAGTCATTTGATTGACAGAGGGTGGTTTACAGCATTAGCTTTAGAAGTATTTGTTAACTGTAGATTTTTTTTTAGCGGGTCTGTTATATAGTTGACTAAAGAAAGAGCATTCCCATGATTTGTGTCAGTGAAAGAGAATCATCCATTGCTATTGACGCCTTTTTAGAAGTTGTTAGGAAAGGAAAGCCTTGAGTTTATTATTCAAAACCTGCAGTTAGATTGACTTTGAACAAGTTAGATTTGGATAAGAAATGCTCCGCTATTTTGCCAAAAAGAATATGTGAGAGATTGGTACAGCTAAAAATAATTGTCAGCCTATAGGTACATGTTTTCTTCATTTAGTACCTCTTAAATCTACCTTTCTATGTCCAAAACATACTGAGCCATCTGTTAAAGCATGTTCCTTTTGTTTTCAGCATCCTTTGATTTGTCTTGCAGTTGTGTCATCAACATTGTTTTTGTCTCTAGAGTCAACCGCTTTTCACTGCAAAACTCAGTACACTTGCAGTGTTGTGAGGATTGTTTACTGAAATTGGGAAATCTTGTAAATGGATTGAATGATGTCTCAAAGTGTATGTTCAATACAGACGGCAGCATTTCTGATAGATATCAGCCCTCTGGCTTGTTTGTAGCTCCTCTTGGTGCATTATTGTCAATGTGATTGTTCTCTGGAGTGAATTTTATGTGTTGTTTTTTTTTTTTTTTTTTTTACTGACGTGTGAACAAAGGGACAAGAACTGGATGTGGTGCCAGTGTGTTGGGGGGAGGTGGGACATTTTTTCTTTTTGGCTCTGATTTGTTAGTACTTTAGGGAGTGCCTTCAGAGTGGTCAGTTTTTTTACAGCTCTCCCTTTAACTTAAAGATTACCTTTTGACAAAAGTATTGATAGCACTACAGGGTGAAAGTAGATCCTTCTCTAAAGCTGTGGTTGTTTTAAAACAAAGCAGCCCAGTTGAATATGTGCTGTTTAACTGGATATTGCACAGACTGCTGATCACTGCATGATAGCCGTAGGAACCATCACTTTATATGGGCTTTCGCAATAACCAGCGAGATTGGATTTGAGACAAAAAGTATTACTGAGCAATTCAAAACTGACATGTTTTCATATGTTTGTTACTCCTTCCAGTCACTGGAATTGTAAACCAGGAATTGTTTTCTTGAGAATATCAGCAAAATTGAGTTTTTACGTCAAATAAAGAATTGTACAATATCACTGTTTGTATTCTTTTTAATACACATGTACCCGAAGAGTTTCCTTTAAACTATACCCACTGTTTTTGTATTTGTCAGAAAAGTTACAGAAATTGCCTGGTTCATATGTAAATTGTACTTAAGTTGGCAGGAAGACATTGCTTCTTTAAATATAAGAATAGACATGCATCCTACAGTTATTCCAAAAACATAAACTATAAAGTAGTAGTGTCACTTTCCCCAGAGTAAAATATGATTGCAGTTTTAACGTGTGCTTGGCGTATTTTATGTACAATATAAACAGAATCAATCACAGTGCATAGAAACATCTGACATTTTTTAATAAACATGAATCAGAGATTCAGTTCAGATACAATACAAGTAACCTATTGTATATCAGTAATCATTTATTTTTCCAAATACTTGATAGTTGTGTGGCACATGTACTTAAGTCCTACATCATATCAAGACTTGAAGCATACATGTAACTCCAATCAGTTTTCAGTGGTGATGCAACATCTACAATATAGTGCTTAGATACAGAGGTGTGGAGAGCCAGTGTTGACACTTGTGGAGGGTGCAACTGATCCTGAGTCAACTTTTACATTCTTGGCCTGAGGGTGGCACAAGTGAACATTTTGTGGAGTGTTAAAAATGGACAAGGTTATTTTTTGGGGTGACATAATGTGCCACTGGGTAATTAAAAGTCACATTTTTTGGCCTTTGTGTGGTGGGCTGAAATTAATGAAAGGTTAGAGAGGTCATCCAAAGCACTGGGATTCATCCTCTGTGGATGATGGACAGAGTAAAGACTGGAGGTAAAATTAAATAGTCCACATTACGAATATATACACTCTTTGAGTTAAAGAAAAGAAAGTCGTGGTTATCCAAAAATAATAGGCACCAGTGATTAATTAAAATTAATGCAGAGTTCATAAACTACGCTAAAACCAAAAGCAGTATTTTTGACTTTGAGAGTGACGGACCACCACTCTCCAGACGGTGGCGATAACGCAACAAGAACGAAACAGTTGTCCATCAAATACACTCGGAGAATAAGGGAGAGGACGCCGTTGAGAAACGTAAACAAATGGTAAACTAACTGTGACTACAAAAATGTCGATTGTCTTTGTGCCAAAGAAACTACGAGGAAAGGCGAAAGTCAACCAAGAGACGATACAGAGGGTAAGACACCAGGAAAGGGTATTTAACGAAGCAGCTAACGACATGTTAGCTCATATTCCCGTACTATAACAATGGTGTTAGCGTTAGCGTTTAGCCACTAGCTACTTCACTAGTTCATACATTCGTCCAGTCTGTGTTTACACTCACATTGACTTACACACGCTTACACAATTATTCGTTTTGTATTGTACTTCGTAAAAATGTTTCATGTTGCACATAGTGCTTTTATTGTTTCCTTTCCATCCATAATCACACCGTTACTGTGTTATCCAAGTAGACTACGTTAGCTACCGTATAACGTCATTCCTCTTTTGTCTCTTCTGTCCCAGTTGCTGGATGAAAACGACCAGTTAGTGAGATGCATCACTGAGTACATGCAGAAAGGTCGAGCAGTGGAGTGTGTACAGTAAGTCAAAACTACCCTCAATACCCTGTAGTTCATTTAACTGTTAATTTGCTACGCTATATGACTTGCAAGTGGTTAGCACAGTAATGATGCAAAACGCCCACACTTTTGTGAGTTGTGTTGTGGACAAATGTACGTCTATTTTTTCACCTGCCGTTTTTCTTCTTTCCCAACAGATATCAACAGATCTTGCACCGCAATATCGTCTATTTGGCAACCATAGCTGATGCCAGCCCTGACAACGTGCCCCTCTCCTCAAATGTAAATACAAACCACACGATGCTCGAGATTCCACTGCATTAATGATTCAAGTCGTAGTGTTCCCTTGACTAGTGACCTATTCCTAATACTATGATTTTCTTTCCTGTTTTCAGTCTACATCTAATGGAACTTTAGCCTCCACACCAACTGTGAATGGGCATGGACGCACATGATGATGGCAGCTTTTATCAGTGGTGCAGTTGTGTTGTACAAAATTATTTAATATAATAAGGAAATTTATGTGAAGCCTAATCTATTGTTTTCAGTCAGGTCACTTCTTTCAGGTTCACTGGTGTTTCAGTTCAGTAATGCTATATTGGATGTATATTATGTGAACAAATCTTTGAATTCAAACTATATTTTCTATCCTCTCAAATGAACATTAAAACATTTTTCCATTTTTTGGAAGAAGTAGTTGTTGAAATCATTCTGTGCGGAGACCACACAAAAACCCACTGACATGAAATGTTTCTTGCTGGAGCTTAGGACATTATTACATTTAAATGAGTCACTTTTCATCAGAAAAACAGCAAGAAAAAATGGCATTTTAAATTGCTAGTCATTTTTATTTGTTTTTTGCATTGCTGGTACACTTGGAAAGATTCAGTTGCCAGCTCAAGAGAACAATAAGCAACATAAGCCAAGCAGTCCCCCTTCATATCTTCTATCAGGGCAACATGTTTTTATTATTTTTTATCTTTTGTAGAAGCCACTAGTAAATCATTTGACACAGCTGAGAAGCTAACAGTTACAGTCCAAGGTCTGTAATGATGTCTTTAAAAAAGGCTGCAACAGTTAGGGAGATAACACAGACAAAAAGCAACAAACCCTATATCTTGATTGTGCAAAGCACATTAACTATAAAAAGATATATATTTATATGTATATACAGCAAACAATTTTCTGTAAACATGTTAAGTATGTTAGTTTTCTGAAAACATGGTGTCATTTCATAAATACAGGCAACATTGGCATCCGCAAACATCACAAAAAGATAACATTCTGGGCTTTTAAATACAGCCCATTGCCATAGAAACCGAAGAAACAAGGGCTCGAAAACACCCTCATCACATTGTTTTAGTGTTTAGCATGGCATATTTGGTAACTTTTATAGATAGATGGTGTAGTTCAACTCTGTAGGAAAAAAATGTGCTTTTTCACATATTGGGAGGTGGAAAATAATGTTTCATGTAATATGGCTACAAGAATACTAACATACAGTCATGGTATAACATGTAAGAAAATACAAAAATAAGATTAATACTGTCAATAATTGTACAAGAAAAATATTGTATTATTAAACAGAAGAAAAGTTAGGTTTATGGGAGTTAGTGTCAATCTGGAGCAAACAACCGCCAATTAGAGAGGAGGAAATGAATGCGCCTCTGGGTGTGAAGATATTCCCTAATGATCTCATCCAGTAGGGCGTGTAACTTCACTGTACATCAATTATCTCAGACCTCCTGCCTCTTCAGCACCATTCATCTTCTCAACAACGCTTTGGTTGGAAATTATATTCTGCAAGTGCTATCAATACCAACATGGCACATAGTTACTGCTATAATTCTTAACTCTTGTCAGTTGTTGAAAAAGTAGTGTATTTCTCTCAAATTACACCTCTGCAGTGACTTACTATATTTATGCTGAGCCTGCTCAAAGCCTCTTAATAAAAAGAACTAAATATTTATATTTCAACTTCAGTATTTTACAAGCTATGAAACAGTAGATGGTAGCTGTATTCTGAGTCATCTTGCGTGAGATTTGGCAGTTACAGCTATGTAGACACAGTATATTTATTATGGGCAAAATGAGAGCATTTCAAGCCCCTGCCCCCCTTGTAATCCCCCTCCTTTACACACACACATTTAGCTGCAGAAGCAAGTGGGTGACGGCCGTGCACGTCTCCAGCTCTTGTCTGAGGAGACGTCAGCTCAACAGACAGAGAAACGACCACTAGACTAACTGCTGCCAGCATGACACATGCACCTTTCGTAGTTAAAACATGGCAGTTGAAAAAACTTCAAAATACGTCTCTTTTTCAAATGGGGATGTTTGACATGGAAAAATATAGATACAAAAATGTAGAGCCAGTGTGTATACTTAATTTTGCCTCTGAGGCTTTGAAATCTTCCAATTCAGTGGGTGTGGACTGTAAAGGCTGCAGCTCGGCCCACTCAGTGGCTCATCTAACAGAGCTACAGGTCCTCTGTGGCACTTCACCGTGGACTCATTTGACATTAGATTGGTCAGTACTGGTGAAGGTAGGAGGGCCTGTGCTCATGTTTGAGGGGGAAGGATTTAAAGCCCTTGGTCATGGGTTTGTGTTGCTGCTGTTGCTGTTGCTGTTGCTGCTGCTGCTGCTGTTGCTGCTGCTGGGTGAAGGGAAAACCAGAGGAGATGCCGGTGGAGGGGGAGCAGTCGCTGGCAGTGGACCACACGGGAGACTGCAGCATCTGCATGGAGTCACTCCACTGGGAGGAAGCGGGGATGTTCATCTGGTACAAGGAAGAGCTGGGATTGGGCATGGTGTTGGTGTGGGTGGAGTGCTGCCACGGTGCTTTGGGAGGCCAGGTTTTAGTTTTGCTGTCCTGTGGAGTGTAGCAGACAGTGATCAGTTTATGTCAGCATGTAATCAAAAGTCATGCTTAAGAAATTACAACTGGTATTGCAACATGTATAACTAATTCTGATGTTTCATTGATGGAAAGAAAGCTGATAGGAAATCCACATTTGTTGTGTTTCTCAGGTGCCTCCACTTTCCAATTGTTATATTTAAAAAGTAAAAATACCGGTTTCAGGGCCCAAGGTGACTCAAATGCTCACATCGCTTCTTTTGCCCAACCACCAGTTCAAAACTCAAAGATATTCACAATTCACCATCACTGACAAGTGAGAAAAGCAGAAATAATCACATATGAAGATATGAAATTAGTGTAGTTTTCTTTAGACCGCTCTACTGGTGTGTGAGTGTGTACTTTTTCCCCAAACAAATCACAAAATAATTACATTTTGTATCACTTTGTCGAGCCAAGAAACAATTTCTTGACTCATATGGCACCTTTCCATGAGACCCAGGCTTGATGTAACTAATAATATTAAGTGTGAGCCAACTTGATTAGATTGTTTAGAGAGAAAACAACACCACAACTGAAAGCTTGAGACACTACAGATTTAGTCAAAGATCTTCAGCAACTTCTCAGATATCTCAGAAGTCTAATTTAAAAAAAAATTCAAAATACAATAAATAATAAAAATGTGAACAAATATTTTTTCCTCAAAAGAAGTTATTAAAAGTGGTTGAAAAATACTCTAAATGTTTAATCAAATGTGGGGTGACGTGGGAGAAGGAAAAACGGGAGAGTTCATACTTTACCTGGTTATCATCGCTGATGTGATGGAGTGGTGGTGAGGGCAGGGTGCATACCTCCGGCTCACCACAGCTGTGTTTTCTGAGGAGACATTAACAGTGAACCTCATCAGTGTTCACAAAAAGCATAAAGACTATTTGATCACAGCTGAGCTCCAAAAGGCATTTTCATTAAGATAACAAGTAAACTGACAAGACAAATCAACAACAGTGGATGAGTTTGAGACTCACCTCCTTTGTTTAACTGCCGCTACAAGGTCTGGCCCAGAAAACATGGAGAACAGACTATCGCCATTGGCGGAAGACGTCTCGTCGCTGGAGCTGGCTGAGTCCCCCTGATTGGCCGACCAGCTGCTGTTCACGGCCTCACTGAGGACACAACCAGAGGAGGTGTTAGCATTCTTTTATATTATACTGTCAACAATGTGCTATTAAAAGACATGACTGGACACAAGTTACTCAATGACATCTAAACACTTTAATGGCATACAGTTTAAGAAAATTATCTCATGGCGAACACTGTATGAAAGTGGATAAATATTGAAATTCTTTTCATAAACTACACATGGTTTAGAAGTGAGCTGTCACTGCAGTGATGGCTGCCATTTACTTCTGTGTACTTTCCTGAATTAGTCTCTAAGCATGATGTTGTCTCACACTTATGGGGAGAATTAAGTGACAACAGTCATGATAAAGGTGTTAAATTCATCACATATCGATGATGGCTGCTATATTAATAATTCAATCCTAACGTCACACAACACTACTGTGCACTATGATGAAACTAAGCTTTAAATAACCCTCCCACAGTTCAGCACTATACTGCTGCCAAAACTACATGATAAAACATTAGGGGTCTCGTGTCTGTGAATGTATCTTGTTTTTCATATTTATCCAATATATATATATATATATATATATACACACACACATTAATGATTGATTGATTTTTTTTTATTTTTTTATTTAAACTGAACATTTTTTGTGTATGCAGTGAATCAGAGGTAAAGGAGATGTCATGTATGGATACCTACCCCTCACTGTAATACTCAGGGTGGGACCAGGTCCTGTGCTGCTCATCAGGCATTGGCCAGTTGCTGCGTGTGTTGCTAGGGCGACGGATATGCTGCACCTGCCGTTTCTGCTGCATGGCCTGACTGACGCCGGCAACGTAACGTGCAAACTCTGGGTCAGAGCCAACTGTGCATGGAAAAGGAGGATAAACACGACTATGAGTTTCTGACACCCTCAGCTTTTCTCTTTGGCTCTCTGGAGCTCAATCTGTTCAGCCAGACTGTCTACCATAGCAGAAAAATCACAATAGCTGTAAGTCAACTCTGCACAATAGGCCGCGACTGCAATCAAAAGAGTCTGCTGCACTGTAAAAATAGAAACTGACACAGTTAACCTGTTCAGCATAAACCGTTAACTTACAGTCGCAGCCACATGCAGGGGGAAAATGCTCATACTATCTGACCTGTATTCATTATGTTACTCAGATCAGGGCCGACAGTGTCTGGAATCTGCTTGAACAATTACAAGATAGTATATAAACAGTAATAAATATAAGATTATTTTGGCTGTATGCTATTCTGCATTGTCAATAAAGATCTGCATTTCAATAAATAACTTTTTTACTTGTCAGCTGCTTACCCACTGCAAGCATCTTTATGGTTTCAAATGTGAACACTTGAGTTAACTCAGGACACCCACAACTCTGTTCTGTACATTAGTCCCCTGGTATACTGAACATCTAACTAATAACTGCACTGTAAGTCATAAAAACATTGGAAAGCGACTTCTCTGAGGGGTTTTTACAATGAAACAATAGTGCCAGCAAAGCTCCAGGCTAGCCTCCTCCCCCACTGCTGACATAATGCTCCATATCTGACTGAGGAGCATGCGAGGTCGAGAACAACTCTCCTTTTTAGGCTCTCTCTTCATGACAAAAGAGGTGGACATTCAATGATTTTTTAAAAATGCTGCTTGAAACCTTTACATCTTTCATTTTGGGAAGTACAAGTGCCAATACAGAGGATGATTACAGAGGATTCAGCTACTGAACAACGACACTGCCTAATTTAGGATTAGTTGGATCTCAAACTAAATCTGATTCTTCAGACAGAGGAGCAAAATATAATGGGATTTAATTTGCTCATTGAGCCACAATCAACCACAATTCAGTCATTATCCACTGATGTCTGATGTCAAAGTTTGTAGGCTGGCCTAACACACAGTGAATTAGCTCCTATAGTTTCAAATCAGCTGTCTTGCAAGCTACTGGATTTAACATGTTACAGCACGAGTGATCATGTTACAGTTCCAAAAAAGAAAAAAGACTATGTCCATGCATAGACCTACAAAAGTTTTTGGTTTTCACCTTAATTTTGTATTTTATTAGTGCTTCTCTTATAATGAACCTGTTGAAAACATGTCACTCTCAGTTTGATATGGATGATCCACCAAATTTCTCAGGAACATGTAATAGGAAGGTGGATCTCACCTGCTGGGTCGAACGGCAGCGTGTCTCCCAGGACTCCAAACACTCCCTCGCTCTGGTCCCTGTTGGGCCAAGTGTTGTTGCGGGGCCCCTGTGGTTTCTGACCGAGCATCTCAGACATGACACTGTCCATGTAAGTGCTGACCAGGCCCAGACTGTATAAATCCGAGCTCAGGTCTGGCAGTCCAGGGGATCCCCACTGCCCGATGGGTCCCAGAGGTGACAGCCCTGCTGGGGGGCCTTGTGGTGGAGGTTGCTGCCCGGATGTGCCAAGCCACTTGCTTGCCACTCTCTGCTGTGGCAGGACCTGTGGCGGGGTCTGCTGAGGAGGAAGCTGAGGAGGAGGGGGCTGCTGCTGACTGATGGGCTGCAGGAGGTGCTGGTAGTACTGCAGGGTCTGCGGGGAGGGCTGCTGTGGTGGAGGAGGGGGCTGCTGCTGCTGGGGCTGTTGTTGCTGCGGAGGAGGTGGCTGTGGTTGTGGCTGAGGTTGCTGCTGCTTCTGCACTGTTGGAGGCTGGGGCTGGGACAGGGTCTGAGCTGGGGCCTGTAGGGCACTATGAGAGATAGATTGGGATGTTGGCGGAGGTCCACTAGGAGGCTTCAGCTCAGCGGGGTTTGCAGATGCCACAGAGTTTCTCCTCTTGACCAGGGGCGAGGCCTGCTGGGATTTACCCATGTTGAATCCTGAGAGAAAGTCGATGACATCCTGCATCTCTTGGTCAGTCGGCAGGTTCATCCCCTGGTCCTCGGACACTGAGCCGTTGGCCAGCTGGCCTTGCTGTGTAGAGTCAGGGGTGCAGGACAGGCTTCCCATCTGCAGGATACTCTGTAGCCTCCCGTCACTGTGGCCCAGGCTCTTGGCCTTGTCCTCAGAGCTACTGGTTGTTAGCATGCTGCGAGACGGGGTGCTAGGAATGGAGTAACTGCCCCCACTATTAGAGCTGGATGAGACCTTCTTGGTGAACTTGGAAGTCAGCTTGGATATTGTTTTGGGCAATCCGCTGGAGGTCTTGGAGCTGGTGCCTGGAGGCAGGTCTGCCTGGACGCCATAGTCCGGGCTCTCCCGCTGCAGCTGTATCTGAATAGTGGGTAAGGCCTGCTCTCTGTTGAACGGAGGAGAAGGAGAGAGACAAGTAGTTAACCATTATTAACTGACAGGTAGACACAGGATAAAAAGAGGCATTGACTAAGTTTTAACTAAACAAACAAGGTAAGTGTGACACCCTATATCTCAACAGACAGCATATACATCACATGTGCAGAAAGCTAACTAAGAAAAGTAAAAGCTTTTTTTATGTCACTCACTTTCTCTCCTTCCACCTGTTGATGTCAAACACAGCTGTGTAGAGCATGTCTACTAGACCGAGCGTCTTCTCTGGGTCCAAGCTCCGCTGGAGCAAGGACATGGTGGCTGGGTCCTCCTTAAGACACCTGAACATGTTCACACACACACAAACACCCACAACAGGACAGGACATGAAGTACAATTCCAACACAATGGCATACACACAAGCCCAGGTGTATTTACTGAACAGATGAATACCTGACATGTGATATTCATAAACAAGAAACGACGAAGCAAAACATCCATGTCACGGTACTTTCTCAGCTCAGACTGGTTTCCTTACCTTAATGCTGATTCAAACGTTGCACAGAATTGTCTACTGACAAAGGACAACTAGAATTAAGTTTTTGAAAGAATGTGTTTTCCTTTTCCTCAAATTACACTTTAAATTACACAAGAGTCCAGGTCCAAACCAAAACATCATCTGTTGATGTTTATTCTCCTGTTACAGCTGTAAGACAGTCCAGAGGCCTGTACTACGAAGCAGGATTTGAGGTTATCGGGGTAACCTCAGGTTTAACTCTGGGTTTTCAGTCCTACGACAGTGGTTCACTTATTATCGGGGTAAATCACCGTGGTAACTGATGCAGAACTCCTAACCTGCTGCGGCGCAGGCTAACTTTAGAGGATCAGATCACAACCTGTCATCAGCCCAACTACTGACCAATCAGATCACTGGAAAAACTGAGTCATCATTCCTGCAGGATCCTGACAGGGACAAGCGTTTAGCGTTTACGATAAAGTGATCAATAACGATGATCAGTAGACATTTATATAAATCAGTGGAATCGTTTTGCTGCTCCAGACCAGCATGTGTCCACTCTCTGTTTTATAACGTCAGTTATCAGACTAAATAAACATATAACTATTATAGCTTCATTTTAATTGAAGGATCTGAATTCAATTCAATTGAAGGAAGATTCTTTAATCCGACAGGATTCCTGACAGTGATGAAGCTTTTACTCTCTTCTTCATCTCTGTGGCTCAGAATAACATGAGCAGACTCTGTGACTATAACTGGAAATATAAAGTAAACCTCTGATATCTTTTAGTAGAAGAAATTATCCACACACTGTTGAATATTTCCATGATTATAAATTTGATTTATAATCTTTAAACATTTCAGTCAGTCTGACTCATCAAACATCAACTACTATCAATGTTTTCTGTTTTTTCTGCATCACATGTTCATAACAGTTTGTTGACTGAAGACTGAGTAAGAAACACAGTGATAAATCATGCACTTATTTACAATATATCCTTAATCTGACTTTAATACTAATTATATTTTGATATGTTTTTTTTTTTAATTCCAGTGATGTGATCATATTGTTTACATCTCACCTTGTTGAATGTCACTTGTGGACGTGGTTATAACCGAACTTACTGGCAGGTATCAGCGTGTGTTCTCATATCATATTAAAAACTTCATTCATGGTTCTGACGATGTTGCTTATAATGAACAACTCCGCCTCTTTCACATGAACACGCTCGTAGCCGAACAGGTAAACCCAGGGTTAACTGAGCCAGTTGATAACCTGCTTCGTAGTACAGGTTATCAGGATGGCCAATGTTAAAAGTTATCCTGGGTATGCTGAACTTGCTTCGAAGTACAGGCCTCAGAGCTCTGACTGTGAAATACCGCACAGAGGAAATAGCATGATGCCCCACATCACAGTAACACAGTTTAATAATACACTGCTTAAGTATGGCTAATGCAAATGTGTTAACACTACATTAAGAGGGCACAGCTATCAGTGTCAATTAAATCCAGTATATTAACCAGACTCTCCAGCCCTCCTCAGTGTGTTGTAAACATAAGACCTTTACAGTTTCATGCCCTGCTTTAGGGAAATCTTCAGTGTACACCAAAACTATGCCTCAACAACATGATGTAATTTCATCCCCTAATGTCTACTCTCCCTTTGTTCCCATCTCTGACTGTGTGCATTAGATTTACATATATCAATTTTCTGTTCTCTCGTTACACAAACATTCTGTTGTGTACATAAAACCACATGATCATCCAATATTGGTGCATGTACCTGTGTTTGGATAATAATCCAGTTCTTGTTCATATCTTCAAATTGTCTCATTAACGTTGACAAAGATGATATTTTTAACTCTGTCTGCCACTCGCTGGATGAACACATGTATAAAAAGTTTCAAAGTCAAAGTTTCTCATACTCACCATGTAGAAGGAACTTGGACCACCACCTTGGAGCCCTCCAGAGTGATCTGGGGAGCATAGGCCTCCTTGTTCTCAATCTGAGCTGTGTCAACAACCACCTGTTGGGACACAGAAACACACCTGTATCACCATCTCCTGACAGAAAAGCTTTCTTCACAGCCATTTGTTTCTGTATTATGCAAGAAATCCACAGAAGTTTACAGCATACTGTATGTTAACTTATTTAGGGTACACATACATACGTCCTTTATCCTTTACTGTATGTAAACCAGTCACGTTTAGCCCCTTTACGAGCCATGGTAACATGATAAAAAACCTTAGCACAAGCTTTTCACTGGTGTCCGGCATTAATTTCCCACCAACCGAGTGTGAGACGGTTCAAGGTGAGGAAACTGAACGCATTCAATCAGCCAGTGACAACAAACAGGCTAGCCTTCCTGCCTGCTGCGAATCAAATATATTTGCAAGTTCTTTGAAAGTGGCCTTGGCTCCTCGAGGCCCACACAGCTAGGTCACAAAGAGGGAGGGAAGGTGGGAGGAGTCTACTTCCTGTATTACAGGAAGTGCCCTATTGTTATTTAAAAAGCAGGTGTATCCTCAGAAACCCCGGGCTACCCATGTGAGAGAACCACGCATACACACAAACAGTCCATCAGCCATGTTGAAACACATACGACAAGGTCAATGGGGGTAGGAGGGAGGAGGAACAGCAGCAAAATAGACGAAGACGACTTCTTCACTTGACTCCAAACGTCATGACTAGAAAGGAAAAAGGGAGTTTCCAGGGAAAGAACAGATATGTTGATTCCTTCTGTAAAAGGGAGTAGAAAGACTGTGCGTGGGTGTGTAAGGTGCATGACCATGAGTGTACGTCTATGTATATGCAAGTGTGGGGAAGAAACTATGTGTGTGACAATGTGTGTCTATTTGCACGGTGTGATCTATTTTGGGTTGAGTGGCAATAGCTCTGATAAGGGACTAATGCAAAGCGCTCATCCATCATCCAGGGGTTGTTTTACAGTTAACACAGGGCCAGCACGGCTGGATGGGAATACTACCTCTGGTTTGACACACAAAACAGGGCAGGCACAGAGGAAATAAACACTGAAGCATAAACACATTGGTGTTACTCTGAGGAGAGACCTGCTGCTGACCCTCCCTCCCTGTGACTGACTCTTCTTTGCGTTTGCAGACCCGCCCAGATGAGCCCATCCTTTACCCAGATGCAGCAGGAATGTTTCTTCCCTTTTGTGTCTCTCCAGTGTTTGTTTACACCTCTCGGCTGCCTCAAAGCAAGCAGACAGATCTCCTCATCTCAATTACAAATGTGACACACAATGAGATACAAGTTGCCAAACCCGCAGAAACACAAAGGGAGAGGATTCAGTAACTTCAGCAGAAGTGTCAGTGAAGTTCAACAGGCCTGTTCACGTCGGCACGCCTCCTCTTGTCCACTGCTCTGCAGTATCAACTACACTGTGGTAATGGACGTTAACATCCAGCAGAAAACAGTCTACACAAATGTTTATGTAAGTTCATCTAGCACAAACACAAAAGTATTCCTATAGTAGACTGTTACAAGAAACAGTCTGAGATTTCCCCAGCTTAAATAAACTAAATTTCAAGTGTTTCTGGTGACAGTTTTTCCAAGGATCTTCTGTTCTTTTAAAGTCATGAAGTCTTTAAGTCAAAGGGAAGAAAATCCAGAAAATAATCTGTAGTAAAGAAAACCATTTCTGCTTCCTAGTTTACTCAAATAAAAAATTAAACAGTACCCACAAATTCAGCTCTGTCATGCCTAGGCAACGTCATCTGACAATTGCAAATCATAATATTGTTTGCTTAAAATGGATGCAACATACAGTAGCAGTTGTGGCTTATGCTATGCTGATAGGCTTATGCTATGCTCACTTTAAGTTGTTCTGGTTCTATTAGTTATATGCTCAAAAAGTAAAGTGTAATTTGTAATTCCGCAATATGAAAACCTATTCATATCCAATCAGGATACTGTTAATATGGTGCGCTCTGTTGAATCTAATTTACATTTTATGAGGACATACTAAAAATTAGGAAACATTTCAACTCATCTGGAGAATGTCCCAAATCACAAGATCCCAGTTTGATCCACAGTGTCAACTGCAGTGTGTTCATCTCTGACAAAATCAGGAGTGATCAGGCAATACTAGCTTTTAAGGACATACATACTGTAGCAACCCTGGTCTTTAACATCTCTACTCACCAGACCAGCCTGGGCGAACAACAGCTGGACAGCTGTCTTGCAGGCTCCTCTCCAGCTGGATGGGCAGACATGGTTGAGGACCTCTGTGACGGGAGAGTCATCCCTGGGGGTCACTCCATTCTGGCCCATCACCTCCTTAATGAGCTGCAGCATCGTGTGCTGAGGAGAAAAAACACAGTGGCCCATCAACACAACAGTCTGTCATCAGTGTCTGCTGATGTTACACTACAGACGACACTAAAACATGCAACTGGACTCTTCACTAGCCCACACATCTGTTGAGGTTATCACACAGTACATACCATTTCTAAAAGCTTTTTTCTTAAACTAGTGACCCAGAGAAAGTTGATGACACAATAATGAATAATGATGGTATAAGAAATATGAAGCTGGTCAGTGGGGTCAGGAACTGTACCGTTTTCAATTTGAGGTTTTCAGCCGCTGACTCATTGAAGGACACTCCTTTGAGGAAATGCGAGCCGATCTGCACGGGGATGGTGGGAAGCTCACACTGGATGGGCTGGGAGGTGGTCTGCATCCTCCCTGCCTGCTGGGCCTCTGCCTCACTGCAGCAGCCCTACACACACACACACACACACACACACACACACACACACACACACACACACACACACACACACACACACACAAGCATGTAAACATATACACAACAGCACAAAACACAAAAAACATGGAGACACACAGCAATGAAAGAATAACTGTCTTTTAACATGACAAACAAACAGGATTTCAAGCCAAAATTAAAAAAGGATGACCAATAAAAGTTAAATCAATTAATCTTAGATTGTATTGTCCAATTACATGACTATAGATTACTACATAACTCACTACTTATCATTCTATGAATCGTGAACTCACCTGTAAGGCTGCCTCTACAGCTTTGGGGTTCAGATGAAAGCCAGCCTTCAGTGCATACTCACTATGGCCCAGGCTCTCTAGTGCTGCTTTATAGGCCTGGAGATAAGGAGAAAACATGACCTGCTATCAGTCCAACATTGCTTTCATTACCAAGAACAATGGCTTTTAATGTTATGCCTCTCCTCGTACTACGAGTTCATGAGTAACACCATCTAGTTCCATTGTCTTATTCAATTAAAATTTCCATACTTTTACTTAAAGGTGATATTTCCCAAAAAAAAATTGCAGCCAATGGAGTAACAGTGAGTGTATTTCCCTTCCCTCGTCTTTAGGGTGATACTGTACCTGTAAAGCATTGTCAATCTTCATGTTGAGTTCCTTCAGCTGATGCTCAGGGATGGTGGTGTTGTTGGAGCAGAAGAGCTGCTGAACCTGGATGCCTGCCAGGCAGCCGTCCCGGCCCCTCTCTCTCAGCCTCGCCGTGGCCTGAGGGCACAGCAGCACACAACAGAGTACTGGGTCAGAATGACAGCTGGACCATCTACACTATTACAGCACAATCTCACTATACTACAAAATTAGATGACCAGAATAAAAAAAAAAAAAGTGATATATAAGGGCGTACAGGACAAAAGTCAAATAAAGCATCTTTTAATACTGTAAAAAAAATCTCAGGAAATAATGAAAGTTTTGACAAAATAGATGCTAAGCACTGGGAAATACAATTTTTTAGATAAAAAAAAAAAAACATGTGTAGCTTCAGAGTCCTGGCTGCCTCCCTCTGTCTAAACAACCCCCCAGCACATTCTACCAGGCCCAGTCCCCTCCAGGGCGAACTAACATCCTGCATGCCAGGGCTTAACAGATCAATCAACCCACTATTCTGCTCTCTGCCTCACTGTACACAACAAAGCTTAAAATGGGCCAGAGGGACTGATCAGCCTGGGGATTAGTTAGGTCCTCTTACAAAATGGCCTCCCCTACAAGGGTTTGTGGTTTAGAGAGGTGCAGAATATAGCTATGCAGGTTTACAGACAAACTGCCCAAAAATAGAGGAAATAGGAAATTGAGGCTGGAAATCATAAACGGCTGGCATTTCTCAGGAATGTGTAACAAGTCAGCTTTTCACCTCACACAGACAGACCCCATATTTCCAAGGCCCAGACCAGAAGAGTCCTGGGGCGCCCTATGACTGCATACCTCAGCTGCACCTTTCCATGAGCGGGAGGCTTCCTCCAGCTCTGTGAGGGGCCCGAGGTCGGAGCTCTGGGAGCGGGCGTTTGCGCAGCGCTCCTGGGCCTGTGCAAGGGCCTCCGCCAGACAGGACTGAGCCACAGGTTGGACCTTCTGCAAAGCCTGCGATAGAAACTGGAAGTGGACCTGCATCACTGTGAGGAAGCACCGACCCAGTACCTGGAGAGACACAACACACATGACTGTTACAACATACGTCATTCTGAGCAACATCCATCATTAACATGCTAGAATACGTCAGTCAGAATATTTGAGATACCAAACAATATGGACACCTTCAGGCAAGGACACTAACATGTATGTCCACATACCTCAGTGACTAGTTAACAATGACTAACCAACCTCTTGTGCTACTTTAGCAATAAAATTATGTTTTCTAATAGAACAGGATGTCAAAATAATGACTGGCTGCTTCACAAATGAGTTATCCTTAGCTCTGATATTTAATACATTTCTAGAACTGTTCAACCAAAAAGATCCAGGAAGTAAGAAACTAAAACAAAAGTAGAAAACACAAACATCAAAACTACCTTGAGCTTGTTGTTTACTTTTCCACACCTTAAGAACAGTGAGCATTAATAGAGAAAGTGCAGCTGTTGTGGCATCTACCTAGTTCAGTAAATCTGTTGAAATACACTGGAAACAGTAGGACTTTTTCATTCACAATCAAAAATGATTCATTGCAAGGTACACAGGTTAGGAAGTTCAAGCAGGATGTCTGCCTTGACACATTCATCACATCTGCTTTTATACACAATCCACCAAATCAAATGAACTATACAAGAAGACTGCCTCCTAGATGCTTGAGATGAGATTAAAACCAATAATTAAAAACAAATTTAAAAAAGAAGAACAGGACTACCATCCTTCAATGTGATAGATGACGATGTCAGAATCTGCTTTAACCAACAGACCAAAACAAACAACCAAAATATAATCATCTCCACTTTAGACAGCATTTGTCCAGACTGTTTCCCTAATGTTTTCCACAGTAAATACCATCATAGGAATGTCACTTTTGAAGTACACACAGCATCTTTCAAAATAAAACAAAATGCCTGGGCAGATTTCTAACTAAACATGCATGCATACATCTGCATTTGTGGTAAAATGTGTGGTGTAATCATATATCATACATGTGAGAACAATGAGTTCAATATGTGTTTGTATTTGCAAATTAAAAGAAAGACGGATAATGTATTGGCTGTGTGTGTCTGTGTCTAGCTATACTAAAAGAATATATACACACACACACATATGTGTGTATGTGTGTGTATGTGTGTGTGTGTATATATATATATATATATATACACACACACACACACACGTATATATTTCAGCTTGAAATGCAGCGTTCCACATCTACTGAGTGTGTGTGTTTGTTTGGTGAGAGAATAGTCCAGGCTTAGACGCTGCTTGTTGTCCAGTTAGCAAAATAAGAGAAACAGGACACCACAGGGTCCACCATGGTCACAGGGTTTTCTTTTTCAGGTACCTGCTGAAAATATCTCAAGGGGGAGGCCAAGTTGTAAAGACAGAAATATGCTGCTGCTTTTTGATGGCAGACAAGAACAACAGCGCACAGCTCCTTTCATTCTTCATCATCACACATCATGGAGACCAAAACTGCACTGTGGAAACGACCGAAGCCATGAAACCTCCAACTGGTGAAAGTTTCACTGGTTTCATAACAACCACAAAAAAAGGACGTGACAAATCCAACATCCTCTTTGGAAAGTTTGAGCCACAACTTTGGAATTTTGATGTCATTGTGAGTGGTTGTTGAACAGTTATTTATACAGGATATCAGGTATAACAAAGCAAACTAACTGATGCTGGATCATTACAGTGGCATAGTGGTTAGGACACATAATGTATACTGTAAACATCCCCAGTTTGATTCTGGCTGGGGACATTTGTTGCATGTCATCCCTTCTCTCTCACCTCATTTCCTGTCACCTCTCTAATGCCCACCATCAAAGAAAAGGCAAAATGTCCAAAACACAGGCCGAAAATTCCCTATTAATATCACAAATAAACAGATTGCTGTGTGTGGTCTGGTTTACTTACTGTATGTGTTGCCATTTCCTTTTGTTAAATGGTAATTGTATAAGCACCAAAATGCGATCTGATCTGCGAAGTGATCCCAATATTGGAAAAAAAAGAAAGAGGGAATACCACTAAACATCAGAACTGTTTTTTTGCCTCGAACTGGTGCATTATTGTCCTATATTGGGAAAACTGCTGTGTGTTACTGCTCACAACATTTCTATACTCTTGTTTCTTGTGTTATTATGCTGTCTCAGTATATCTGTTATCTTAAGTAAAGGAGGTGTGTGTGTAAACTTTTAACAGGGAGAAAAAGTGCCTTGTCCTGAGAGGCAAAAACATGACTATAATGACTGTACATCTCAAATGTGATTATACTAATAAACATGTTTGCTGAGTCACTGTGCTCAGCGGATAAATAAAAGCTATATTGAAGAAGTGAACTCAAGGCAGAACTATGAGGTTGTTTCTCTCTTCCTGAAGACAGCCAGACAGAGAGTCTATCCCATCACTCAAAAGGTCACAGGATTGATACCAAGTGTCTTTGTCCTCGTCTACATGACAACATACAAAAACCTGCTTTGCTCCTGTGCTATGGGTGTCTCTGTATCTGACTTTAAGAGACTTGAAGAGATATTTGAGGAGGTCAAAACATCATGTGATTTATTTATTTCATCAGTTCCTTATGATGCCACAAAATTGAGATGTTTTGTGTGTGGTGTGGAAAGAAACAAGACCAAGAGTCTACAGGCACACTTGCAGCTCTGTGAGGCTGTACTTATGTAGGCACTGTGGTGCTTTGAGCTGAGTGCTTAGTTTAGCATGTTAGCGCGCTAAAATTCGTTAATTAGCATTAAACACAAAGCATAGCTGAGACTGATGGGAGTACAATTAGTTTTTCCAGGTATTTTGTCATGAATTTGTACAACTGATCCCCTGGGGACCATAAATGCCTCTGCCACATGTTACGGCAATCCATCCAATAGTTGTCAAGATATGTAAATAAAATGAAAAATGTCATATCCTGTTGGTGGCCCAAGAGGAAAAGTCAGGGGATCAAAGTCAGCAGCAGCAACACTGTGTGGGATCTGTGAATTTCTACATAAAATTTGGTGCCAATCCATAAAATAGATGTTGAGATATTCCACAGATCAAATGAAAAGTATGACCTGCTGGTGCTGCTAGATTAAAAGTCAGATGATCAAAACACTTATTAGAATTTATGCTCCTGGTTCCTTGAATGTTCATAGCAAATTCCATGGAAATCTATTAAATAGTAGTTAAGATATTTCACTCTGAACTTCATGATGGAACCAGGAAAAAGAGGATCATCAAGTCAGTAGGATTTATCCTTTGGATTCCTAAATCAAGAATAGAAAGATTCTTAGCTGGCTACAAAAAGCGTTTTCAAGCTGTTGTATCTGCCGAAGACAGCAGTATAGGTTTAGCAGATTTACCAAACTTTTGTGCAACAATTATTTTTTTCTATTTTCAAAGTTCATGGAATAAAAAAGTAATCCTGTATTAACATTTAAAGAAAGGCTTGTTTTTAAGTGCATTTGCTGCAGGAGTTTTATTTACTGCTTTTTACTTTAAACAAAATATATGATTTGCCCAGCAGTGCCAGACGTTTGCAACCAACTATTCACTGCCTGTTCCTCGGCCTACTCTGAGCTTACCCTGAGACATTTGATAAACACAGGCACAGATCCAGTGTGCACAAGATGAAAAATTCCTGCTCCTGCTGTTGATGTTGAGCAACTAATCACAACTCAATCAGTCAAAAGGATTTAGTGTCTAAAACAGACAAATGATAGATAACAGTAGACACATATAGCCTGATAATGAAGGTCGGATATAATATATATATATATATATATATAAATAATAATAAATAATAATATGTAAATAATTCAAATTGACATCATCATATGAAATGCATCCTAATGAAGATAACCAAACAGCATGAAGATAAGCTGACAATGAGATCAAATACTAATCCAAGTGTTACAAATTCATCTACAATAAACAAGTGAGGAAAAAAATGAAGACATGGCTACAGCACGAGATAATGGATAACACATGTGATTGGCTGTGCAGTATCCCACACAGTGATGGAAAATATGAGAAATAAGAGTGCAGCAGAGCCAAGCCGACGGAGGGCCCCTCTCAGGCCCAAACAAGGAGAATCATGAATCAATCAACATTTATATTTCCATTTTCTGAGAACACCTGCAGTATCAGTGCACCGAATCTAAGGGAGTAATGTTTCAGAGATCTAGACCTCTTCTAGGGAAAGGGAGTGTGAGAAAGGGAAAAAAACAGCCTACTTTGCTTGGTTAGCGTCAATCTTCGTCTTTTTTTGGCTCCTTAACTCTTAGTTTTCGCTTCTTTTTCTGGATTTTCCCTTTTTACAGTCATTCTAGTGAAACAGTAAAGTCCTTTCCTGACCCCTGAATTTCAGACTGATCACTCATATATGCTGGTTTTATGACGGTTTCACTGTAGCACACTGAAATTCATTCTATTTATGAGCTCACCAGCTCTCTGTTTTGTTAAAATAGGGCTAATCTTTAAACAACATACTGATCCGACCAAAACAGATATTCAAGCTGCCTTCTTGTAAACAAACAATTGTTTGAGGTCCAATAATCGCACCTAAAAACCCTTATCAAACAGTTGCCACTGCCGATTTTTAGTATTTTAATTCTTGCATTGTTTACATCAAGGTTTGCTAGCTTGCAGTCTTGTGTGAAAGAATGTGTATCACATTGTCATCATGTTTGTGGGTGATATACAATAAAACATAGACCAATTCTTTAAAAAATCAAAAAAATTAAAAAACTACTACTACTGCTAACAGTGGTCAAAAACTACACAGCGTACTTTTAAACATGAGTACCTATTTTGGTCTTAACTGAAAACAGGAATGTACCCATGTTATTACACCAACCTGTGAGTAGCAGTTTTATTTCATAACAAACCAACTGTCATCTTTATACTCGTACTTAACATGTACTCAAACTAATGTTGCTTCATTTTTGTACTTTTGGTATGAACAGCTTTGTTCTCATTTCTGACGATGATCCTGGCTGCCATAGAAATTTTCATTTTGTTGTAAGCAGCAGAAAGGCAGAAACCTCCAAAGTTTAAATCCAGCTCATTAACTATGCTGCATGTTGTCTATGTCCATTATCTTAACCCATTTCAAAATATTAGCCTCTTCTCATAAACATTTTTCACATTTTTCCTCTCTAATTTTGTGTCTTTCCACAGTACACAAGTCAAAACAGCCCATGAAATTGTGTGATTAGATAAACTCCTCATATGATACGGCCACAGTTCCCCAAGAAACCAGAAACTGTGTTTAAAAAAAAAAAAAAAAAGATGCCAAGAGTGTTCTTAACAGCTGAAGACCAAGGGGTTGTTTTTCCAGTTTGCACTGGGGGTTTGCTGGGCAGGCTTACTCAGTTGGTCTGACGAAAGCAGCCGTGAAGGTCTCTCTGGTTGTGGGGACCTTTCTGTCTGCCTCTGGTCTTCACTCCGTCGTTTAAACTTACAAGCTCGGCAAACAGCCTCTAAACAAACCGTGACATTTTCATGCATATTTGGCAATGGAATCACTCTGAGCAGCCAAGGAGCTGGGCGCTGATTTGGAAAAAAGAAGTGGTTTGTTTTGCAGCCTGCACTGACCTGAACTTTTAGGGGCTCTTGGTAAAAAAAAAAAAAACAAAAACAAAAAAAACAGAGTGAGCCACGAGAAGGAGAGAGAGACGTGAGCAAGGGA
Organism: Seriola dumerili; assembly: GCF_002260705.1. Taxonomy (NCBI): domain Eukaryota; kingdom Metazoa; phylum Chordata; class Actinopteri; order Carangiformes; family Carangidae; genus Seriola; species Seriola dumerili. The sequence continues at coordinate 10,002,485 of NW_019174258.1, read as the reverse complement.
AAAAAGGGGGAAAAGCTTCACATACCACAACTCCCCAAACTCAGAAATGCATTTAGTGCTTTTTGAAGACCTCATAATACATCCAGCTGCCAAACAGCATTCCTCGACTCATGCAGACAAAGGAAAATCCCTTTTACAGTCACAAATACATCACATCGTAAGAGACAGGCTGAATTAGCAGCAATTATCACGAGCTGGGTCTAAACAAGTTTAAGCTGTGTGTGCACAGAGCTTTCTTCTACCAAAATTAAACATGGTAGATAGCAGCTCAGATATTTAATCAAAAGCAGAGTTCCACTTCACTGAACGCCAAACCTCGGCCATAGATGAGTCATCGCAAAAGCATACAGGCTGTTGCACATTAAATTAACTACAGGTGCACGTGAACAACATTTTGATCACTTAATCTCCATCAGCTTTGACCAATACATTTCAGTTTTTATTGTTGCTGCACTTCCTCTGTCCAGCACTTTATCTGTAGAATTTTGGATGCACACATCTCTAAACTGAATACCCTAACAAAAATGTTCATACTTCCAAATAACACTATTATTAGACAAAACAGCCACACAGTCCACATCAGTCCTACAACTGTAAAAAAAAAAAAAAAAAAAAAAACCTACTCTTACCATTTGTTGTGACCTTATTATTCTTAGTGTGCTCTTTAAACCCAGTATTTTTGTTAGCATGTAACTGGTACTCTACTATCATAATATTATAGTGTGTACATGCAGTGTTTTCTCAGAGGCTATTGTAAAGTATTAGTGTGTTTCCTTCTCTACTTTAACAAATGTACCCTTTATGCCCGGGGCCAGACAGCAAATGTGAGTGCCAAGCCATGCGGTCTAAACTTTCACAGACTTGGTCTTCCTCTAATATTCATCTGTGCATATCCAAGACCACAGAGAGTCAGATTTACCGACTGCGGTGCAAAAGTGTTTCCTGTTTTGGGCTCAGCCACATCCACTGAGGTCCTGTAGTCCCTCCAGTGTCTTGGCTGCAGCTATGTACTCACTCCCTGTTACATACAAAGCTATTACTTAAACATTGATGACCCCCATTATTTTTGCTGTATGGTGCAGGGTTGTCCATATAACAAGGCCAACTGTGGCACAGTGCTACAGTTCTGTTGAGGGTGCCAGGGACTCAGATATGATATGTGTTTATATTAATGGCTTCATAAAGCTCCACTCAGAAACAGATGTAGCAATGAGGAATTTGAAAAGGTGAGGTGAAATGATGGTTCTTATTTTAAGCCAGAGGAGCAGATGCTATTCAGCCAATATTTACATGTAAATTGTAATAATACCTTTGTTTATCAGTTTCCTGTGGTTGTACACTATCGATGGAGGGATGAATGTTTGTGGAACTGTTGTGAATTTTGTTTGTTGTTTGTCTTCACATCTTTCACTGCGCACCTCCATATTTAACAAATACAAAGTATTTTTTTCATATCTTTTTTTTTTTTCTTTTCAAATGTTATAACTGAATTAAAATTCCAGTAACTACTGAACTCAACTTCTCCTAATCTGTGGGATGGTGGTGGAGAGCTTCACTGGGAGCTCCACAGAATCACAACTATACATTAAATGAAGGATGAATAAGCCCATGTCTTAATCGTTAGGAAATATGGGGTTCATGTTGGTGGCTGCTTGGGTGTGGGCACAGCTGAAAATAGCTGAAAAGCTACATGATGCTGATGGCACCACATGAGACTATATATTAGGGCAGCACAATTACAGCAAAACTGACAATTGGAATCACTCTGATAAATATCATCAGTGAGATTTTCCAGCATACTTATCACTTCATGATTGTTACTTCTCAAAGCACAAGCACCTTTTAAGTCTCTTCATTTTTGAATCCTTGTCCAGATCTTATTGTGGGTTTTAAAGTGGGTCTGACATAGACTAGATCTAGTAAAAAAAAAAAGAGTGAACAGGGGTCTCCATAACAACTATGGCATCAGTATATTGTGCATGTTATTATTGGGAGTGATTCTAGTTCTCTCAACTCTCCTCAATAATGTTCTTGTTCTTTTCTTTCCCCCTTTCCTCCTCAGCTCTGTTGAGCAAATATATTTATACAAGATGTGACACAGTGCAGATTCCAGACCCTTCTTGTGTGAACAGTGACAACCACAGGTTAACCAGGCTGGAATTAATGTTCAGACACAGGCGTGTGTATATCCCTCTGTGACTTTTAAGGAAAACTAGAACCATCTTGATCAGGTGTGACAAAAGACAAATAGACAAAAACAACAGTATAAAGGGGAGTGAGGCACACAAGGAATTTGAGACAGAGGGAGAAAATGATTCCCACCTCACAGCAGAGCCTTTAAATTAGTGCATCAAATCCTCCTATTTAAATATCACTTGAAAAACACCTCTGCTCCAATGTTTCACATTTCACACATCAGCAAATTCAGTGCTATAGAAAGATAGTGTGGTATTCCGAATGACAAAAGATGACTTTTCTTCTCACATCCCCAGCGTTTTTCACACCTCACTCTAAGATCCTGACACCAGCTTAAAACTTGGTGTGAGGATCCTATTTGAGCCAGGAAGCTCTGATTCATGGAGCTAGCCTTCAGACAGAGAGCAGCTAAGCATCTTAGCACCACTGGTAGAAGACGCATCATGGGTAAATGAATATGATGAAGTACGTGGTGCTTTAGCGCCTCAGGTTGTGAGCTTAACTAATTCCTTCCAGGAGAGCAAACAGTAGACTTGAATGTCAAAAATTTTTTTGTTTAGTGACAAACATGAGACAGTTATTTTAATTAAGTCAACACAATGTGACATTCTGTATAAACTAGCTCCACAAGTGTTAATAGTGAGATGGTGTGAGCACCTACCTCGACATCCTGCAGGCTGAAGTCATTCTGGTCTTTGAAGTTTGCAGCCCCAGCGCTCAGCTCCATCAGCATCTTGGCGATCTCAGGCTTTATTGCTGCAGTCAGCCTGCTGGCCGCCTCCATGACGTGTTCCTGCACGTCCTTCAGTTGCATAGCTGCTTTGGAATAATGAGAGTTCCTGAACACACTGCTGAACAGGTCTGTGAGGAAGGCGCTGGCCCGGCAGAACACGTTGAGGGCATCCAAATATTTAGAGATGCCTTGCTGGATGTCGGCAACCGCAGTGGTGGTGGCAGAAGGAGGTGGGTGGCAGCTGCCAGGCATGCCCACCCCGGTGCCCATGGGTGAAGAGGCCGAGCAAGAGGAGGCCAGGGAGGCGCTCAGGGTCCGGCTCAGCTCAGGCATCTGGTACTGCTGGTGCTGTTGCACTTTCTGCTTGGACCCGCCGAGCAAAAAGCGACGCTTGTAGTCCATTTTACTTTCCTGCGCACTACAACAATACATAAGTGGTGCAACAGCACCGGAAGCTCCTGTTTTTAGTTTATTTTTCCCCACAAAGGGCTCCTGTCCTCTTTACAAAAACACCAAACCCAACAATCCTGAAGCCCAGTTATGTGAAAAGACAGCCTACGGATTCCACCTGCCAGAGGCTCATGTCAGTGTGCCTGGTGAGAGGCTGCACAGAAGAGGGTGAGGTCGGAGGGCGATCACAAACACTGGCAGGCTGAGTGAAATGTTTACATGCAGCCCTGCTGCAGATACGTCAGGCCCAGCTTAAAAAACAGCACAGACACACCTCCAGATTCTCTGTTTCCAGCTTCAAAAAAATTGATCATAATAGGATACGAAAAGTCAAAAACACTACAGTACTACAGAGTACTACAGCCAAGTTTTAAAGCACATTAACTTTCCTTCAGAATGGGGGGAAATCCTTCTTCATACAGTATATAGAGTAAATACACATATGTATGTACATATATAAACCTACACCAGCCTGCACTAATAAAAATAGAAAATCGTTTTAAAAGCTGAAAGCAAATATGAAAAATGAATCCAAGGAAAATGAAACACTGGTCAACAGCACAGAGGGAAAACAATAGTAATAAAAAAAAAAGAAAAAAAAAAAGAAAAATGGAAAAAAAACAAGTGAGTAAATGCTGGAGTCAGAGGATGTGGCTTCGACTTTGCTTGTGCACTGGCTGGTGGAGGAGCAGTGGGAGGCGAAGGGCAGACAGATCCAGTCCGTCTCAAATCCTCTTCACAAAGCAGGACTATGCAGGCAGTGAGCGAGTGGCCAGCTGATAGCTCCGTCTGCCTGTCTGAAGTCTCCAGCAGCTTCCTGGTCTTTCTGCTGTCTGCTGGCTGAGGTAGATATTACTCACTGCGGAAACGAGTATGCTTCCAGATCTCGCTGTTTTCCGCAGATGCAGATTAGAGCGACAAAAGCACAAAAGTATCTGTAAGGCCTCTAGGTCATTTCCTAAGGGAGGAAAGGGCAGAGACACAAAAATGAGGGTTAACATCATGTCAAAGAGGAAGGATGAGCTTCATTTCAACTGAAACTCTGCTACTTCACTTGATTTGCAACAATTTCAAACAGTTTTTGAGAAATATTAATAATGTATCAATTACGGTTTTGAAACAAAGTTTTATGGAAGAGCCTGAATGCTACATAGAGTGACAGGAACACAAATATAAATTGTCAAATAATACACCTTTGAAAACAGCAAGTCAAGCAACAATTAATATTGCTACCTCAATTGCTGGATACACTGAACTTGTGTGTTTCAGCTTTATATTACTTCTGCTTTCAGTCTCAAATTTCACAATACAATAATCTGATAATGTGCATTATGAATCCAGTGATAGCTTCAGTCTTATGTCTGAGAAGTGAGATGCAGTTTTGCTATTTCTATACAAATTATTTCACCACTTGTGAACACGAGGCCTGAACATTTCGGAGTTCAAGTCAAGACATTTAAGAGGAGTGTCATCAAACTCTGCGTGGAGCTGCTGCAGATTCTTACTGTACCATTCACCAGAAATGGCATTTAGCTTCCCCTTCATGCAGTGCCAATAGTGTGCCACATTACAAATATTCAACTACTGAAATTTCATTTTGATATCATAAATCTAATAATGAGAATGATGATAACAATTACAGTTGCACAGTTGCAAATCATTAAGTCACATCATTAAGTATGAAAAGTGGATGAAAAGGTCAATAGATAAAATATCACTAGTCGCAAAAATGACCTTAAAACACTAAGCACTGTACAACAACTGACAAGACAAGACTGTGTTGCAGCAGAGCACTGCCTTCTACTTCAAAGATATTGCACCTCAACCTCATTATTCTGGAGGTACCATTTTTAAAGGTTATGTACAAGTTACAAATATGTTTTCAGAAGTGTTAAAAACATCCCCTTTGATTCTACTCAACTTGTTTTGCAGGTGTAGTCTGTTTTATCTCTGAGTTTCATTCAAATGATGAAACTGTTCTTGTGTTTATCACCACTTGCACATTCTGCATTTCACACTTTCACTAGTCACTATGTATTACATGGTTGTCTTTGTACTGTTTTCACCCAGAAAGAAAAAGTTGTTCAACAGCATTTAAGATAACATTTGTAAATTATCTGTAGAAAAAATAGAAACTCCTTAGTAGCTGATATGTAATATAGACTTTCATCCTGCTTCATTCCATATGAGGTTATTTTACTTGTTACCACCAACACAATTTGTAACATCCATAATGTGTCAACTGTTGTAGTGACAGATTTAAAAAAAAAAAAAAAAAAAAAAGTGTTATTTTTCAGCTCTGATTGGAAGAGGATGATTTCAGCCACATTACTCTAAACTTGGTGGTAATATTATATTACAGTTTGGTAAAGAGCTGCGGTTTAAAGTTGTACATTTCTAGACGATTACTAACACCATACCTCACAGAGAGCGTCTCTGAAAAGACTCTTTGGCAGTGTCTGGTTTAGCAGAACACAGCTGCAGAGAGAAATTCCTGCAAGAAGCCATTGTTGGAAGACACTGCAGAGTCTGTTGAGCTAAACACAGTAGGAGTCACAATACTCTCATTCAATACCCAAGCATTATGTGATTTGTCCTTCTCCCCTTGGCCTTTTCACTTGATTATGAATATAATATTTTATATTGTCATCATCTTAGGGAATTTGGACTCACGCATCCAAATAAAATTAACAATAATCAAACTCAAAGACAGCCAAAGGTCAGCTTGTGACAGTCTGCAGATTTTAGAAAGACATGTGTAAGACACAGGTAGTGACATTCCTGACGGGGAAAAAATACAATACTAAACCCAACCTGCAAATGGCTAAAATGCAACATGCCACAAAAACATCTGTGGCAATAAAGCTGACAGGATCTTGAAATAAAAACTAAATCGTACTTTGGAAAATTTAAAAACAGGTCTGTAGTAACTTTTATTTATCAGAGGTCAAAGCATTTTTTGGAGGGAAACTGAATGTAATATTCTGATGTTGTGTTATACTGTGGGCTAGTAGGTGTAACCTTCAAAGAAAACAGTCCATCACTAAACCTGTTCATCTGCTATGTACAGTGCAAGGAGGCACTGAAGTTGATGTAGACACACACTGCTGATGATATTGCCCTCAATGAGACACCAAACATCAACATGACAGACTAATCTGTTAGATACACAGCTCCCTACACAGCAGGGCTATCATTCTGTGGAACATTCAGACTATGTTATCTCATAGCACCATGCTGAAAGCTTCTGTGTTGTGGGATGAGTCAGGAAAAGCAACCTGTGGAAAAAAAAAAAAACACTGGACCCAACTAGATAACACCATCCAGTCTGCTGTCATTGTACGCTAAGCAGCTGCGCCGTTGCCTTACACGCGTAGCTTCCATTACGCACACCCAGCAACATTCTCCTGACCTTCAAACCTCACTTCCTTTCACAAACAGAGGGGTACGCCTGGAAAAAAAAGAAGAAAAAAAATCAGCCCATCCTCATCTGTCCCGGGTCATTAAGTGGAGAGACAGAGCCGAGGGAAAGCAGTGACCTCCTCATCAAGGGACAACAGAGAGGTGGTTCCCATTTTTTAACCCTTACATTAGAGGAATGTTGTTATTGAAAAAAGTCGCACTGAAGGGTAAAGAGTCATGCATGCACACTTACATTCAGGCTACTGGGAACTTATCTTGCTCATAGGATCTACAACAAATGTTCTGGTAGTGCTGCTTAATTTCTTCCACCTCAAGCTTTCCTATACTTCTTTGCCGAAGTATAAAATTCAGAGTTTCCACAATCAGTTAGTTTCATTCAGTCATGGCAGGTAGCTCTGATTCATCCTCTTGTGTTTTCCTATGAAAGCAATTACCCACGGACTGCTGTACTGTAAATTCCTCAACAGAATATCACGCCACAGATCTACATCTGGTCATTCACCATCACTTCTCAGCCTTTTGGCTGCATTCAGGCATTAAAATAAAGCACATTGCCAGCTCCTCAAGGATTAAGTTTAAGTATTTAGTTAAGTATTTGCCAGGTGAACAGCAAACTGTCTACTTGTTACTCAGTGTGTTTGAGAGCAGCTAACTAGTGCAACAGTGCAGTTCTCTAAATCCCAGAGATTATAGCCACAGTGAGAACCTGCCAGGTGGCCCACAATGCCTGCAAGATGACACAGTTAATAGCTTCTGCGAGGTAAACAGGAAACCTGAGCTTGGCTAGCCTGGGGTTATCCACTGTAGCGCTCACACTTTCACACTGTTGGGCTAAATAACAGGGAGGAGTACAGAAATACAGTGTGTGCACCAAAGTGTTTGGAGAAGGCTAAACAGGTCAGTGAGACCACAGCAGGAAACAACAGCAACCAACTTTGATTCAATTTGCTCAACAATCGTTTTGTTTGTTGTGGTAGCTCAGAAAATCAACTTGGGATGTCCATATCATTACCAGCAGCGACAGCATGGCTGGTATTGTTTCCACCACGTGAGTCGTGTGTGTGTCATCATGGCAAAATGTGGTCCTGGAGACGCTTCCTGTAGTGGGAACAACCACAGAGGCGGTTTTGAGAACTTTGGCAGGTGTGTCTATCTGTCTGTCTGTCTGTGGAGAGATTGTGTCACCATGATAGTGTCACAACTACTTTACTCATGTAATAATGTAGTAATAATGCAGTAATGACTGCTGTGTACTCATGGGTCTACATGTTGACAGGCGTCACGGCTGATGTGATTCTATCACAGGATGGGCTCTAGTTTTGATTTTTTTCTATATCTAATTAGTAATTTATTTAATTGTATATTTTAGTATTTCTTAAAAACACTAATGTAACAGAGGATCTGCTCACAGCTGGAGATAATTCAAACTAATTGTGTGGACAGTGTGGACAGCTTTAGAAAGGTGGTTTGGAAAACCAAAAAGTTGAAAATTTATTCTATGTGAAAACATGCATGCATTTTGTTCAGTTTAATAAACAGTGATGAGAAAACAAGCTAAATCACTTTGATTTCTTTATATATTAACTGTAAAATGTCATACCATGAAGCCTTGCAAACAGGATACACTGTTTGGTATAAGTATGTATGAGTGTGTACTGAGACATGGCATGTAGCTTTGACTAGTTCAGTTGCTTTTGATTTTTCTGAGAGTGAAAACCTCATACTGGTTTGGTGTAGTGTATGGTTCCACTCTCTTCAGAGAGAATAACAAAAGTAGGAACTGATTAAATGCAGTGAGTCACAGTCCATTCAGCCTGAACAACAAAGCCAGATTTTTTTTTAGAGAAAATTGTGGGCTACTTTCTTTGTTACATGGTTGTTTCAGGCAGATATAATTCATCTATGTAACGTTATTAGAGAGTGTTAGTGGTCTACATTTCCTTCCTGGCTATAAAACTCCATAAGCAGAGGTTATCCCAAGAGAAACAGACATGGTATCAATATTAATGAGGCCTGTCGGCTTCTCGGGGTAGCTCTACTGGCTGCCAGCCTTCTGTTGCAGGGCACACTGTATTAGAGATTGCACCCAAACAAACACATGTGATAGGAGAGTGCCTCCGGATACACTGGAGATGTGCCAGCCCACTTTAATGTCCTTCCTCCAGCAGGGGCAGCTTAGGGCTAATGTTAGCTCTACTTCCCCACTCACCGTTACAAGTCAGCTACTCAGCTTCAACAGGAAGGGGGTTTAGGTTTCCTGGAGCAAGCTCCCTGTCGCCAGTAACAAAAATGTCAAACCAGGTGTGCCACTGGGTATGTGTATGTAGTAACACTCACACAATACCAAGTGTGATTTATGTGTCTGTGCAAACCTCAAGGCCAACAACTGCAGCTATCACCAGACAACTAGGAGTTTTTTTTTTTTTTTTTTTTTTTTTAGTAGTAGTAGCCTTCTAGTAACAAGCTGGTGAGATTTCACAATGTGATATTTTTTTGTTTTGGAGTAACATCAACATTAAATCTAATTATCCTTTTTTTTCCTGGGAACCGAAGTAAAATACATATACCTTCTCTTCAACAAACTGCTTTGCATTCTTACTGTGATACATATTTACACCTGGAATCAGGCTCACTACATCTGCACCGTTAACTGGCCACTGAGCATCTGCACTCAAGCAAACTAGTACCATAGCTCCAAGACACCTCCACACCATTGTGGAACCAATTACCTTTTATTTTATTCACTATCCCCAGCCAACCAGCCAGCCCTCCGGTCACAGCCCCATTTCTGTAACCTTAAAGATACTGCCAATCTTGATGCCAATAGCAGTTACTTTCGTATCAGCCGCCATATTTGTGTGGCTGTCACATCACAGCTAGGTAGCTTAATAGCTGTGGATGGGGCAGCTGTTACCCATGCTGACAGCTCCTTATCCATCTGCCACTGTGAGGCAAACACAGGCCCTCTGACGCTCCAGCCACAGGCCCGACATTAGCTCTCTCATGAAGTCTATTTCAGCCTCCATGGGCAAAACAGCTGCCCGACGGTCCACACCGCACTGTTTTTAGACACTCCAAAAGGTTCAGCTCAAAGAAAAAAAATCTTCTCCCCAACATCTGTTGCCAATGAAGCAAAGGAATGCATTTCCCCAGAACCCTCTTAATGTGGGTTCAAACGAGCACAAAAAAGCAGGTCAGGAAAACCAGTCATACGCTGCAAAACATCTCCTCAAAATATCATGTCATTGAACAAAGTATATATATCATATATATTTTACTAATTGAGTTTTGGAAAGCAAGATTCCGAATTTGGTAGAAGCTTCACTGAAGACATACCATGAAGCAGCTACAGTGAAGACCAACCATCAGCAGACAGGTCGAGGAGGTCAGTCCAAATGACAGGACAAGTGCCGTGAGCAACTGTGTGACAGGAGCTGAGCCAGGCTCCTCTTGCCCACAGAACACAAGGAGAGTATTGTGGCAGGCCCTGGTCTCCTCATACCACCACTCAGAAAAAAACTCTCACACATGCAGCTGCATGACTTTGTGAGAGGGAGAGAAAAAAATAAAGACCGTGGCTGCGATTTAATATTAACCTCAAGAATAGATTTTCTGTCATCAATACAGTATTTCTCCTGGAATTATTTTGTAGGCAGCTGCAGGTTTTGGTGGTCTAAGTGTAATGTTTGGTTTTGTTCCTACAACTAATCCCGTTTTGGTCCCATTTTTTCTTCTGAGGGTTTGGAACTAAAAATACATTTACTTTGATACTCAGTTATCATAAAGTCATCATATACACTTTTCTGTGAAATCGTAGCTAATTCTGCAAGATTGTTTTTTTTTTTTGGCAGATTCTGCACTTTCTAAAGCAGTAGTGAAACTTTTTTTTGCTGCTGAAGCAAATCACTGTTGAGTAAATTCGGACAAAACCTAATACTCCTATCAGTAGAGAGGCTGATACAGTTGGCCAACAGGCTGGATCATATTAGGCTAACCTGTACTGTCATAATAGACATTGTAAGTAGCTTATGGCTCCAATAAAAATAGCAGACAGGCCACTCTAACAAAGGACATACTTGAGGGCCCCACAGGTCTACCTCACATATGCAAACACATTTCAACATGTGTCTTTGCCTTAATCAAATAACAAATTCCAACACCCTAAGAAAGAAAAAAATGTGAATTTACTAATTAATTCAAGAATCAAGATGACAATGAATTCTTAAATGGACACACAAATTAATAAAATAAGTCCCATCTGATTTAATCTGATCAGAGCCTTTGCACAAAGCATACATGTCTTCCAGTATTCAGCTGTAAGCAAACAGAATTAGCTCCGATTTCCTCTCCAGAATAGCAGTGAACAACAGTGAGTGTGTTTAGTGTGCCCAACCAGTGTGTTTCAACAAGTGAGAGCAGTGATGAAAGGCAGTGACGTCAGTTCCATTCATGAAAGGTTGGTGGCAACCTGTGGGGATGAAAATGCTTCACTTAGCCTATATTGAGCAGGCTATATACTGAGGTTGCAGGTTGTGCTGCATGCCAGCCACCAGGGTGCTGTATTTTTAGCCAGGACAAAAAGTAAGAATTTATTCTTCCACTTTAGGCACAATAGGGCAGGATATGGAGGTGCCATAAAAGTCAGAAATTCAGGCTTGGTCACACAATCAGCAGAACTATTTCTGTGTGATCTACACCAAAAAGTGTAATAACTTCTGGTAAGTGTGAGTCACAGAAACCAACAACCTTCTGCACAGAAAAGAAAGAAAAGTCCCCTTTACCAGTGACGGCTTTAAGAGAGTAAGTATAAAATACACTGACCACCTGGACGTAGCAGGGTGGTGAATTAAGGAACCATACTTTTAAAGAATGGACCCTGATACAAGCCACTGCTGAAGTGCCCTTGAACAACATATCAAATCTCTATTAGCTCCACTATTTGCTCTTTGGTGGCTGACCCTGACTTCTGACCTGCTCGTGGAAAAGCACAAGAAAAATATTTCTTGCAGGGATTAATAAAGATAAGTATCACATTACACGAGAGTTTCACATTAGCCTCGATTCTTGTTTTATTTGATCATCTCTAGTGCACACGCAGTCATGCATCTCACTGGGAACATTTGACTGAGGGGCAAATAGCTGACCACAAATGAAGACTAAACTGGTTTCCCAGGAGACAAGGGTGAGATTTCCCATGCCACAAGCCCTCTCCCCCTTAGGTGTAAACCCACTAGCTGCTTCCCCCTGGATGAGGACTGGCATCTTATTCACTTCTGCCTAGAAAACAGCCAACATTTAATCGAGGTGTACAAAATAAGCTCTACTAACCAAGCAGCAGACGAAAGAGCAGTGGACTAGATGTAGAGCTGAAACATCTCCTGTTAGAGAAAGCGCAGACCCCCACCTCCTGCCACACACCAGTGCAAATAGTGGTGTTAGCTTTGTGCATCCAAATGAAAATCCTGTCACACAATACAAACTCAAAACACACAACGCTGCATCTCTCTGAGGTATGGGCCACCAAACACTTCTATTATCTAACACCATCCTCCACTGGTGGACAGCATAGCTTAAATATATCGAGAGCAATATATTATTTTTAACAGACAGTTTCTGCATCTTATTTATGCACACACACACACACACACACACACACACATATATATATATATATATATATATATATATATAGCATTAATATATATATATATATTATTATATATATAGATAATATATATTGGTGTGTGTGTGTGTGTGTGTGTGTATCCCCCCGTGCTGAATTCATTCAATATGCTTCGTCCTGTCCTCTTCCCATTTTAATCAATAGTTATTGCTGATACATTTACTGGATTATATCAGCCCATACCTTTTGTGGGGTATCACCATCAATATTAAGTACATTGAAAAATAGCTACACAACATAGACTTTACAGCCTCTAGGTCGGTTACATTAAAGTATCAAGTGTTTATGATATGATAACATGCACACTGACTCCTGTTTAATGCCAATGAGACAAATTTGCTTACAAACAGACCACTTGATTGAAGTTAGTTTATTCAGTTATTACCAAGCTTTTTTGAGCCCTGTCATGAAGTGTATGTGGCTGTAAAGTGCACAAAAGCAAGAACACTAATGTAATAATAACCCAGACAATGGTAACTAAGACTATCCCTGTAGGGAAGTGGTTGTGTGAGCTGTAGACTTAAGGTAACATTTAGATTCCTTCCTGTAACACCTGTTGTTCCTATGACATAATCTTGAGGAAGGTGGTTTTGTCAAAAGTTCAGAGTTAAGACGGCTAATAGTCACAGACCCACAGTTTCAAAAAGAACAAAACAAAACAAAACAAAAAAAAAAAACTCAATTTATCTGCCTGGCCCAGTTTAAGAGTAGAAAGTAAAAATCAATATACAAAATGTTAGAATTCCCAGGTACTAATAATACCATGGTCTGGGTTAGCTCATCCCTTCCCCCAGGAGTGACTACTGTGTAACACTCATCTGAATAATCTAAAACTGTGCAGCAAGATAAACACTAGAAAGCTCCTTTGTTGAAGGAAATATCGCTCAGGTCTGTGGAGACAGTGCCAGCACAGAACAGGCCTGTAATCCACCCGAGGCAAGCGCAAACAGTAATCTTGTGACTGTAGGTCAACTTCTTCACACATGCATCCGGATTCAATGTTAGACTAAGGAAAAGTGTCGCTCCTGGTCCTATCATGTGTTGACAAACACTGAAGACAAAAAGAAAGAAAGAAAAACAACTGGAGCCCTATAACTAGTCCAACAACTGTGATGACCATTCAGGCACAGGGGTGAATAAGCTAGAGAAGAGAATGAGTTTAAACAGAGGCAGGAATTTTGCCGAGCACTGCACGTATTTCCATAGTGACACAGCTGTGGCAGATGTCAACACATAGGTTAAGGGGTGTTTCAATGAAAGCTGCAAAACTCAACAACAGAAAGCCAATGACCTTAACATGAATGCCTATTTATATGTCTGAAATCCCACTTTATTCTGATTTGAATATCAGACAACACTGTGCTGGCCCACCATTCAACATCATCAACATACAAACTATCTTAAAACTGACATCAGAAACAACTTTCTATATCATTGCAAGTTTAAAAAGTCTTTGTCTGTCATATTTCTCAACACTTAACAACACTTTGCTTTAAAAGGCAACAAAAATGAATCCATCTCATCCATCATAGTACAATTAACTTAACTATTAAGGTCAATTAGGCCACTAACAACATCTGATTTCCCTATTCTGTGTATAACAAGCATTTTTCTCAGTGAAATATGGATGATATAATGACAATGGAAGCTGTTTTTCAGATTCCACCTGTGAGCAGATCAGCTGTTTATGACAAACCTTGCAGCCCTAGATATTTTTTCCAGTGCACAGGCAGCCTCAATCTCTGAAAGTGACCGTGATCAATCTCCTTGTTCTATATGATCAAATTCTGTGGACAACTAAAAGGTCGCTTCTGCATCTAATTTCTACACGCCGGCGACCAAAACAGGAAACGCATTCCATGTGATGTCAAAAGACAGATCCCTGGCTAGACTACACCCCTCGAGAGAAGTAGGGCAACGTTATTTATTAATGCAATTCCAGATTTCGCTTTTCTGTACTGTAGTGACTATATAAAGCCACGTTACCCACATCACTGTGGTGTTTGTAACTTACTGCTGTTGTGTTCGCAGTGTGCGGTTCTTCACAACCAATCTATAAAAATGGATGAAAGAAAACAGTTCCTAGATAATCTGGTGCATGAGCCAAGCATTCAGTTATCATACCTGCACTATTTTTCTGTGTAGCACACATGGGGTGGTAATATTACAACACCTCATCTGCTGGCTATACGTTATCAAAGACAGCACGGCTACTCTCGTGGCTATGAATGCAACAGCGAAACGTTGTTAGCTACTTTATATTGCAACTTCAACGAGCCAGAAAATTAACTATTGGGATAATTTTGTACTCGCTAAGGGTATTATTTTAAAATCCGATCACTATTTAGCAGGAAGGTGTAACAAAATCCCCGCAAGCGCAGTTCGCCGGTTTCATCGAAACTCTCTGGGATGACATGGCCCAAGTCATGGGAACATTATGTCGCAGCTATTAATACGGCCTTTTAATGCCCTAAATGCAGTGTCGCCGGAAAGGCTTCCGCGGTGTCAGTGCATCAATACGCCAAACGCCAAAGCGCTAAAAGCGAGAAACACGAAAACGCCACCGCGTACACAGACGGTAGGTACCCGGTGTCCCGACTTTGACACTCGCCCACCGACCACACAGAACCAGACACTCGCTTGTTAGCTAGCAAGCTATTGCACTTTCCCTGAAGCCTACCAATACTGTCAGTCTAACCACAGCCACGAGTTACACTGCCACATGAGCTGTGAACCACGTCTTTATCGTCTGTTTGTCTAACGTTAACCTACACTCCATTTTTTGTGCGGTAGCGATTACCGACTGCAGCGCATAACTTAAAACCAAGAACGCCCAGGTCCGTTATCGGACATGCAGACAGCCCAGGTCGCTGCTAACGCTACAGCTCATTAACTTATTCCTCTGTCTTACGCCACCGCGGCTGTCCGTTATCAAGACATAGATCAAATCTGAAGCGTCGCTCACAGATACAAGCCAGTGACAGTGGAAACAGAAATAACCGATACCGCCAATTGCACCCTCTTCGCTAGCCTAGACGGATGCGCTTCATCACCGGACATCAAATTGGGTCTATATACTAAAATATGAGCGTATAGTTAAACAAAAATGTCACATGCATTTGCAACCCTCTCTGAAAATATTTGTCCAATTGTTTATTGTGGTCTGGAGTCTCAATTATGAAGGGAAAATGGCAATAACCATGTCAGAGTTAGGTACGTCCGATAATGGACGCATCAGCGTTTCATCGGTTCTAAGCTGGCTAGCTACATAGCTGAGAGAGCTAACGTTAGCTACCGAGCTAGCTCTCTGCGACACGATTGTAAGCGCTGGCAGAGAGCGCAAGCTACTATAAGCGGCCCAGTGGTTCACCAATACAGGCCAACAACAGTCAGTGCCACCGTAACCAGGAGGAAACCGAAGAGCTTCAGTAAAACAAAAGAAATTCGTTAGTACACGTTAAGGTAATCATCGCATCGCTCACCAGCTTTAGGCATCCACCCTCTTGACAGCGAATCCCCTGTCTGTGTGACCACCGTCAAGACTACATCAATTAAGTCAAAGACTTCCGGTACACCTTTCACAGTAAAACTCTTACGGACACACATCTTGTAGAAAGAGTGTTTTTAGTAAAACCTAGTCTAAAATCAATGTGTTCACTGGGGTTTTAAATCTGATCTTAAAAAACGACTCCGTTTTGTCTTATATAAACAATAAACAATTAATAATTTAATAGGCCTACATACAATAAAGGACAACCAGTGATTTTTTTAACATCGTGAATTGTTTTAGGTTTAATTGGGCAAAATTCAGGTGGAATCTTACTGTGAATTATCTGTGTACTTTAAAGCAGAAACATTTCGTATCCATAGGGAATAAGAGTGCTCAAACAAAACTATTACAACACATAGGTATGATCATGTTTGCTGTACATCTTTTAATCCTTATAACAAATAGGCTACTGGTTTTCATATTTGAGCCATTCACCTAACATGATAGCAAATGAAAGATAAATAACTACATAAGAATCTATTTATTTATGTTTTAATTAAAGTGTTTAGTGTCATGAAGGTAGGCTATTTTATATCACAGAGGAGCAAAACTGACAAAAAATACAAACACTCTGAGAGGAAAAAAAATGGGTAACCAATCAGTCCTATGAGTCATTGGATGTTCATATTATGTACATTGCAATATGCTGTTCAAATCATCAGACAATATGAGTTTGCTTGTCCTGCAGGTGATGTGGAACTATAAATTAATTCTACCATTGCACTCACTGTAAATATATTAGCTGCCCACATTAGTAGTATTTATATAATTTTTAATTCTTTCATTCATATAATCTCATTGTGATTTCCATCTCTATTCAAACCTTCAGATTTCCCACTCTGACTATGCCTAAAGGGAGTTAACTTGTCCAAGCTACAGGCTTAGGTTTTCTCGCCCTCTGTTGTGTGATAAAGGATATTACATCCTGTACTCTACACTTTATAAAATGGCCACTTGGGGGCATTGAGGTACACAAATAGATGGACAGCAGCATCACTGCCTTTGTCCTTTAATATTGAAAAAGTTTACTAGCTATGGTCTACACAAAGATTTTAAAAGAAACAGATTACACTTCCATTTAGTCATAGTAATGGTTGAGTGACACTGATCTGTAATGTTTTTGAAAGGGTTTCAACTTTTGTGTTTAATTATGAAAGACAGCCAGAGAAAGTTACAATTGACCTGGATCTTAGGCAACTTGATTTTATCAGTCCACACTTTTCATAAAATTGGATGTGCATGAAATATACAGTATGCCTTACTGTATGCTTTTCCTGTCTTCACTGTCCAGATTCTTGTCTGGAGTTCAATTGTCTAAATAATGTTAATATCTAATGCAAATAGTTCC
Source organism: Seriola dumerili (assembly GCF_002260705.1). Classification (NCBI taxonomy): domain Eukaryota; kingdom Metazoa; phylum Chordata; class Actinopteri; order Carangiformes; family Carangidae; genus Seriola; species Seriola dumerili. The sequence continues at coordinate 9,985,102 of NW_019174258.1, read as the reverse complement.
TCGTCTTTTTTGTCTGTTTGGCCAGATCATTGTGACAAAACACTAATGAACTGATAATAACTGGTACAAAAAATGTATTGTATAAATATGCTGCTACGCTTTTTCAAGAATAAGATGAAACTTATGTTCTCAGCAAAAGACAAAAGTTAATGGCTTAGACTTAGTGGGTAAATGAGAGACAAAGAAATGGATCAAAGTTTTGAATGGTATTTTTATTAGGCTACAACTGAACAGTAGAATGAGGATTCACTGTTACTGTTAAAGTCACAAATACATCAAAGAAAACACATAAATCATAACCTGAATTGTTCAATAAAGTTATATACAACATAGGAACAAAGGTTTTGGTTCATACAAACACATTAAAAAAGAACAAATTAACACATAAAAAATATCTCCACTCTTTACATAAAGAATAAAAGAAGGCAGGAATAAAGATGTAAATAAATTAATAACTTTAAATTTATGTAATAACTGACCAGCTAAATGCCTTTTTTGGCATCATTGAACTCAGCCGACAGTGTATAGATGAGAGGATGTAATATTACTTATCAAACATTAGAGGATGTGAAAAGCTCAGTCTTTAGTTTGCACAACTTAAAATTTTTCATTCATAGGAAAGTAAATCTACACAGTAAAAAAGGTGTTTGACAAAAAACTTAAACCACATATGTTATTTGAATGGAAAACTACTTATAGTATCTTACCTTGTTAATTAAGGTCTGCCTTAAATCATATCATTTCATACATATAATACAATATTTTCAACTCTGATACACTGTTATCTGAGATGTAAATGTGCAGCCACTGTATTTCAGAGGGATTTACAATTAGTGCAAATGACCTGCAGTCCAGGACACTGTCAATACTGTCTGCTGATTTGAGCAGTGTATTGAACTACATGTCAGTGTGTATTGCTGTACTCCTGCAGGTGTTACATGCACTGTTAAATGCACTGTAACCCTGCAGGGTAACCCTGCAGGGTTACAGTGCGGAGGTGTGTGACAAGCACAAGCCCTGAGTATAGTGTGTCTCTTGTAGGAGGGGCGACTGCGGATCTGGACTGGATGCCCTTCAAAAAGCTCTCGCTCTGACCTGCTCAGTCCCACTCAGCCAGGCTAGTTGAGCACAGCGGAGCACAGCAAGCACCCTCTAGACAACATGGGACTCACACAGGACCCCAACTTCCAAAAGCTGCAGGACTGGTACACAGCCCATGCCCTGAACCTCAACATGAGACACATGTTTGAGGCTGACAAGGAGAGATTCAACAAGCTCAGGTATGCATCCCATTAAAATATTTTGATTGTATAAAAATTCCGTATGCACAGCATCACTAAACAGGATGTAGATATCATGTATGTAAATGTATTATTAGTATTAGTCTATTGGCAGACAAGTTCACATGAAAATGCTCTGATGCATTCAAACCATACATCTTCTTACACAATGGTCAAAACTAGATGTCAAACCACCACTCTACCACAGACTCACACTGTCTGTTTGATGATTGTATTGATATTCAGCCAGGAAATCTTCAGTTCCCATCACCAATGTTACTTTTGTGTTTGGGCAGCCTCACACTGAAAACCGGGGATGGAGACATTCTGCTGGATTTCTCCAAGAATCTCATCACAGAGGACGTAATGAAGATGCTGGTGGATCTGGTAAATTCATGTTTATCTTAATGATTCATGGTTTTGCAAGTGCCACTGTAGCTTGCTTTGATCAGGAAGTCCCATTTGTCTGACTTGTGACTACATCTCAAGTCTAATTTGTTTCTGTGTACATAAAATCTATTAGTTTGAAGGATGGATCGGCAATTTGGATGACAGTTGCATTTCTTGACATATGTTAATGCATAACACACATGCATACGTTTTGGGTATTAATCTGAGGCTGTGAAGAACTAATATTTATTGTCTTCTCCAGGCCAAGTCAAGAGGCATTGAAGCTGCCAGAGAGAAGATGTTCAAAGGAGACAAGATCAACTTCACTGAGGTGCTCATAAATGCCACAAAGGCCACATGTCTGCTGTAACTTTACTAATGGAAGCGTTTACCTCTCTACATTTATCCTGGTGGGATAAAAGAAAAACACTACCAACACTGCATTTACACCACAGGGCATAAAAACTACACATGACCTTGTTTTTTGTTTGTTTATAGATGTACATTGAATACAGTAAATGCAACAGCTGAATAATCACAGAATAAGCTGCCAAGAGTAAAGGATCAATGCTATATTCCTGAGTGTAACTGTCTCTGTGTGTGTTGTTATGTGCACTTGAAGGGCCGTGCTGTGCTCCATGTGGCTCTGAGGAACCGCTCCAACACCCCCATCATGGTTGATGGCAAGGATGTGATGCCAGAAGTCAACAAGGTTCTGGAGAAGATGAAGGGCTTCTGTCACGTGAGTCTAATGCGTCGCCAACTTTGTTGCACTGCAGGTTCCACATCTAACAGTGTGAAGTTTAGCAGTCATGGTGATGGCAGTTTGAAATGTGTAGATGCAGTCCAGTTCACAGTTACATTAACAGTGATGATGATCGTGTTTATCTGTTGCAGAGAGTTCGCAGCGGTGAGTGGAAGGGCTACACAGGAAAGGCCATCACGGATGTTGTTAATGTCGGCATCGGTGGATCTGACCTTGTGAGTGCAATTCATAGAAAGATGTATTTTTCACATACAGCAGGCTACGTATTCCAACACCATAACGAGCCATCACATGACTATTACACAGCTTTTACTGCTGCACACTTTCAGGTTTAGGGTCACAGTCTTACCAGAACTTGAACTTTGAACTTGAATTGCAGGGCCCCCTGATGGTGACTGAGGCCCTGAAGCCTTACTCAAAGGGTGGACCACATGTGTGGTTTGTGTCCAATATCGATGGAACGCACATCGCCAAAACCCTGGCACACCTCAATGCTGAGACGACCCTCTTCATCATCGCATCCAAGGTAGCGGGTTTACACAAAGCAAAAGCTTTAGAAATTTTCCTGTTTTACACATAAATCTCTGTCATCTCAGTTCAGTTCTATTGATATTAGTCATTGGTTATCTATGTATTGTGTTTACCTGAATGTGTTTTTACAGACATTCACCACCCAAGAGACCATCACCAACGCTGAGTCTGCCAAAGCATGGTTTATTGAACATGCCAAAGATGTGAGTATGCAGTGGAATAGTGGAATTCATTTCTATTTTTCATGTTCTCTAAACGTATTCTTTGTGTGTTTCAACAGAAAGCCGCTGTTGCCAAGCATTTTGTGGCCCTGTCAACAAATGGAGTAAGTCACAACACACTATCAGAGGATAAACCTTCCATCTGAGTCCAGACATGTGATCCTGACTTTCCTGCTTCTCTCTGTCCCTCTCCCTTAGCCCAAAGTGAAGGATTTCGGCATTGACACAGAGAACATGTTTGAGTTCTGGGATGTGAGTGCTCTTTAAGCCTTGAAGCAGACCGTGTGCAGCAGGTCTTGTCATCATACCTAGACTGTGATGGGGCCGTACGCAGCAGCTATAAATAAACTAGACTTTTGACCTGTGAAGTAGGTGGGACGGACAGTCTGGCCAGCAGCTGCTGGGAAATCAGAAGCCTGTCTCTTCAGACTTAGTTATTATTGGTAGCGACCTTCTCTCTTGCAGAGGTTACTGTAAAGGCTGGGTTGCATCAAAGGTCAGGGAGCTGCATTTAGTTACATTGTTGGTATTTAAAAGGTAATAGCTACTATATGGTCTTTATGTCATAGAGAAAATGGCTGCTGGTGTTTTAACTCATTAGATGTACAGAATTTACAGTATTTACTGTCCCTGAAAAAGAGAAAAAAAAATTTGAACAAGACAGGACTTATGCAAAAGATAAAAAACTAAATGAAGTGCTGAGTCAACTGTGTTTGATCATTTGACTGCTTATTAAAGATAGAGGTATTTTTCTTCAAATAGTAACACAAAAAAATTGTCGCTTACAGTTAAGTACCTTAATGTTACTGCTGCAGTTCCCATCACCTTTAGATCATGTTTCTCTTTCATTAAAAACTTTGTATGAGGAATGGATATATTTTCAGTATTTTGTTTATTTTCTCTTTTAGTGGGTTGGAGGTCGTTTCTCCCTGTGGTCTGCGATTGGAATGGCCATTGCCCTGCACATTGGTATGTTCAGTGAAGACACACATTTTAGGATGTTTTTACAACAATGCAAAACACTGACTTTGTCAGTCATTTTCTGAGAAAAGACTGTGGCAGACAGCAATGCATTCATCATACTTCTAATATCAAAGATGCTATAATGACTTAACAAGAGTCTACAAACATACCAGTGGCTGTGTGAGGTGCTCAATGCTAATATCAGCACACTAACATGCAGATATAATGTTTACCATGTCCACGATCTTAGCATGTTAGCGTGCTATCACGCTAATGATGGTGCTGGATGAAAAGTCAGGGGAAGTTAGAGTTAGAATTAGAATCCATCATCTGGGGAACATAAATGTCTGTGCAAAGTTTTGTGGCAACTCATCCGATAGTTGTTTCAGTTTGGACTAAAGTTGTGGACTAACTATCATGCTGCTAGCATGGATTAAAAACTACACATAGTGGCATTGGTAAACATACAGGAATTTCTCTTGTTGGTATTAGTGGAGAGACACACTAAAATCAGAAGTATTATTCCAATCAATTTAAGTGATAATCAGTACTCAATCAGTTAACTTTTCTGTCTCATTTCTTCTGATCATCAGGCTACGACAACTATGAGAAGCTTCTTTCAGGAGCTCACTGGATGGTAAGTAAACTTCAGCTTCACTTCCCCACCATTCTAATGTAGAGAAAACATTCATCTGAGCCCTGCTGATGAAAACATACAGAATACATGAAAGTAAATTAGCATCCCTCCCTCCCCTGCAGGACAACCACTTCCGCACCGCTCCTCTGGATAAGAACGCTCCCGTCCTGCTGGCTCTGCTGGGCATCTGGTACATCAACTTCTTCCACGCTGAGACCCACGCCATGCTGCCCTATGACCAGTACATGCACCGCTTCACTGCCTACTTCCAACAGGTCTGCCCTGACACTGCCACAGGCATCACACGTCTATGTGAGAGCCTCCAAGAAAAGACAGTAGTAGCAGTGGTAGTAGTAAGACAGAAGTACTATTTAATGATGTGATTTAGATGATTCTGAATTAGGTTGTTCTAGTTTGTTAGGCAACATCGTTCACACTGGCAAAGGAGGGAATGACTTGTTTTCATGTCATCACAGATTTGATAAGATGATAAATCTGTTTGTTAACTAGGGTGACATGGAGTCCAATGGAAAGTACATCACTAACCATGGAGCACGTGTCAACTACCACACCGGACCGATAGTCTGGGGAGAGCCAGGAACCAACGGACAGCATGCATTCTACCAGCTCATCCACCAAGGTATCATCACCAGAGATCAATTGATCAATATCAAGTCATATAGGTGATTCAGTCGGTCAGATAGTCTTGATTTTACCAACCAACTATTCTAGTATCCTTATCCTGTCTTTACTAGTGGTTAGCCTTGTGCTATGAGTCTGCAGGTTACTTAAATGTGTAATTTATGCAGTCTAACTGTGTTCGACTCAGGAACTCGCATGGTGCCTTCTGACTTCCTGATCCCAGCTCAGACCCAGCATCCCATCAGAGACAACCTGCACCACAAGGTATCACTGGTGTTATCAGAGATGTCTATCTAAAGCTGTTTAGATACAGACAGTCATATAATCTTGTGCAGTGGTTCTCAAAGTGGGGTCCAGGGACCCTAGGGTCCTTGAGGGGATTCCTGGGGTGTCGCCAGGAAAAAGGGGAATCCTTTATTTTAACTATAATTCCATTCATAAGTAACACAATGACAAAATGCATGACTATTTTGGTCATGGGTTTCAAACACTTTATCTAATTAAGCATCTAAAAGTAAAAATCTTTTCAGACGTAGAACCCTGGGTCAAGATCTTATCAAATGGGGGTCTGTGGTTGATGTGAAAAAGTTTGAGAACCACTGGTCTAAGGTATATAAATGCATATATAATTATGTCTCTTATCTTCTTCTCTTATCTTCTTTTAAAAGGTATACCTACTGAAATGTCTGACTTTTATTAGATAAACACCTGCAGGAGAAGGTTTCCATTATGCAAATAATGATTTTTCTTTCCTTGTCTAATTAGATATTGGAAAAACCCTAGATGATGAAAACACTTTATTATGAATTTAAAAAATAAAATTTACATGTCCTAATTTATCTAAAAATGTCCTGTGACCTCAAATGAACTTTGAGCCCAAAATTGAGAGTGATCTGAGCTACTTCTGCAGTGGTGTGCAGTCAGTACGTGTGTATTTGGGATCATACATAAAGGTCACAGGTTCTTCCACCACAAGAGCCAGCTGGAGTGAAAGACACTGAGTCTCTATGTGCTCTAGGAGGGCCGATCTGACTTCCTTAGTGCTCTAACCTTTTAAATAATTTAAAAAATGTTTTTGCGTAACGCACATAATAGCCAATGGAATCCGGAAGGCAATATGTCAAGACACTGTAATGTGACAGTACAACATAGAGACTAGTGCCGTGCAAGAATGACATCTGTAAAACATACAATGCAGTGTATTGTATCTGAAGCTGTGTGTTTGATGTGGCTGTAGATCCTGCTGGCTAACTTCCTGGCTCAGACAGAAGCTCTGATGAAGGGTAAGACCACAGAGGAGGCCAGGAAGGAGCTGGAGGCCAGCGGCCTGAGTGGAGAAACTCTGGACAAAATCCTGCCTCACAAAGTAAGTCGAATCAAGAGAAAATAACTTCCATGACTCACTTATAGAGAGTGAACAAATTGTGCTTTGCAGCTTTCATAATAATGATAACAAACTTAAACGTGAACTTGAGGGGAGGTAGTCCTCTCATGTTACTCGTAGAAAACAAATCATGCTCGGCATGAGGAAGTGCAGCCAGCAGACCACACTAACTGCTAAGGGTGGAGAAAGCAAGCATAGGAAGTGGTGCCCTCCAGTGACCATGAATAAACACAGCAATCCCAACTGCAATAAAAGCATTTGTCATGATGGCATGCACAAAGAGAACTGTATATGAGATATCTCTCCTTGTTTAACACAGGTATTCCAAGGAAACAGACCAACCAACTCAATCATCTTCAAAAAGCTGACACCATACACACTTGGAGCACTTATAGGTGAGAACAAACAATGTTCTTCATGACTCACAGCTGCTGATATTGAGATTAAGGCTATAGATTATTGTTATTGTTAGTGGTTGTAAAAGTAGTGACAGTAATGATCCCTCGTTGGGAATTTCCCAAAACAGCCCAGGTTCAGTCTGGATGCTGCACACTGTTGCATATTAAAAATGTGTTTGTGCTTTGGACAGTAGATAAGAGAATACGTAATGTATGTGGTGTGCAGCTCCATTGTGTTATCTCATACAAAACAAACATCCACTTTAGCCTCTGTGTAGTAATATTTTTGCTGTAATAATGATTCTGTTCTGTCTTGTGTCATAGCGATGTATGAGCACAAGATCTTCATCCAGGGTGTAATGTGGGAGATCAACAGTTTTGACCAGTGGGGGTGAGTCAGTTTTTACTACATCTTCTGGTTCTGTTGAGCAGAATCGTGCAGCCATAAAAAGACATTTGAATATTTCACTCAGTATACACATCACAAAGCTTCAATGAAGAGCTGGAAGTGATGAAGAATATGTGTGTGATACCGTCAGAAAATGTGGAATGTGATGGTTTAAAGCTGCTTATGGGGAAATAAAAGGGGAAACTGGATTCTGAGGGGATAATGAGTGTGACTTTGTGTCAAGGAGTTGGTGAAAAGGAGCATTACTGTTTCAGGATACATGACGATTGCTGAAGAATTGTATGCCCACTATTTTTTTTATTCTACTTTGGTACAATCCTGCACTTCAGCTTGGAAGTCATCTCTAAAATGAGCCTTTTGAGATAAAGAAATGTTACCTACGACCAACAAAGTGGTTGAAAAACTGGTTGAAAATGTCTGTTTTTGTTGAAACTCTTTCATACATTCCTCAAGCATCCACAACACTGAACCCATGCTCTCTCTTCTGCTTGTGCCTGCCTCTCCTTCCTCTCTGCATTATCAGAGTCGAACTGGGCAAACAACTGGCAAAGAAGATTGAGCCTGAGCTCAAGGACACCGCAGAGGTCCACTCCCACGACTCCTCCACCAACGGACTCATCAACTTCCTCAAGAAGAACTTTGCCTGAGCCGAGTCACCCCAACAACTTCCACTTTTACTCCACATCATTATCCATCTCATCAGCTCATGAGCTGCATGAGCAGGAGACTCGCAGAGGCAGCTGGTCACTCCCACGCAACTGAGCTGAAGCACCCTGTATGTTTGTACTCTCATCATGAATATTTTGACTGTCTACAGTGCCGTCTTTTCTATGTTTGTTACAGTAGTTTACCACCGTGAGGGAAAAAGCTTTTTGTATTAGAGTGTCATGTAAGGCCGAGAGATATACGTCTCTCCACTGAAATGTAGCTTGTGGAATAAATACTTTAACACAGTTCCCCAGTGAAAGGACCACACTGTGTCTAATGTGAAAAACAGTCACATACATGTACACAAACACTGCAGCGGCCCATTGTCCTGCTATATACAAATGTGTGTCTTAAGAGCTGCTAAAGCATTAATTTAAAGTTTAGGTGACACATCACTAGATGGCATCAGAGTGCCAGATTTATTTGTTGGGTGCATATCAGCCACCCAGTAATCTGCCATTTATTCAGTGGAACAAAGGGTCAAAGGTCAGTCCATCTACACTGTTCCTCCCCACAAATCCCTAGACTCCACAACATCCATTTAGAGAGAAAAACAAACATCTGGACTGAACAACATCTGGACTACACGCCATTGCTCACTGGCACTATAGTTAAACATCATTAAACTTCATTTGCTGAATGTTTAAGCGCTGTGTGCCAAACTTAGCCTGTGAATTTCTCCTATGAACATAAACTCACAAACAGTGATGGTATGAGAAACAACAGATTGCAGAATACACCATCTGATGCCATTAGCAACGATGCACTAAACAAGGCCGTCCTAAAATATATTCACCATCTTTTACTCTCCTCATACTCACTGCTGGGTACAATTTCAGAGTGTGTATAAGAACAAACAGAAAGTTGAAAAAAAAAAAAAAATCCTAGACCCCAGACACTGCTGGGTTTTCAGTGCTGTTGCCAGGCAACAATACTTTACTTCAAATTTAACTTGTTCTTTTTTATCTCTAGCTTGGAAACAAGATACAGAAGAAAGTGAGTTTGACTGAGGATAGAAACCCTCTTCAATGTCAGCTTCAGGATGTCAGGAGTTATTAGTAAAACCTTCCCAAATATTAATAATAAATAAACAAATTAAAGATTTTTCTCCATAGATTTTTCATAATATAATTCCTGTGAACTTGCTGCATTTTTGCAAATTTGATTACATTTCTGAATGAAGCTCAGTTCTAGACAACTGTCAGCTGAGTCACAGATTCACACCTACACCTATGATATTAACTAGAACCAACTTCTGAGTCAAGACTCTGCTCCACTATCTAAACCAGACGCATGAGGTTGAAATAAACAAGTAGAAAGTCAGCATGAGGAAATAAGTGATTAGGACCTCGCCTGGTTCAGTGGAGAGCAGAATCAAATAGCAGCATGAAAAAGCCTCTGTGTGCGTTCCTGAGATGTTTGTTGAACAATGGCATTGCATACCCTCACATTCCACTTCATGCTTTATTGGTTGGGCCTGTCAGTCACTTTTTTTTTTTTTTTTTTTTTGCCCCTCCGCCCTGTTAAAGAGCTGCCCCCCTGGCTCGATCAGGGTCCCAACCTGCCCCAACGCGGTTGTCGCCATGACGACGTCACCCCCCCCCCTGCCACTTTCAGACTGTGCTGTCCCAAGTTCATGGCAGTGTCAGACGCAGGGTTGGAGCAGGGTTTTGGATTCCTCCGGACTGACGAACTACACCTCGTTGTTTTATTTAAAAAAAAACATCTCCTGAGGAGCATGTTTTCCTCCTCAGCATGTTCTCCACACATTTGCATTCATCATGAGCCACAGTGCTGGAAGCAGTTTGAGGGTCAGCATCCTTTGCATGTAAACAAGCTCGGAACTCGGCCTCTGAGGAGAAGAGCAGCCTGCAGGTCTGCAGTCAGTTTTAATTCTCGCTTGAACTTCACTGGAATGCTTTTAATGTGCATGAATTCAACCATCCTCCCCTCCCAGGATCCTTCAGGGAACTTATTCTCTTGGGCTAAACATTAGCCCCGCAAGCACATGACATGCAACACACTCACAACACATTTTCACAATATAAAACCCAGTAGATGGGCGCTCTCAAGTTCCCCGTCTGTAGTCTGAGCCTGCCATTGACAGCAGCGACACAGAAACCCTGCAGGCTGTTGAAAAAAAAAATAGCCACTAAGTCAAGCCCAGCTTCATTTTTCCCACGACTGCTGGAGTTATATAAAGATTAACTTGAGTACGTGGGCAGAGCTCGTCACATTGCAGCATAGGAAGCTAGTAGCACTCCCATGAGGCTGCAGGGGGCTCCAGCTGACCCCTTGCTGCTCAGGCTCCATGTCGACCTTAAGTTTCTACAGATCCCCATTAGCTGCATCCATTCTCAAACACATGGTTGTTTAGGTCCATATGAAACTCCTGGTCCATTAAAATACAGGAACTTAGATCTTACATTGTAGCTCCCATGTTCATGTGCATTCATGTGACCATCTGGTGAAGAGAAAATGAAGGCCCTCGCTCGTCTAAGAAACAACTTTCCAAAAACTTTTGGATGCTTCATAATCTGACTCATTTTTCTGACATGCCCCTCACGTCACAGGACGGTCAGAGGTTTCTTTTAGCGGTTCATCTTTACCAAAGTACCAGACTGTGGGCTTGTTTGTCCTCCTGGGATAGCGCTAGGTCAGTTCTGTGTGGGTTTCTGAACACTGAGCACCCACTGTAAGATTTTTTTTGTCTTCACTGCTTCTCCTGATTCCACAGAAGAGCAGATATACTGACCGACATCTGACTCTTATTTAGAACCACAATGCTAGCGATAAAAAAAACAAAAACAAAAACAAAAACAAAAAAAGCACCCCCACGCTGATTTCAGCCTGTGTTGGTCTGCTGCTGATACAATATATCACAATGTTCACAGTGACAGTGACAGTTGCTATCTCACATTGTTCAGATCAAGGCTGTTTCTTATTGTGACGACTTATTTGGTGCCGAGCAGAAATGGTTGTGTGTGTGTGTGTGTGTGTGTGTGTGTGTGTGTGTGTGTGTGTGTCTGTTTGTGCGTCACCGGCAGTGGACAAAGAACACACAGATTTTTTTAACCTTCACAGTTTTATGGAAATGACTCAGTTCAGCATTAAAATAGTTTTTGGGTTTTTGGGTTGGTTTTTTTTTTGGTTTTTTTTTTGCAATGAGCAGTAGAATACTTAATTTCATCTCCTGAACAAGTGAATCACTCGCCTCTTCACTTTTTTGTCAGAAAAGTTGATGATTGGTGTAGTGAACCGCACTTGCAGCAGGGTAAACCTACAGCTGCAAGCGAACCACACACTGCTACACTTCATGAAGGGGAGTTCTTAAGAAATTTTTTATGTTGAAGGCGTACTGTGGTGATTCAGTATTGCACTTCTGTAAAGTTGTGAGGCTCACAAGAAACTCAAAGCAGCAGAGGCGGAGACATCTGGACATTTAGACTTCTTATAACTGCCACTGAGACGTCTGCCGTCACCCCCAACACAATGAAGGTAAAATGAGTTTTGTTTCTGGGCGTGCTCTCAAAGAGTGTTTACAGGTGTGTTGCACTACAGATGTGAAAAATAAAAAAAAAGTTGTATAAAGCGTTTTATAGCTTCAGAGGGAGCTACGCAAAATCTGATAAACTGCCTCAAGTGATGTCACATGAGTCAGTGTTGGATGAGGACTGAAAACTATGGAATGAAAATTAAATCAAATCTGGGGCTGTGGAGTCAGGCATTACAGAAGAATGAGTGGAATAAAAAGGACAGTATCTCTTAACTGTCCATCATGAGTCTGATGATGCCACTGAATCGGTGCAGTTCTCTTTTATGGCACTGAACATGAACCACAAACATCCCTGGTTCCCCTCATTTCCAGTCATATCTCCATTATCAGCCGTGTAATAAAAGACATAACAATGCCCTAAAAATATAGTCACATAGCAACCAAATTGTTTTCTTCAGAAGAAACTGTCCCAGGGGAAACTGTTGGCAACCTCTCAACATCCAGAGGAACCAGGATGTTGTTCCTGGTAAGAAAAAATGAAATTCGAGTTTCCTCAACTGTACTGAGAAAGCAGTTTCACAGGTGAGTAACTCATCACTTTGGCACTTTAAACCTTAACTATCTCCAGTGGCTAGACACCACACGGGTAATGTTTTGTGAAGTGACTCATAACTAGTTTCCAGTGCTGTGATGTCTTTTCCTTTACACTCTCAGGAGGTGAAATTTGACACTCTTCAGGTGGTGCACTAATAATCTCTGCTACTGTTGCTGAAGCTTGACAGGTAAACATACCAGCTTTACATCCTGTAAAAAAACAAAAAACTTATAGGTGTTTGAAACCTCAAATATAAGAGGTTTCACCAATTAAGAAGATTCATCGTCTGTTTCTTTTATAGAGAGAAAATGATGTGTATAGATGAGATTTAGACAAACCAGAGGCAGATTTTTTTTTTGTTGCAGGAAGGGGACAAAGTGTCAGTAACCAAAGATTGAGAGTGTATGAGGTAATCCTGTGGCGAGCATATTTTCACTCATTTCCTGGCAGTGGAGGGACCTGTGTGCTCCAGAGGGATGGTGTTCTTTTGTCTGTTGTAACAGAGCTCACCTCAAAGCGGATCCCCGGGGGCTCCACTACCTCTGCACACACACACACACACACACACACACACACACACACACACACACACACACACACACACACACACACACACACCACACGGCTCCCTGAGTCACAGGGTGGAACCCTCATACACATAAAGGGCGCTTTGTGCCCCAACTCATGGAGCTGTCAACCAACACCAGAGAGTTCCTCACACTGAACACCACTGTTCAGCTCACAGGAGAGCTCAGTCAGTGGGCAGACAGCGCTTTTATGTACGCCTCCGCAAAATGTATCTACATCTCTAACTGTCTGTGGATCGGTGCCTTATAAATACAGCTGCACTTACTGTAATTGAAATTTGAGACTAAAATCATGAAAGGGGGTGTGCATGTTTTGACTTTGTCAAATCTTCTCCTCAGTACAGGTGCCACTGTGAAAGTCCTCATTTCCCCTTTTCCTCTGGCATCCACGAGCTTGTCTGTCAACCAAGTATTCCCTATAACTGAAAGGACTGGATGTCTTGATTTCTAACCCTCTTTGGGACTGAGCCAGGCAGCAGTAAATTAGCAAAAGCACGCAGTCAAAACTGGGACTTCTGCTTCTGACACCCACCCACTCACCTGCAGCATCATCAGAGAGATGACTGCAGTGTACTGCCTGTGGCATGTTCCTGTATTTAAAATCTGTACAACCAATGTCACACAGAGGCATCATTAATAAGTGTTGAAGCTGCTGCAGTCAATACTTTTGATATTATCAGTGGTTCAAATAACTATGTGTAATGTATAAAGAGGTCACTTGTGATGATGACCACAGAGAACTATCATCCAACTCTGCAGTTTCCCTCAGCTCCACAGAGCATTTTAGCTCCTTTCAGTTTCTTGTTTTGGTCCGCTTTAAAGTCATTGATCATTTCCAAAATGACCACAACTTAAAAACCAAAAACGTCTCAAAAATATATTAGCCTGTACTAGCCATTGTTGCCTTAAATCCAATACCAGCTTGGAAATGTTGGCAGGGTTTAAAAATAATTTAGTGTCCAGAAAACAACGCACACCTTTACAGACCATCCTCCAGGTGGGTCCGAGGGTCTCCTCCTGCCTTTGTTTCTTGTGCTGAGATCATTTCTTTCCTCACTGTTATTTATTCTTTTCAAGTCAAACGTCAAAAATACTATGTGAAGCTTTTTTTAACTTGTTTTCCTTACGAACCGACACCTCAGCGAAGATGAGACATTGTGCGATATTAATCAACTTGCCTGGTTACATAAAGGCCAACGGTGTCGGATAGAGATGCCATGAAGAATGTCTCAGTTATTCATAGTACAGATACAGAGAGAAATTGAAACACACTTCAAGCATATGAAACAAACTGGTGGAGATTCTCTATCAACTCTAAATAAGTGTGTGTGTGTGTGTGTGTGTGTGTGTGTGTGTGTGTGTGTGTGTGTGTGTGTGTGTGTGTGCGCGTGTGATGACATTTTGGAAGCTCTTGTGCGGATGGGTTTATCCAGTTTGTGGGTTTAGAGGCAGATTCACACTTTTATATTTGACATTAGGAGGAAGTTTCCTGTAATCAACCTACTTTATGCTCCAATTAGCCCAAATGTTGTACAATACAGCACCACAGGGGTGCAGTCTCCTCATTCAACTCAACAGCCCAACTGTTTTAAACAAGTCCCAAAACCTAAAGAGAAGTTTAAAGCTCATCATCACCCAGTGAAAGAGCAACAGGAGATGACTTTAATGATGAGAATGAAGTTACAGCTGCGAAAAGCTGCAGGTTTCTCCAAACATATTCTGTTAACTGTGACTATTTCTGCATGTCAGCTTCAAGGCTTTTGTCAGTATAAACTCAAAGGGATTCATATTGTAAATATCTATATTCTATATAACACGATACATTTCACTGACTTAACTTGTTGTTTTTGTACTTTTGCCCGCAAGTCCCCACAGTATCAGTTTATCACGCCTGTGTGGCATTTCCAGGAATGTTTATGTGCCGGAGCAGTTTACTAAAAGGGTCAGTGCCAAGGGAACTGACTCGTCAGTGACTGTGTTTCCATCAGCAGCCACGGTTTATTGCTGCCTCGTGTCTTCTCAGATACTATCATGTTAAATTCATGTTTGTTAATTGTTGCCAGATTCTCTCTTCTCCTTTATAGTTTTTTTTTGAAGGTTGTGTCTTTTCCAGGCTTCAGATTATCTGACCATCAGAGCGCTGGGCTGCGTCCCCCAGAGAGATGGTCCATCACATGACATGCTATAGTACAGGGTTGCGTGCATGGATGTAATTATACAGCTTTTTTTTTTTTTACTAACATTGAAGAGCACCAGCCCTGAGCAAGATATGTATTGTAATTAATGATGCTTTGTGGGAGTTTCTCTGAAACCCGCAGAGGGTCTGAGATTGTAATTGTACTCATTCTTACTGTAACAGTTTTATTTATTGTTTTCATAACATGTGTTGATAATCCTTTTGAGACGGCCGGCTTTCACTAACTACTGTATAAATAAGCTCGACTCGACTGGAGTAAACTACAATTTGTAAAACATCAACATTGAAGGCAAGCAATATTAAGAGATCATATGGACAACAGTCAGAATGATCCAACAATAATCCAGCAATGATCCCTGAATGATCAAATTATAGAGACATGACTGCAGAGGAAATAAAGTAGAAGACTGCAATGAGAGTGAGGAGAGGAGAAAGGATGTGACAGCTTGTAAAGGAAGGCAGGCTGACAACATGAGATCTCCATCTGAGTCTCATCTACATCCCAAACACTTAAACACGGGCCATGGGAAAACCACTTACACGTGGTTGACTCCAAACCATTCAGTCTTCATATGTTGTTCCAGGCCATACCCCTAAACTTTGCTTTGGCTCAGTGTCAATGTGCACAAGTCTCAATGCGTAGCGCTAAGTGTACAGATTACTAAATGCAATACAAAACGGTCATTACTATAGCAGCATTATCCTCGTGAGCAGCAACATTAAGGCTAATTACCTCCCATCTACTGCCAGACATTTCAAATGAAAAGCAGTAGCGGAAAGAAAAATAAATAAATGCTTTTTCTTTTCTTTTGATTACTGTTGCAGTGTACATAGTGTCTGTTACAGTTCTGCAGCTTATTCATATATTTTGACTTAATGTCAGATCCTTTTCTGAATTACAGTATTACTGTAGCTTAGTTAATTAAGCTCACAAATAATAGAAATATCTAAGGCTTTGGTGTCACCTTTGCGGAAAAGAAAAAATGAACTTATGCAGTGAAGTGTGATCACAATCACCGTTCTGCCTTGCATAAATAAAATGACTGTTCTCAAACGTCATTCTTGTTCTACATCAGGTCAAATACTGACTTCTGCATGAGTTTTCATTTATTTTTCATTTATTAATTTTCTTAAGAGTTGATGAAACCACTGTCATGTCTGCATGCTAAATGGCTACACTAAATGCTTAGCTTAGCTTAGCATATACACAGGAGGCAAGGGGAAACAGTTAGATTGCCTCTGTTAAGCAATGTCCGCTTACAACACACGTGGAGGAGCCACATTCAGTATATTTCTGGTCAAAACTGTGCACATGCAAGTGTAAGTACTGTGCAGTTGTGACATGTTCTCAAAGATTGTCCAAACATAGTTTATTTCGATCCCCCCCGCCCCCAGAAAAATAGCAAAATAAAAGAGGAAAAAACAGACATTATTTTGCAGTTAGCTACAAAACCACTTTATTGAAAAAGCAGATTATGTCATCTACAGTTAAATGATACGTCCCGATTTTTAATACATTAAATAACTTTAGACTTTTTTCATGTTTAGATAAATAGATCTAGTTTCCTTTTTTTATGAACCATCTAGGCAATCAAAA
This sequence comes from Seriola dumerili, assembly GCF_002260705.1. NCBI lineage: Eukaryota > Metazoa > Chordata > Actinopteri > Carangiformes > Carangidae > Seriola > Seriola dumerili. The sequence continues at coordinate 9,968,301 of NW_019174258.1, read as the reverse complement.
TACAACAGAGATACAAAAGATGTGTGACAGGTGTCGAGATGTGCTTATTGGAACTACCAGTAGGAGAAAAAGTCCTCTCTTTCCACGTGATTTTTGACAGAAAAATAAAATAAAAAACTAGCCTCTTTATGTACAGGGTAACTAGCTGTGTGCTATCAATAGAAACTGAAGTAGTACTTTTAAAACAGGTGAATTAAGACATCTTTAAGGGGGATACACTCTGGTCTTGTTAAGTTTTTCTTGGGGGGGGGGAGGGGGGGGGGGTGATATTGTGCAGGTAAGTCCAGAAAATGCCTCATTCTTCAAGTATAGCACACATTATTTGACCAGAACCCTCGTACAAAGTTGAGGTCAAACACATCCAACGACAAAGGTAATGTCACACATACAGTATGCAGTCCTTTTCTTTTCTGCTTTTACAAATATACAACCGGGAGGAAAACAAACACTACTCATTATTACATTCGAATGAATCTCATTACATCAGGTTACATTAAAAAGCACTTTCTGTCTGTGGTGACCCCTGCCTTCAGTCTCTGCTTCAGTCTCTGTCTTTGACACATTCAGTAGTATTTATTCAGACCTGTGTCTATTACAGTATTACAGTATGAGTAAGAGCTGGGCCAGTGTTTGCAAGTAATAGTTGGTGGCTGTTTTATTCAGGATTGAATACCAGATGGGTGGAGTTTGCTACAGTCAGAGGATGATACATTTATCAGCTACAGGAACATTTGCTGCAACATGTGTAAACCCCATCAATGTGGTACTAGATAGAAGATAAAACATATACCAAGAATTAGACACAAACCTCTGGAACAAAGTGGATGATGGACAGAGAGCAACATCGAAATCATCACTGGGTTATAACAGAGAGAGCAGGGGTCACTGTGTTGGATGCTGTGCTGCCCTGCAAACACAGTGAGGTGCATGTGCCATGGCCCTGCCACTAGTACACACACACACACACACACACACACACACACACACACACACAAACACACACACACACACACACACACACACACACATGTACGTACTTAACACATTTGCTCATATTTGAAATAAGCACACATCGTTAGGGTTTATCTGATAAATGTGCAGCAGCTCAGATTTTTGCCTGGTGCAGGAATGAAACAGAAGTTCCCTCAAATATCTTGAATTCTGGCTCACAACCTTTCATGTAGAGGGAATGATCTATCGAAGGCCAATCCTATAAAACGCATTAATAAAAAGAAACCCAGTGGAGAGGGGTGAGACTGCTCTTCCAGCACCACCACAGCTCAGAGTTTTAAGTTTAGTTTTTTTTGTCTCGTGTAGATTTTATTTTGCATATATACACATACACACAATACTCAATCTAACACATCCATGCAAGCGCCTGCCTGCACACAGACACACAGACACGCACACGTTCATGGACGCACACAACCAGCAAGGGAAACATGGTGGGGGCGACTCCCTAAAAACATGGGTGGGACCAGCAGCTCCAGGTTTTCAGGGACGTCCCCCCAAAACACAACAGCAGACTTCATGGCAGACCAGGGGCCTGTACCACAAAGCGAGATTAGTGGGTTATCCAGCTATCTTTGGGCTTAACTCAGGTTTTTTAGTATCACAAAGCTGGCTCATCTTTAACCAGGGTAGATCACCATGGTAACATATGCTGCACAGCTAACCTGCTCCGGAGCAGGTTAACTTCATAGGATAAGATTAAAACCACTGACCAATCACATCACTGGAAAAAAAGCAAGGTCATGATTCCTACAGGATCCTGACATGGACAAAAAGAGTTCACAATAAAGTGACCAAAAATAAAGAAATCTGCATTTTAACTGTACAAAGATTCTTTCAAGACTAGAATCAGAAAAGCATGAAAAGACTTGATGATGTGATGATAACTGGAAATAAAAACTAAACCCAATTACAATCACTTGTAATTGACTCCTCCGCCTCTTCCACATGACCACTTTCATGGCCAGGTGAACGCAGAGTTAACAGCCAGTTGATGACCAACTTTGTGATACAGGTTATCCAGGACGGCCGATGTTAGGCTCAGCGAAGCCAGATAACCCTGAAGAGAGCCAGACTAAGTTGAACTTGCCTCGTGGTACAGGCCTCTGAGCGAGTCACGCAAACTACCTGTTCTGTCTTAAGGCATGCGGACAAGTGGAGGTTCCTCGTAGGAACGCACTGTGTTCTCAGTGCTCAAAAACCAGTGTCTGGAAAACATACCAGGAAACAGTGTCCTGAGTAGACCTGGACCAAAAGGTATTTGAAAATCATCACGCAATGTTTCATTCCCCTTTGTGTACCAGATGATGAGATGCCACCGTCAGACAGTGGAGTGAGAAGTGTTACTGACAGAAAATTACTTTCTAAGTCACCTGAGACTTTCCACATTTATCTCTTTAGAAGGAATGTAGCTACTTCATTCTGGCAGGACAGAAGAAATCTTTTACGAAGATTTCATGTGTCGACCTACAGATCAATACACACTGCTGGTCTGTTTCAGTATAAATATAGATTAGGTTATTGACACACGTATATTGACTATTTTTTTATTGAAACGACATAAATCTGTAAATAGCAGCACACAACATGGTGTACAATGGTCTATTTGTTTTATCCTTCTGTATTTTTTTAACAAAACATTTTAAATGGTCAGCCAAAGTGTTTCCAACCAGTGCTTTTTTTATAGCTTTCATTCTCAGAGTAATAACAGTTTGCACTTTCTCTGCTTTCTATGACGACTGCTGAGAGGCTTTTAGTGTTCCACCAAAAGCCCCAAATTTTCAGATTAATCTTACAGCTCTGCGCAATAGTTTGGCACAGTGATCACACCCTCAACAGAAGGTCAAAATTTGCTTTTTTGAACAAATATATAATAAATATATAGAGCAATCAAGATCTTTGCCATTTCCAATTAAATAGTGAAAACATATTTCAATTAACTTATACTTTGTTTCTCACTTATACTTTCAATTTTAGGGCATTTACAATTGGTACAGTGCTTAAAATTAAACATAAGACAATAAAATTTAAAGCGTGCAGAAATGTTTGGCAGTGTGTGTTATAACTGTCTACTGTCAACAGAGGGAGGGGTTATGCTGTTTAAAACAAGCTCATTTGTTGTCAGATTTGGGAACTAGTCATTTGGTACTCAAAGTGGAATAAAACAACTGCAGGCAAATACTATTTGAGCCAAGTCTGCTCCTTACATAGCCTGTGGATCTCTGACTCACTGACAGACATGAAGAGGCTCTGTGTCCTGGAGAAGAAATGATACAACAGACCCAAAGTCTTCAGAGGCTTCAGACTGCGTAACAGACAGACAGTGTGTTTCACCTCTGAATCTATCCCGAGCGCAGCAACAAGAGAAAAAAAAATAAAAAATGAGAATCTACATCTAGGATCTTATGTGGAAAACATCTGCAAAATATATATTCATATATAAAAGACAATCTATGTGCATCTAAAATTTTCTTTTTCTGTCATAATATAATCATTAATTAAGACACTGCTTGTGAATCTCTCGAGGTCTCATCTAAGATTTCTAAGTGGAATGTCAGTCGGTCCTCTGGGCTTGTGGTGCTACGGTGCATCTGTTATGTTGGGGTGGTGCAGGGTGAGGAGCGATGAGTCAACAGTTTTTGTTTTTTTTTCTCATAGCCCTGTGTCGTGATGCTGGGTGTCCTTTGCATAGCCTTTAGCAGGGCTCCATTTCAGTGTTAATAGCTGCACAGAGAGGGCCTGCTCTGAAGGCACAGCATGCCCACCCTGGGGCCTGTCCGGTCCAGCCAGCACTGGAATGTAGTGGCTCGTTCCCTGGCCTTCCTGACGCCGAGATCAGCAGCGTTCTCAGACGTGACAGCACTGGTGAATCCACTGCGGTAAACCGCTTCAGTCAGAGCACAGGAATGAAAAACATGGAAAGCAAGAGAGGGAGGCAAGGAGAGAGATGAGAGTTTGCGTTCTCTCTTCCGATTCAAAAACCCTCTCTTTGATGAATGTGCAGGGGTCAGGAGGTGTGACGTCACCGGGGGCCTCTGGACGAGCTGGCGTGTTGGCTTTCAGGGTTAGGCACCCAAGGGGAAGGGGGGAGGAAAGGACCACAGATGGAGGAGGAGGGGGACCCTTTTTCCCAGCCCTGTCATATGACAGCAGGGCTTGTGGTGGGAGCTGCACTGTGTGTGTTAGTCCACGGCCTGGCTGTCCAGCTGAGGACTGGGGCAGAAGCTCAGATGGCCACACAGAGGCTTCTCTGGAACTGCTGGAGGGGGTGTAGGCCTTTTTTTGCCCACTGCTGGTGTCTCAGATCACCTGGGAGGCAGGGCTTGGTTGCTGCCCACCCTCCTCCGCCTCACAGCTCAGTGACATGGAGGGGATAGCTGGGGGGCGGGTGGGCAGGGACCTGTGACTGGAGCCGATGGATGTGGCAGCTGTGGCAGAGCAGGTGGCCTTCCAGTGGATAACAGCGGTGCCCCTCCTCGTCGTTTAGCTTGAGACCACAGTCCTGAAAGAGGGACATAAAAACAGAAACGTGAACACACCACAAACACAATCAACAACCAAACGCACATGTGTGTGGCTTTGTTATAACATCTCTTTATAAGGAATAGTTTGAAATTTTGGGCAATAGAATTTTTCACAGTGTAAGATGAGAAGAAGGTACACTACAGACAGCAACCTGTTAGCCTAGCACAAAGACTGTATCTTTGGACAGAGCCAAGATAACAGTTTCTCCCTGTTTCCAGTCCCTGTGCTTTGCTAAGCTAAGCTAAGTTAAGCTAAGCTAACCTGCTGCTTGCTGAAGCTTCAAATTTAATGTGTAGGCATGACATTGTTATGGATCTTCTCATCTAACTCTCTGTCAGAAAGCAAAACAGTGAAGCCTACATCTGCTGAATTACCACATTCACTGTTGTCACAGACAGTGAATGATTACAAGTAAACTTAAATTTGTGAGAGTGAGTTGTTGCCCCGAATGAAAGGGCAATCAGGGTTCAATGAGGTGCAGGATGGATGTATGCATTAATACTGTGACTTCAGTCATGTGGATGTTTTACTGGACCCTCTGATACAAGTGACTCACATGTTCCCATCACAGACGGTGTGCAGGATCATCCTGAGAGAGTCCTGACGTCCAGAGGTAAAGAAATAAATATGAATGAAGCTGCATTAGTGCATCAGTCAGGCCCTGAGCTTGACTTGTGACTTGTGTATCTTTCTTTTATTTATTTTTTTTATTTCTTTTAAATTTCTGTGCAGGCTTGACAGGGATGGAAACACTACAAATTCCAGGCATTTATGAATGAATACATTGAACTCTGAGCCTGCGTAGAAATTCTGTTCATGTCTGAGAGGAATGAGACACCGGGCTGGAAAATTCACTATTAGAAATGAATTTTCACATTACACATGTGAATCTCAGCTCAGCACTGAATAATGTTAAAATAATTTATTTAAAAAAGAATAAGAAACCAATGGTGGAGGCTCCTCCAGTGTTACAGTATCTGAAAAATGTGTTTTCTTTTAAACACGTAAAGAATTTACCATCACCAGGATGATGGAGCTCTGGACTTTACCCTTCCTCTGTCCTCCAGAGCTCGGCTGAATGATTATCCACTGCTTACACAATAATATTTCTATGAAGTGAACTGTTAGCCATTCAGAGAAATTAGCAGGTCTTACCCTGCTCATGAGGACAGTAGAAATCCTCTGTTCCAAAATTCGGTGTTTACAATTTAGAAAAAAAAATGCAGAATCACTGCAGGGTGTTGATTTGCTTTATTAAACCTTTCTGTCACACAAAAAACCATCTGACAGGATGACTTGGGATTTCACAAGTCCCCAGCTGAGTTCAGGACTCACTGCTGGAATGTGCTTTGTCAGTGAGTCATGATGTTGTGCTGTAACCTTGGGTTGGTATCTGTCTGTGTGTTTTTTCTCTGTGTGTGCGTCTCATTCATTCCAGCGGTGATTCACACTTGACAGTGCAAAGTCTAGTCTCATCCCACGAATTGCAGCTCTTACCTGGGTTCACTGGGTTTACAGGACTAAGTGGATGTGCACCTGTGTGTTTGTGTATGTCTGTGTGTGTGTGTGTGTGTGTGCGTGTGTGTGTGTGTGTGTGTGTGTGTGTGTGTGTGTGTGTGTTTGTGTGTGTATCAACAGTGTAACTTGTCTGTGCAAATATTTGTGTGTGTTGTCTCATTCATTTCATAACGGCCTGAAAAGTTGAATCATGTGTGTGTGTGTGTGTGTGTGTGTGTGTGTGTGTGTGTGTATGAGGACAGCGTGCAGGTGGGAGGAGCAGCGGCTCACCTCACAGTGGTAACACTCCACATGGTAGTCCTTGTCCATGGAGACAACGCGGATGGTTTCCTCTGAGCCCTGGTGGAACGAAACACTGTCAGACCTTCACATTACATCAGTCTAGTGTCTCATTCTAGTGATGGTCCAATAAGCAGCAGGTCTGGCAACGCCAACACAAACAATTCGCCGACATGTAGTTAAAAGAGTGCTGTTGTACTCAATGTCAGCGCTCATGGAATGCCTCTTGTCCAATCAGATTACTCGGTCAGAACTAACTGTTGTATAATAACTGATGTAGGATTTCAGACAGATCATTTCAGCTCAGTTTTAAAGTTTTATTTCAGTTATTGTCTTTGTAAGTTTTATCTTATAACCTCACTGCTGTTGAGTTTATTTTCATAGAGCGTGACAATAATAGATATTAGTACTTAATATTATATATATATTATATTAATAGAAACCAAGATGATCTAATACCTGATACCTTGTCTCACATGAAACTATAAATCTTAAAATACTGTATATTTACTTTAAAAAAAAGACCTCATCTGATGTTTATCTTTAAATCTTTATAATCAAGCCTGTAAGTTCTCATCCTGTAAGGTAACTAAACTTTAACTCATTAAATCTGATATTTAACATTTAAGCTTTTAAACAAACTCATCTGTGCGTATTTAGTTGGTCGATTGGTTGTTCAGTTCAATACACTATGGTCCATTTGTTCAAACCAGGATGGATTTTTAGCAGATCATATTTCCTGGAGATAACAGTATGTGCGATGTATTGGAAGTTGCATGCATTGAGATGTGCTCCTGACCTGGGCTGGAAGGATAGGCTGGTTGCAGGAGGCGCACTTGGGAGCAAAAACCCTGTTATGGAAGAGACAACAAAATTTACAGATTGAAATATTCACACGTCTCTGCATAATGTAAATCACCTGACTTCTTACTCCACAATTTACACACATAAACCAAAATCCTAGTTCTAACAAACACAAAAATAACAGCCACAGAAGGAGAGTGAGAACCATACGTTTAATGTCTGTGTTGTTTCCATGTTTCAAATTTTCAAACAGCTTGTTTTCAAATTCCAGGCCATGCTCTGTCATGCAGTAATCACATTTTATCAGTGCAGCGTGCAGAGAGATGTTCTCCTTACGTGTGGTAGTCTTTGACACAGTAAATGTTATTCTCAACATCCACGGTGAAAGGCACTCCATCTAGACCCTCTTTACACACCACACAGCGGAAACAGCCTGGATGGTAGGACTTGCCCAGCGCCTGGAGGATCTAGACACCCACACACACGTAGAAAAAACACACAGCATGACAGTAAGACTTAGAATGAGGCCACTGAGTTCATGCCGTATCATGCAATGGACTGCCATCTGGCAGATTTCTTTAAGTCCAGATTAAAAACATAAACTCAGTGAGGGTGGTGTAATGTCATGTGGCAGGAAGAGCTTTGTTATTACAGATGCCCCTGTAAGCAATCAGGCCCAAGATTGTGAGCAAATGAAGATCAAAAATTAAATATACCAAGTTGGAATGCAAGCTATGTCTGCACAACACCATGGTAACTCTGCTTCACTCATGATAAACACAATAATGCATCAAGCAGATGCAGAAATTTATAATATTATTCATTCATGCATCTAGCAGCATGTCTTGCCAGTCCAGTTGGACAGAACGAGACACACTACTATGCACCCACATAACTCACATGGACTCTCTGCCTTTCATGTGATAAAGCTCTTACCATCTCCATGATGAGGTGACCACACACGAAGCACTTCTCAGCCGTCTGCTGGAAACCAGAGTACTGTTGGTGAGACAAGATACAGGATTATTATCATCCTCAGCTGTTAACACTGGAAATGTTTGTGCTGGCCATACAATCAGTAGATCACAACGTGCTCCAGACTTGATGAACATGTTAGACATGTTCAGTCTAAGAGACATCTATGGAGGGCGCTGTTGCGCTCTTCAAATTAACATAAGAAGGTTTCTTTCAGATTCCTTTGTCTCTCAGCTGACATGATCATGTTCAGGCAGTGATGAACTGTGGTGTCTAACCTAATACATTTTTACCAGCTACGACAGCGTGGCTGCTACTGATTTTTACCTGTGAGTCTGTGTGTGTGTGTGTGTGTGTGTGTGTGTGTGTGTGTGTGTGTGTGTGTGTGTGTGTGTGTGTGTGTGTGTCGTCATGGAGACACTTACTGTATCAGGAACTATCACAGAGGTAATTTTGACTACTTTGTCAGGTGTTTATACTGTCTGTCTGTCTGTGGACAGATTTTGTCACCGTGACAGCATCATAACTGTGCAAGAACCAGCAATCTCAACTACAGGTGTGTAGTTGAAATCAAAATGGGAAGGCTGAGTACAAAGATGGGTGCGGTCTGACCCATGAGCACTGAGTAGTCATAATCAGTACTTGGAACATCAACATGTTGATGGCGGCTGGTGTGATCCCATCACAAGATGTTCTCTAGTTTCATCTTTATGGTCTTGAAGGTGGCTTCTGTTGTTTTTCTACACTGCCATTACAATCATACAGTTGCATCCATTCACATTCACAATCTGCCATGTTTGGACAGTGAGTATCTCCACTCCACAGAAGAGTCTTCTGTGTGTGACAGGAAACAAAGCCGTCAACAGCTCCTTTCCCTTAAACCAGGACCGCAAGCAGATAATGAAGGTGACCATCTGCAGCTCACAACCCCCTTGGGGTCATGACCTGATGACTTTTGGGGAGGGGGGTGAAGGGAGACCAGGTGCAGGTGGTGATGGGCAGCCTGCCCCCTGCCCCTGACATCTCTCCTCCGGATCTACCATCTGCCACCACCTCCCCAACCCCTGAAACACCCTGGGGTGACAGGCCAGACTGTTCAAGTCTCAGCCATGAGAGGTAGGTGGAAGGAGATTAGTCTCATCCTGTCATCCAACCTCCATCATCAGTTCATCACTGATTACAAATAGGAAATACTAAAATTCCTGTTTTGCTAACAGTTAAACTCTAAGGGGAAGTTGCCTATAAATGGGAAGTCCTGACAGCAGATTGGGTCGTGTGTTATGAGGTTGTCTGGATTACAAAGCTGTTTTCAACAGTTATGTTACAGGAAGCTTTAGTAAGATATTTCCTCCATGTTCAGAATCAGCCTCTGTCACATATTAGTAATAGCATCACATACAGCTATAGTACACAAAACTTGCACATTTGCACAAGTAGCATCTTGTTGTGTTCATCATAAGTAAGTAAGTGAAGACACCATGAGAGCAGGCCCCATGTCTGCCCCATTAACCTGAAGCAGATGGACCTGAGAGCTACAGCTGTCCTGCATGCCTCCTCCCACTCTTAATTGCAAGTGCTGGGGAGCAGCACGTGGGGTAATTGAGCTCCTTGGGGAAATTTGGGGGAAATTAGTGTGAATTGGAGGGGTGGTACTGAACTCCTAATTGTGGCTGTGATGTCTGTTTCCTCTGGAGGGTTGCAGAATGCAGTTGGAGATCCTAATCCCTTGTTCTCTGCTCCACCCACTCCTAATTCACTCCACCATGAGACAATGTTGTGTTGCTATCAAATAATCTGCTCATCACACAACAAAATCAATCATCATAAATACACAGGTGACTTACCAGGAAATCCTCCTCACAATAAACCTTCCCGTTGACGTTGTAGAACGCTTTCCCTCGCAGCCTCCTCCCTGAAAAGAAAGACAACAAATTAAATCTACATTCTCAAGTATAGAATTCCAGAGTTTAGTTGATGTGCTGCTGCAGATACACTATATGGCCAAAAGTATATGGACAACCCTTGTAAAGTTTTTTTTTGGGGCTTTTTGTGCCTTTAATGTCTAGGACAGTAGAGAGACAGGAAACGGGGAGGCAGAGAGAGGGGGAATGACACGCAGGAAAGGGCCGTCCGATGCGGGAGTCGAACCAGGGGCCAGCTGCAGCGTGGACTGTAGCCTCTATATATATTTTGTGACGAAGTCCAGTTGATTCAAATACATTCATCACGATTAGTGGATTCGCTGGCGGGGTGAAATTGTCACATTGCGTTCCACTTTGGTGAACTTTCACAAGGCTGACTGTTAGCAAGCGAGAGTTAGTTATCGTAGCTTAATCAGCTATGTTGCATCTTCCTCTGTTGAAATAAGAAATGTTCCACAAAAGAAGTATGACTCAAATGACAGTTATGAGACAGGAAAGTTACTGTCACATTAGCAACAGTGCTATACGCAAAGAAGTTTGCTAAGTGACCGCTAGCTTGATAGCTTTATTTTCCTTCTTTTTATTGAACACAATGGTAGACAATGTCAAACAAAATGCCAAAGGAGTAATCGTAACAGTAGAGAGAAAACAGAGAGAGGAGCTACTGTGACTGAGCTAGCGAGTTAGCAGTTAGCTCACCGGCTACTGCAGTTCACCAAGCAGCTGTGCAGGTACAGTCACTACATCACCAGCACCAAGAGAACTACAGATTGATTTGGCTCTACCACTTCCTGGTGTGACCAGGATTTAAAATGCACCTGTGACAAACTGTGAGCAAAACCCTGCAGCCGCCAAGTCTTCCCACAAAAGTGGAGGCAGTATATTAAAGGCACATTCAACGGATTTACTTCTATATAGCTCTGTTCTGTCTAATAAATCAAAAATACATTTGTTTTCAAAGAAGATGTCTACTTCTATTACTAATATGTGTTATGATATGACTTCTTTGTCTAAAAAAAGAACAGACAAAGAAGAGAGGCACAAGCACACAATAGCAGAGCTGGTTGTTTTCTAAAATCCTGTATCTTAGTGTGATGGTCAAAATAGTGAATTTTAGATACAATTCTGTCAGACACACCACACTGAATAACAATTTCACACAAGTTCTGTTCACATCTGACACTCTACTATACGTCACAGTGTATGCCTCTTCCTTAATCTCTGTACTTTACAGCCACATGCAGCACGCTACCACAGAGCAGATGGCTGGCCGAAGGTAGGGCAACATTCTGCCTGTGCCCCCAGTTTAATTACTTCGACCATTGATCCCAACAGGAATCCATTCACAACCCATACACAATCAATACAGCAGGCTGCTTTCCAAACCTCCCCCCAGAATCTCTCCTCTTCCCTACTCGGCCATTGTGCCCTGCTCACAGACAGACCAACAATAGCAGACTGGAGGGAGGATGTCCCCAACTTTGACACATGCATGAACACAGGCAGTGCTGAAACAATTAGCATGTTGAAATGTATCAATGTGGTTATCCACTAAAAGCTTTGGTCACTTATCAAGACCAGACTCTTGCTGCTAATATTGGCTTTACTCATTTTTCCACATCATTATTATATGAAGACTTTCTTTGCTGCTGGTTAGACTGATGAAGCAATTTTGTCATTTTGTCATTTTTATTCTTTTATTTAAAGAAATATAATTAAGTATAATTAAATAAACAACCATTAGTTGGAGTTCTACATCATACAAATGCATCCAGTGAAACATGGCCACACCACAGTGGGCCCTGGTTCAGCACGCTGGGCTTGCCACTCAGGGGGAGAGTCTGAAGGCTGAGTTCCTCTGAGTGAGCCTTCATTCATCAGAATCTAAGTGTGAATCCAGTCTAACAAGGAAACTCTGCTGCGGGCTGGCTTCTGCAGCCCCCTGCCATGCATCCCTCACAGCTCGTCCATTCAAATTCATTTAACAGCAGCGGTGTCTCTCTGGCAGCGCGATGACTTCACCCGCGGCTGGCAGACGAAGCACACGGATCTCATAAATCTGCTGGATTAGTCAGATTTAATTGTCGTCCCGAGCCACCATTGATTTTATGGGTGTCCCAGCATGGGAAAGACGTGGCCCCCCCTCCTCTCTTTTTAACACTGAAATTTATGCAATCGCTGTATTTCACACACAAACACAGTGTCACAATGCTGGGAGATGGCAATACATTAACACCCACATAAATGGCTGGAGCGGCCAAGGAATGCTGTCCACACAATAGGTGAGACTTTTAAGACTTTGAGACTGAGCAGCAATTAGCATTTTGGTAGTGTGGAGCAAAGAGAAAAGCAAGACTGAGGAAGAACTCCATGTGAAGCAACTCAGGACTTTGGCAAGGCTAAACTTGCAGGAGCAGTGAGATTATAGTGAACAGTGCAGCAGCAGGGGCTGCGAGGTGTTGCTGTGTGCTCGTCTGTGGCCTCTGCTCTGGAGTTTGGGGTCTGGAAGGTGAACACAAAGGCCTCAGCGCTGATGACTGTGTGGAGCGCTGCTAGGGGAGCGGGCCGACTGAGCAAACGGGGACATTCTTTCTGCCTGAGGTCACTAGCTGGTCCCATTCAACCCCCCGCACCTCTCCAACACCCCTGCTCTCTGCCCGCTTCCCTCACCGAGAAAAGGAGGGGGAGGGCTCCGTGCCTGCCTCTCTCTCCTCTGGCCTTTTGTCACCAGACAGCGCTGAAGAGAAAATTAAATGCACAATCTCAAAATAGACCTTTATTTTTAATTATAACTGGTGAAAGAAACAAAATAAAATTCTTTCAGTGTGGATATACAGTATGTCAAATATATATGGATAAAACCTGACTGGGACTAAACAAAGTGGAAAAACAGAATAGTTCCTTTGGAACAGCTAACATAACTAAACGTGGTATCTTAGATGTATAAACCAAAGGCAGTTGCCTCAATATGATTAATAATGGTACACATGATGATGACTCATTTTCACCTCTCACTCAGTATGATCACAGTGTTACTGCTGAGGCTTTAAGACCCTGACCTCTGCCCCCCTTAATGCTGGTTTCTTGCAATTTTTGGTCATTTAGGAATTAGAGCTCATCCTGCAAATGCACTCATTTTGAATGATGTGTGTTGCCATGGAAATGAGAGTTGGTCTGGTTCAAGAGGATTGATGTGTCACCATGGCAAAGGTATTATTCAGCTAAATTTTCCTCTGGTACAGCAGCATGTTTGTGTTGAGCATGTTCACAAATAAACTCAAATGTGCTTGTTTCCCTGAACAAACCAGCAACATTTACTGGGAGAATCAAAGGCTGTGTGGACAAAGATATTGCACTACGGAGTTTAATTTCAGGAAATGTTTTTTTAATGAGTTTCCTGGGGGCTTCAAGCCAAAAACTTCAACACAGTTATTGAAGAAGGATGTTCCCCCTTGTTTTCTGGTCACAAGGTTTTGCTTCTTTTGTTGTTTCTAAGCCTGGATCAAAGTCTTGTTGGATGTGTTGGTAAGTCACAGGTGTAATGATGATATTACACACTTGATGCACTAGCAACTTGTGCCTTGCTTGCCTTAGGCTACATCCACACTAATACGTTTTAGTTTTAAAGCGCATCACTTTTGCTTCGTTTATTCCTGATGTCTACACTACTACGGATTTTTTAAGGCCCTAAAACGGAGACTTTTGGAAACGCTGCTGACCGCACTTTAGTTTGAAAACTACCAGGTTGTGTTGTAGTCTGGACGGGCAGCAACAGAGACCTTTGGAAAGGATGTCGCAGACAGTAACAGTCGCTCCCTGACAACCTGTGGTGAACGCAACATGGATAACAAAATACATGCGTTGCTGACCTTGCTGTTTTTGCTAGCAGCTGTTGTGGAGTTAAATTCTGCATTTTATCATGCTATAACTGCCTTTGCTGTTTCCTGCTTGTTATATTTCCTACAACAACCAACTGCGTAGACAATCTGCTTCCTGTTTATACCAGCACGCGCATACTCAGTGTATGGATGGAGACTATTTCTGATACAGAGCTAAAACACTCGTACTGACAGAGATTGTTTTCCTTTCTAAAATAAAAACGTATTAGTTTGGATGTGGCCTTAACCAAAGACTGGCTAGCACGTGTAAATGGCTATGGTTAGGGTCAAGGCTGGGGTTCAAGTCTGTTGATCTAGGTGGAGACGACATACGAAGGTCTACCTATGAGGCATTAAAAACAAAGCGTTAGCCAATGAGTGCAAAACTCTTCTTCTATGGCGATTGCATGTGAAAAAAAAAAAAAAAAACAGCTCTGGGATGGGAGCCGGCTCCCATCGTTGAACACATGACACTCCTGACATTTAATGCCGTTCTGCATCGACAAATGTTTCATGTTTGTTTTGAAATTAAGCCACACTTCCTCAAATCCTTCGTTGTTGTTCACGCTGACTGCCTCTTGCAAAAGCAAGCATTTTGCAAGACACGCGGAACTAAGCGGAAGGCATCGATAAGGGAATCTTTAAGCATAAAGGCAAATGATGTCAATGGATCGAACCACATGGAACCGGTTCTCAACTGGAACCGGTTCTCGATTCCCATCCCTAGTAGGTGGACCGTGGGGAATAAAACATTCAACCTATGAAACATTTCAAACACTGATGTACTGGGAGTTTCTGACTAGATAAATAATGTTCTACCTTTAACACATCTAAATTGTAAATGCTGCTAAAAAAAAAAAAGTGGGTTGCATCAGGTCACATTCCAAGTAGGTAGTATTTGTCAACGTCCTGTTGGTCATATGCCCGTTGATGTGTTTCAACATGTGATAACTGTTCCTCTTTGTGAAGGCAGCTTCCCTGTGCTGGACATATTCTTTTATCATTTTGAAAAGAGCTCCTCATCTTGACATGAAATTATGTTGTGTTTTTTTTAATACTCGGGATAACAACTGTAATCTCGGGCGGGGTGAACCTATGCTTTAAAAAAAACAAGATGGCATGGAACAGGCAGATTCATTGAATCTTTGCAATTGAACATACGACACGACACATCCTCAAACATGTAACCTTTGGCACTGCCTACAAGCTATTACATCTGACTCTGGCTGCACAATCGGGTTGTTTAGTCAGAATGAGTAACAGCTGAGCATCAGTCAGGACTTCCCTGCATCTACACTGAAAGAGCTCACTCTCGTGTCAAAATCAGGTTTCATCCTTCGGAAGCCATTTCCACTCAAATGCAGAGTAAAAGACAGCGTTCGAGAGGAAGTGTTTTCCCACGTTTTTATAATCTGTTGACATCTGCACTAACAGACAATACAACAGGATGTACTGTATTCTGTTATTTGTATTTTATCACTTCCATTACTTCTATGTTTTGTCACTGACAATAAAGAGATGTATTGCTCTTTCTCCTGTTGGAGGGAGACGTCATTCAGCCTCTGTTCTCTGTCTCTGGCAGAGAAACCACAGCTCTGGCCTGGATAGAAGGACAGATAAATGTGGTGATTTTCTCACAAAGGAGCTTCAAACTGGTCTTTTTTAAACCATGCCACGGTGAGTCTGAGCAGGCCTGTAGCCTCAAGAGTATTTCTGGTGAAAACCCAGCCGTGGAAAGTATAGCACAGGCGGCAGTAAGCATATTATCCACCATGAATGATGCAGCTCAGCACTAGGCCCAGTTACATATCACTCTGTTTTGATCAGCAATGACTGCCACACCCCTCGAGCAAGCCAAGCTAATATTGAAACCAAAACACATTCCAACATTGTCTTATGTCATCCTCTGATTACCAAACTTTAAGGCAGATTTACCCCCAATTTATCTGACAAGAGCATCAGGGACGAAGTGTGCTCTGGATCCGATGTTCAGCACAGAACATCGGGTAAGGTGAGTGGTTTACAGGTACGATTTTCATCTTCCAAACTGATTTCAGAAATGACTGGGGGCATTATGATAATTCTAAACCTGTTTGATATTTGCTCGAAATTGTCTTTTTGAGGCGACCAGAGTGTGACCGCGGTGGGCAATGAGAGACAGGTCTACAAAGAGGGAAGAAGGGAAGACTTCCAAAGTGCAGTCTGGGTTTAAAGTACAGGTGCAGGGAAAAGGCTAGAAATGTAGCAAGACCTGCAGAGGCTGACATATCCTCGACTGTGCAGAAAAAGAAGAGATGTGGAGAAGGAATGTTTGTGTGTTTCTCTGTGTAGTTCCCACTGGAAATGTAATGGTAATAATATCCTCTTGTTTATGATGCAATGTTATTTTGTAGACTGAGCGTGTTTGGGATGTGAATGTAGATGAGCTGTGAAATTTCCGCTCATGTATTTTTATACATTTCAGACCAGATTTTAAAACTCCTAAAGTCTGAGTCTGCCTTGTTTCAGTCACTGTGACCGTTACATTCGCCCATATCATGCTCATGAGGACATGGACTGACAGTTTGGTAATGCAGCTGAGAATGCAGACTAACATTTCCAAAGAGCAAAACAATACTGAGGCGTAATGCAGTTATAGCCTACAGATGTACCCACACTGGCAGGTGATGTCTGCCGTGGAGAGCAGCAAAAATTCATCTTCAGTCAACTTTTCCATTCCAACAAATGAAGACCTGAGGCACTGTGATTGACACTGGCACCACTTTACTGGTAACAAACACACATTCATTATTTTTGCCATCTTGTTATAAGTATGTCTCATGTTTTTTGATGTCTTACTGACAATAGTATCAATCATTTACTCAAAAAAAAAAAATTTACTCAGATTAGTCACTAGTGAAAATATTGAGCTGCAGCTCAAATCATTCAATAACAGAAGAGGAGGAACTCAACTATACAGCTACAAGCAAACTAGAAAGGTTAAATCGAGAGTGTCGAAAATACAAAACTGCTACAGGCTTGTTGGCTGACAGCTCACTGACCACCTGCCAATGAAAATGCTTGGCAGTATCTGACGAGATACTGACTTTCATAACAATATATTCACAGACTGGTATGTCTTATCTTTTTACAGAATCTTAAAGATAGACTTAATGTGATTTATATTACAGCTTACACAGTACTACCTTATTTTTATCACAGTCCAATTATTTCTAATGACACTGCTGTAATGAGTGTGCATGTAAACATACTGTATTACTCCAGAAACATAACACAAAGAACTGAACATTCCCTTTTTTCCAGCTTTCTCATTTCCACTGCCTGGCAGGTGCAACTGGTGGTGGTGAATGATTTGAGAAATTCAAGACCCTGAGCTCTCTTCTGCTGCCAGTGCTTTCAGAGGCCGCTTGGATTACTGTAACAGAGAAATGAGTCATCAACCCTGCGGTTGACAGTCTGCTCATCCAGCCTGAAGCAGTGTGTTTATTTTTTTTTTTATTTTATCCGGAGAAGGCGTGCATATTTTCAACAACACCCTGCCTCACAGTCACACAGAAATATATATTCACTCCAGTTAACACGCATATATGTGGGAAAATATATTCAGTGGCAAACTGAGGAACGACCAAACTTCTCCTTCTGCTACAATTTCAGCTGCAAAGGGACACACATTCAGTAGTAGATGTGAGAGGAGGAAGCACAGCTGCAGCCTTAAATGCTATAACTGTGTCTATTTATATCTATATATGCATGTCTACACATTTATACGTGCACTTCTCCGTGCATGTGCCGTTTAATGTGAGCCCCATGCCAGGGCTGCCCCCTCTGATAAGCAGGTCTGGTACACTTTGTGACTGTCTGATTGAGGTCCTCCAGGGAAGGCCGGCTGAAGTGGAGGGGGGTAGTTTGCATTCTTGGCCATTTCATGAAAAAAGGGTGCAACCATGGGAGTAAGCCAAGAGGAGGGCTCAATTATGCATGGTTAAACAAAGCCCAAGGCTACCAGCGAGCAATGTCTCAGCAAACTCGGCCTCACTCTGGAGCTCCAGACTCCAGGAGAACCCTACTCAGGGGCACAGGAGAAAAGAAAGAAACAACAAAAAAAAAACAAAAAAAACAAACAGGGACGTAAGAACGTAGCTCCTGATAAATCACTGGATCGTGTTATGACAAGTGCAGGCACATTGAAACCAAACTTCTCAGAGACCTTCAAAACTCTGCTTAAAAGCAAACATTTCCATTCACATGAGGTCAAATGATACATCGCAGTCTTGTTACCAATAAACCATCTTGAGAGCTGAGATGGCCTGTGAAGGCCGACTGAGCACAGAAAAGGACTCGTTAACTTATCACAGGCACGATTTCTCCGATATATGCAACAATAATTCTCTGGGGAGCCGTCTGTGGTTTTTGTCTAACAGCGATAGTCCTACATAGCTATTTTATGATGTAACTACCACCTCCCCAGTGAGAAATCCAGTCACTCTTTAAGAGCATCTTTAGTCCTCAGAGGATCTTACAGATATGATGATGAGAACCAGTGTGTTTACTTGGTTTCAGCACTGAAAGCTGACTTCTACACAAACCCTAAAAACATAATTAGGCACACTGAAACAGCAGTTACACCTTTAACCAGGTCGGAGGCTATTTTTCCACAGCAAACCCCACAACTTCAGCAACTGGACACTCGGCATCTGGCCCCTCTTTCTTCAGACACACAATAAATCGGAAAGTATGTGGCTTTGGTTACATGTAAATTATAGGCAGTTCCTCCAGAGCCGGAGTGGGTGGGGTGGAGGATCAGTATCCATGTATAGTGCACATATGAATGGAGGCAACCTGGCTAAAAAGCTCTTTCCCGACATCTTCCTCTTGTTTCCCGGGGAGAGAGAGAGGAGGGCTGGAGTCGGGTGACAGCGACGTCCAAAAAACACACACACAGATACACACACATAAAACCCATACTGTACTTTGAGCTGAAGAACAGATTTAATTACAGTCTTAAAGACTAAATAATGTCACCATTTCCTTTCTTTATGGCATTATTAGCTTGTTCCTGCCACAGAGAGAAGTGAGCTGCCCTGTGATTCTACTGAGCAGACTTCTGCCTGAGGTTTTTTTTAAGCAGCAGATGTTTTGATCCCGACTATCACACTACCTCAAACAGAAAGCTGGTGATACTAATGATGATATTTCAGCAGAGACAGCAGCAGCTGATTGCAAGAGCAAGGGAGTTAAAAAAAAAAAAAAAAAAAGAAAAAGAATCCGCAGACAGAAGGTGGAGACCCTGGACACAAACTGAAGCAGAACCAGCGGCACCACACTGTCCCCACTGTTTTCCATGGTTTCTGAGAATGACTGACTGACTGGCTGCCTGTAAACCGTGGGATGTATTTAAAGCATAAATACATAAATATAACAAGCAAACATTTTTCCAGTGATTAAAAGCATGTGTTGTACTGTGCTCATTAACGGCTGTTTTCTTCAGCTGGAGGAACAGTTGACTAGTCTGATATGTGTAGGTGATATTAAGAGTGGGGGCATCATTTTCCTGGGCCAGAACCAGAAAAATACTGACAGAAAATTGCGACAAAAAGGGTGTATGACACTGAAAAAGCTGTACAGGTTTGTGTAATCTAACTTACTGAAATAACAAGTCTTAGATGAACATTTACTCGCTCCTAATGAAAAACATTAACCTCTCATAGCAACTGCAACTTCCAACCACTTTGTGAGATGAAAGAAGATGGGCGCATGCCAGTGTTTGAAAAGCAACAAGTTAGTAATGGCCTTTGCCCACTTATCAACAGTCAGATGCTACAGCTGCAGGTGTGGCAGTGATGCACACTCCAATAAAGGTGCTTGAAACCACTGCCGCAATATGCATAAAAATAACACTCCTTCTCAGAGTCGCAACACTCTGAACACACAGATGTCAAACACATATGTTTAGACTCAGTGCAACTATCACTTTCCAAGAATATCATTATCTCCAATGTCTATTGCAAATAAATGTCTATAAATCCACTCAGGAATCATAGAAAAGAGACGCTCCTTATGACTACACAACTGTATCAAAATTAGTCATTGATAGTTTTATGTACATACATAGAAACAGCTCATTTGACATACTTTTAAACGGTGCCAACTCGCGAAGGTGACAGTTTTGTCTGCGGAGATCAAATATAGTACAACAGCTGTGATTTCAAAGGGGCCATTTATTAACAGGCAGTTAATAAGAATTTTGTCAAGCTGGGAACACTGTAGGTCTGGTCTACCCGCCTGGTCTCCAAACATACAGTAGAAAGCAGACTGTGGGGCAAACTGTCAGTGTAAATTCACAGAGTGATGCAACACTGATGCTAGAATGCAAATAAAGGTGTCAGCGCACAGTTGTCTGCTGCTACAGTCATGCCAGCTGAATGCAGGTGGGTCCATCCACATTTGCAGACTGGATGGTGAATCCGCTTTTATTGACAATCTTACTTACCACAGGAGCAGCAGGTGAAGCAATTTGTGTGATACAGGTTCCCCATGGCTTGGCAGGCTTGGCTGGCTCCATACACACCCTTCCCACATTTGACACAGATACCTGTAAAACACAAGAGATCAGTTAGTTCTGTTATGTATGCTGGGTAATCTATCTATATGCAACAATAAAATAAGAGCATCTTATCGTTTGTCTTTGTGAGATTTGAACATTGTCAGAATGACACGATTCTTTGACTCCAAAGCAAAGAATAAGCACTGATTTACCTCTGGTTTATAACTTATGTTATAACCTGTTTGAGACCGAATTGATGTTTAACTAGCTTGTACTATTCAGTGAAGATAATGTTTGCTGCAGCGCTTGTGGGCACCATGAGAATCAAACAATTGCTGGACATGCTGCAAGCTTTACTGGAGCTTTGCAGGAAAGCTGATCAAAAAAAACCCCAACTCTGCCAAACCTTGTGTGCATTCCTTTAATTATGCAACACTCAAATTAAATGTGAAAATGACTAACCTGCTTCAAATATCAGCACTACTGTATTTCCACAGGCAGATTTCATCCCTTGTTCTCCCTGCATCTTTTGATGGTCTTTGAAGACCAACACCACAATGAAATTCAGAGATGTCAACGTAAGTCAGGCTCCCAGACATAAAACATGAAGCAGACTATTACAGATGCACAATTATGCCTTTGATGAAAGGTTAAAGGTTTTTTCCAAATTTCAGTTTGTGATTATTAACTCACAAGAAATATTTCTTAATGTGATTTCATTTCCAATTGCAGAAGTCTAACCTAAACGTCTGACATTTCCATGCATTACATCATACTGTTTGAAGGCAGACTGCTTCAGGAAAGCTGATCATTATATTAAAATATGCTGAAAGGAAATGCAGAGGACGTACGGGGATTGTCAGGAAAGGCCAGAAACACACTGTTTTCAAAAAACTTTATGTGCTTTTTCCTTTTCACGAGAAGCCCTGAATTGACTTTTAAGTGCATTTTAGTCTTTGCAGGTGGTAAGTTTTGACTAAACTGTGGTATAAAACATTTGTACTGCATATATATGAACACTCAGCGAGCTGGTAGTCTGTAGCCTTTTCTGGTAGCCTTTACAGATAAGGATAGTGCTGTTTCCCCCCTCTATTTTATCATATTTAGAGCCATTACCAGGATTTTAGAAATATTGAGGTCAAGAGTCCAAGCTCCCTCAGTGCATCCCCATCCACAACTAAGAACACTTTGTGCAGCTGCAAAAAATTCTGTAAAGATTTCTTTCTGCTTCTTATCTAAACAATATATCATGAACAGCTTCAAAGCCCCTGAAAACAAGAGAATAGGAACATTCTCAGTTACGTTAAACTAACTACATAATAAACTGTCCATGTTGTTTGATCAGATTTGACTGACAGCGCTGGCAACATGAGCAAAAACCCCACCACTGTGATTAGATTGTGATTCAAGTGTTGCTAAACTATACTGAAATAATTGACATCGCCTCTTTCCAACTGGGCCATGTTGCCTTCAAACTAGTGACAGGAGGACAGAGAGACAAAAAACAAAAATACAGAAACCTTTCATGTAAAATAGCCATAAATGCAAAAGCCCAAATCTCAGAAACAATACTGATGACCTTTATGACCTTCATGCTAGCTAAAAGCAGAACAATACTGATATGTTAGTTTTTGAGGGCTGCACGGTGCCTGCTCCCACCTGTGCAGCAAGTTGTCTACAGTGGAAGGTGCAGGTCAGGGGAGAGTTTCACTGGTGTTACTGGGGTTTTTCCTCTCGCTAAGGGGAACCTCGACATAAGTTGTCATGGTGGGAATAATTTTAATGAACAATTCACTTTGATAGTCTGTCTCCGGAAGTCAAATGACTTGACTATCTGATCGCAATGTTGCAATTTTACCATTACAAGGACTGTCACTGCCCGACCCAGCTATCCACAGGTACATGAGAACTGCATGTAAGCCTCAACTAAACCAACTACACAAAGTACTGTGACCTTTAGTGAAGAAACTAGATTGAAGGGGAAAAAAAACAGTGGCTAAAAAGTATTTGGAAGCAGCAGACTAACAATCTCCAAACTCTCACGCACAAGACGACCTCCACCGGGGTCACATTCCTCAGGGAGTGCAGGGTCAAAGCCTGGGTGGGGTGAGTCCAGGGTCACACTGCCTACAGGACACAAGATCTCACAAGATCCCAACATGGGAGCTGCACACGAACACCCCCTCCTCCCACAGACAGATTATTACATTTACTTATCTTTAAAACACACACACACGTCTCAGGATAGATTCAGAGCGAGGATACACGTTCTGTGACGCAAACGTGGAATTCCCTAGCTATCTGAGGCAATAATTTCCCTTTCATAACACCTCCAGTGCAGTCTGTGACATTGTAAAAATAACAGATAAAGGACAAGGGTACAGGAAAACCATCCAAAGGTTACATGTCTTCCCTTTAAACCAGAGTTGTTTGTACAAATTAATTTCATCAGAATCAAAAACAAATATTGGCGTTTCCTGCTGTAACCTGAACTCATGACCACACTCCTGCACTTAACAAAGATAACGGAACGAAACAGGTGATAACAATGAACAAGTTAACTTTAAATGATCAAAACTGGATTAACAATATTTCCAAAATAGAAGTTTATGATAGTAAACAAAGTGGATAAAAACTAGTCAATCAGGAGTTAAAACAAGGCCTCTAACAGACAGAAACAAGCCAGCTGATCATAGCCGTCAATGATGAATGAATCAGTTACTGTTGTATATTAATTCTTTGAAAATTAGTGATACGACTCCTGACAGTGTCTGGTTCAGTGTAGGTGTAGGTAACCTATCTGTTTCTTATTCATCACTCAGGGGGACATGAGGCCACCTGATGAACAGAAAACCTTTCAGGCTCAATTAGTCGATGACTGTAAATAAAAAAAATGCTGTCTTGTCAGCAGGCTTTTCATTACAAAAATATCCTCACAATGATCATTCGCTCCCAGTAAATTAAACATGCTGCATTCTTAATCAGAATTTATCAAGTGTTTAAGTCTCTTTAGTAATTTCATCCAGTGTCACATGTAGCTTTCTTCTCTGACTTCAGCAGCACATATAGCTTAACATTTAACTGTTATAACAGAACCAGTGTTACATTTAGTGAAGCCAGACTGAATTCACTTCATGATACAGGCCCCTGAGCATCTTCCTCCATGTTCATATGAGCTGTTAGTTCCTTTTCTGTCACTGCATCAGGACGCCATACTTCCCTTTCTGGGTATTTGCATTGACTAGAATGTACATAAACATGGACAAGCTTCTTTAGATGCATTAGCAGTAATCTTAGGCTTTTTTAATATTGATTTTTTGTTTTGATATACTCATGTGGTATTACTTAACCCCTTGCACAACTGAATTAATACAAAAAACATGATTAATAACAAAAATGATACTTAAAAGAATACGAGTGCTACTGCTAACTGCAGATGGGTGGGGTAAAATACAGTCTTGCACCTTCCATCAGTACGAAATCCAAGCGATTTACCCTAAAAACACAAAGTATATTTTTTGATTGTGTGATGTAAATGTTAGTCACTACTACAGTATGTTCTTTGTGTAATGATTTCTTTGTTTTAACTGCTGTTATCTTGTCGCCACACTGAGCCCATTATGTCGGCTTGACAAAAAGGTTTCACCTGGACCAACCAGGTACACCAAACTCTCTTACACAGTTGACGGATAGTGTACAAGAATGATGACAGAAATATGACAGTGGTGTATTTGTTTCAGTCAAACAACCAAGATGTTTTAATTGGAATGTGAGAGTTGAGACAGCTTGTGTACCCAAGATAACAGGTCTGTGTTTTTTACCCCTCAAAGCTTCGTGTCACCATGTATGTCTACTATTATGCACAGCTGGTTTCAAGCTGTATTGTTTAAAAAAAAAAAAAAAAAAGCCCCCTCCTTACTTTCTTAGGTCTTATCTTATTTCTTTCCCACAGAATTAATCTATGGCTGTGCCATTATTGACATGGTTTTTCGGCTTTCTACCCAACGGCTAAACTGAAAAAGTATGATTTATTTATACAGCTATATCGATTTATCTCCGTTATGTTATTCCTTCTGGTTGCAACTATGCTGCACTTACACTTTACACCACTGTACACCATGTGCTGAAAAGAACGTCGAGGTTTAATTTATCGACATGGAAACTCGCTTTGTCAGGAGTTAACCAATGAAAACAACCATAAATAGGGACAAACATCGGGCGTAAGAGTCAAAATGTGATGTGTTATGATTTCCACACATGCTAAAAGCCCCAAAGGTTTTTGAGAGTGAGGATGTGGTTATCATTTTACAGGACAGCGAGGAAATCTCTGAAGCACTCGTGTTATTCATTTCAAAACAGGATGCTGAAATCTCTCATGTGTCCATTTCATAACATGTCCATATGGCAAGGACAGAATCTTCTGCATTTTCATGGGTTAAAAATAAAACACTTGATCACTTGATGCACATACATTCTTCCACCAGTGGAAATTATACACTATTGTTAAGATTAACCCCTGCTCAATATAGGCTTGTTGTTATGGAGGAGCTTATCTAATGTGGAGGATCAAAATCTTTCTGATGTAATGGTGACATAACGTGTGATTAGAATATATTAATAATACAATAATACATGACATCATGTCTCTGCCATCACTGTCAACAACACAGAACGTGCTGTGAGTTGTAAAAAAGGTCTGCACAGCCCCATTCATGAAACTTTAAAGACCACTCGGCGTGACTTTGACTCCTTACTCCTTATCAAACCAACCTGCAAAGTTATGAACAGGTTACATGAGAGTGGTCAATAACACAAACAGAGGGTTAAATCAATAGTAAGATTAACTGCAGATCGCTAGTTCAAAATGTTGCCATGTACTTTAAAACCTCTGCATGTCTTATAGGAGTGATTCAGTTACCACAGGTTAACAAACCCTTCCAGGACAAAATAATAAATAACAAGCAGCCTTTCCAGCATACGAACCTAACAACACTTCATCAGGAGAGAGGTTCTCACTTTTCACAGTATTTCACACATCAGAGTATGTTGTAGGCTTAACACGAAAAGTGAGACTTAGGAAAATATACATCTAATCTCATGTCAGCTGCTGTTTAGCGCACAGTATATTCAGAGTCAAAAGGAGGCTGTAGCACAACACACAGAGCAGGCCAGTGTGCTGTTGTCCACAAGTCAGCATGTGTGTGTGTCAGGCATGTGCATGACTACTGCCATTATAATTCTGGGCAGGTGATCAGACTTGACCCCCACCAACTATGTCTGGCCCGCCAGCCAAGATCGTGTGCCAAGTGTCTGGTGTTGCCCGACTCCCCACTGGCTGGTTAATGAACGGCTTCGCGGGGGAGTCAGGGCGGGGTGGTGGTGGTGGTGGCGGAGGTGGAGAGGAGGGGAAGTAAAGGGGTGGGTTGGGGTGGGCCTCAGTCTGCTGCTTCAATTGCAGGCCTGTATCGGGCCAGCTGTTGATTCACAGCTCCTTCGCCACCACAACAAACAGAGGCCACACAAGGGCCAGCCGGCAGAGCAGAGCAGAGCAGTGTGGGACACTGGCAGGCAGTGCTGCACCCCCACCCCCCGCCCACACCCACCCCCCACCCCCACCCCACCCTACAAGAAAAAGCCCTGGCGATCAATTTCTCCACTGTCGCTACAGAAACAGAGCTGTCTCTATTGGGCTCGGTGTGTGGAGCATCTGACTGCATTCTTCTCTCTCCCTCCCTTTCCTTTCTCTCTCCATCTCTATTTCCACCCTCTTGCTTCTTTCTCCATCAACCCCCCACCCTCCTCCCCTTAGCTGTCTTCCTCATCTTTCCCTCCTGTCCTCCATCCTCCTTCTCTCACCTGCTTCTCCGGAACAAATCAACAGCTGTCTCAGCCTCACTCTGAGCAAGTGCACTGGCTATAAAACAAGCCACTGTTCTCCAGCTTCAGCCATTTGTCTGGCTGCTAATTCAAAAGGTAGACAGCAACTTCCTCAGCAGCCATTCTGTAGCGGTGTTACTGCTGCTGAGACAAACCTATTTGGTCTCAAAAATCACAACAAACATACAACAATGTTCAATTCCTGAAAAAAATTAATAAATCTTTAAAAAGCCTAAATCCAAAGAGGAAGGCACACTTCAGCCAGCAAATGCTTTCATTCCAAAATGCCTTTCAGATACCATGAAGTCAAACATTTTCAGTCTGGGTGGCCCCCAGTGTCAGATTCACATTTCTACTGTCACTCTCAAATTGCACTTGAACATAATCTATACTCCATGCTACAGAGGATAACTGCATTTTCAACAGATCCAGACCACACTGCTCTGGGTGTCTGCTCCGGCAGAACAGAAGGTTCCATTCAGCGAGGTGCAGCACTGTGCAAATTTTGGCTCTGCCAAGACAGAAATTAGTATTGCCCCGCAAAGCCACTCTTATCTGCCACAGAGGGACCTGTTAGTGGTTATGTAGCACTTGCATGATGCAAATAGACCTTGCAGAGATGACAAACCTATAAATAAACCATTCCTGCACACTAGACAATTTCTTTGAATTCAAAATTCAGTTGGTTGTAATACAGAGAAAGTTACGCATGACATTTCATGCTATTAATATAACTACTTGTTTGTTCACTTGGTGCCATAGAGAATTGTTCGTACTCAGTGAAATAAAATAAAACAATGAAGGGAGACGCTGCTCTTTTCAGCTGAAATACAATTTTGGTCTTGAAACTTGCTTTAACTGTAAATGAGCAAAACCTTCTGAGATGCACTGCAGGGACTTCCCACATACCTGGGAGATCAAAGACAGTGTAGGGAAAGCGTCAGGGCCAGAGCATCTGAGCCTTACACAGGCATCTGAGGTGAAACTTTATGGCAGCTGAAAACATGTTGGTTTGACTGATCTGGGACTGAGGTGTTTTGACCAAATGGGTTATTTTACATCAATCAGGTACCCACAGTTCACGAGCAAAGCATGTCAGACTCTCAATGAAATGACCATTTACACATAACATTTTCCTAAATCACCTGTTAGTTGATGCCAGACCTGTAGTGGTCTATGTGTACAAGTAATTGGGCAAAGTGTTCGGTGAAGCTTTGGTTTTTATATTCATGCCTAACAGCAAGTTTTAAATGAGACTCCCAGAAGTAAATGAAAACAAACCTGCAAATAATATTACCTACCAAAGTATTCCTTTTTCATGTGCATCTCTAACTCCTTTTCCAGCTCCAGGGTGAGCGCCTCCAGCCGCCTCTCTGCCTGGCTTGGCCCACTGTCTCGGCTGGGGGTCACCTGGTAAGGTAGCTTAAACCTCTGGCCCGAGGAAGCTGTTTTTGAGGACATCCCATAACTAAATGATGATGGTGACCCCGCGGTCATCTCCGCAGTCCCTCCCGTCTGAACTGACTGCTGTTGGGGCTCAGGCACCGCCGAAAGCCCCTGGAGATGGATGCGATTTTGGATCCCGTTGGAGTCTCCAAACTCCTGTAGCAGCGTATCCTCGTGTAAACTGCTTCCCAGCATCGACGACCTGGGTGAGGGCAGCTGCAGATCAGGGTAGGTGCTCATAGACCCCCTGGAGCTGCGGGAACTTCTAGAGCTGTGACTGGAGATGCTGGACCGGGGACTGACCACACAGTTTGCGGTGGTCCCCGGTCTTGCGCTCCCGTCCTGGCTGCAGATGCTCGAACGAGGACTCGCCAGCGGCGCTGCGTGTAAAATCGCCCCCTCCAGATCATGGTTGACCACAGGCCCGTACCGTGAGTCAGAGTAACTGGACCTCGGGCTGGTGGTGAAGGAGTACTGGCTCGCCGTGCTCGACCTGGGGCTGGTGTGCCTCTGGTCGTAGCCCATACTGATGCCGCTGGTGCGGTTGCTGCTGGGCTTGCTGCAGCAGTCACAGCTGTTGAGGCTGGCCCGGGGGCTGGAGTGTTTACTCGTGTCGCTGGCGGTGCTTGCATAGCTGGATCTGGGACTGAGGACACTGTTGCCCTCACAGTGAACCAAACTAGACCTGGGGCTCGTGTACCTGTCCTGACCCGGTACCACCAAACTAGTGCGCGGGCTGCTGATGCTCGACCTCGGGCTGGCATGCTTGCTCTGCTCCTGAGAAGACAGAGAAGATGCCAGGCTGGACCGAGGACTAGTGGCGTTGTACCTCCCGTCGTGGCTGCTGGTGATGCAGACACTGTTGCACCTGTTGCCGGGGAGAGCCACCGGTTTGTTGAGAGGCACGCCGTCGAAGGCGGAGCCGGTGCTATACCTGTGGCCCTGCACCTCCAGAGAGTACCTCCTGTGCCTCTCGGAAGCGCCCGTGTAGCACGGCAAAGCCACTTCGGATTTGGTGCAGCAGCCCTCCTCACTATAAACCGCGTCTCTTTGAGGGGCACAAAAATCCACAGGAACGGTCCGGTTGCAATTCACTGGGCGCACTGGAGCCGCGTTGTACACTTTATTTCCAGACGTGAAATTCTCTACTGTGTGATGCTGCTGGTGAAGCACAGAGGTACCATTCATTGGCTTACTTTTATGCTCTGCTACTGCCGGAGCCGAAAAGTCTAAATCGGGGTTAATCACCAAGTCTCTCCTCGAATTGTACATCCCGTCTTTATATGCATCGTACAAGGAAAGGTCCTCCATCAATTTACTGGCCCGGAGCCCCAAATCTTCCTGATAATGCTCCATGTTGTGCTCCCGAGGCGAGAAACAAGTTCAGAGTGTGCTCCGCTCCGCGAGCCAAACTAGCGAGCACCGCGGAGCACTAATTGCATTTCACATGGAAATCAAAACAAAACGCCGCGGTACAGCCGTCGCTCATTTACAGAAAAGCACCAACGTACTCAGAAACCTCCACCGTGTGCCGCATCGTCTTCTTCTGCTTTGCCCCCTTCTCCGAAAAAACAAACTCTTTCTCACAGTTTCAGCCGACAGGGATACGTTTGTCAACTTCAGTTTTTGTTAAGTTGAAAGGTCTTTACAGTCAATGGCGCGCTGCGCGGAGGAATTTCCCCTTGTTGGTTTTTCCTCTAGATTTCTCTTACGGTCAGTATGCCAGACATTAAAGTAGGATGGATAATCGCATACGCCGTAAGTATCAGTTGTATCCAAGTCTGAGCACACGAAGCTTGCGGAAATCTAAATAAAATACCGTTTTACACAGGGGACTCGTTTGCGTAAAAGGAATGCGGGGATGAAGACAGGATGCGCTGCGCCTCTCTGGAATGTGGTTAATGCTGCAGAGAAACAATGATTGCGACCAACTCAGCAAGGGGCTGCCGGCTCTGAAAAGAGAATAGTTTAGAGAGAAGGGGACGTCTGCATTCATCCAAGGCAGACTAAAATACCACACAAAGCACGCCTCACCTGGTCCGACTTCTTGTAAGCCAGGAATAAGATGCAGTGATTTGGTAATATGGAGGGCAAAGCTATTTAAAACTCAAGTTTATCCACCTTCTTAGTCTGATTGTCTAAAGATAAAGATATCCTCAGGTCCCTCAAAGTATATGATCCATTTTAGATCATATTCATTGGTAACAAATCATGAGTTTTAAAGATACCCCGATATCAAATAAATTATTCATTTTTTTCAAGGTTATATTGGGTTGAATAAACATATCCTTTTAATTTTAAGCGGAAATTACCTGAATACAAAGTGCATACGTCATTTAAAAATAGGAAACCAATGAAAGGGGGGAAATGATGGTTTTATCTGGTATGTTATGCCAGCAGTCCTGACAATAATGCTGTAGCCATTTTAAATCAGAGTACTCAAGCTTTATCAAGTCTTTGTCTATACCACTTATTCAAACATGAAAACTATTCAGCTATCTTAAAACACACACACACACACACAGAAATTGTTGCTTTGGAAGAAGATTCTTTTCTTTTGGATCAGGAATCCAGGTTTAATTTTTAGATGCGTTGAAACTATTTAAATCGATTTAAATCAATTTAAATCATGACACATCCAGAACTTACTGACTTTAAAAATCAATCAAACTGCATTTGATTTATTTTAAAGTTTTATTCATTAGCTTTCAGAACATTTTTTCTTGTAATACAGTTCCACAAAAAGCATTAAAACACTTTTAATGTATGAAGTAATTGTCAGTCTTTGGCTCTAGAAATGTGAGCATCTGACATACAGTTTCTGAAAGAGACAACTATAAAATGGTGTATTAAGAAATTAAGGTACAGAGGTGATACAGTACAGTATTTTTCACATGTAATGGATATCACAGTATCACAGGGGAATTCTGAGTCTTGGTCTTAGCTGCTTTTTATGTCTGAAGCACTTGTCAGTAATGACCACTTTGAAATAAAATGTATAAATGGATTTTGACATATTAATACATGTAAACAACCTATTCATGAAACAGTCTTGATACAGAATGTTTTGGAAAATGGCAGAATGATGTTTTTGGTTTAGTTTCTTATCAGCTGCCAACAACTGGAAGAAAAGAGAGAGCCACAGCAACGAAGGCAGCAACAAACAGGATGTCTAGTAGTAATCGACTGAGGAAGGAGCTGCAAGATTTTTTCCCGTGGCCTCTGCATCTGAACCATTGTACAACCTCATCCAGGTTATACTCCTGGGGTTCATAACCAAGCTCTGCTTTAGCCTTTGCCATGCTGAAGTAATGCGTCACGCCAGTTTTATACACCTCTGTACGTGTCAGGAGTGGCTGGAAGTTATAGAAGGGGCCGATGAGGTGGTGAATCATTTCTGTGAGAAAGGCAAAGAAGTAAATAAGATAGAGAGGTAGTCGTACTTTGGGGAAGGGATAGCCCAAGCCCTCCACCAGAGGTCTGAAGAATTCAAAATTATTGACAGGTCTACCGTCGGAGATGAAGTAGGCCTGGCCAGCAGAGCGGTGCTGCTTCTCCAAGGTCAGTGCCTCTGCAGCCAGCTCATGTGCTGAAACCAGGTTGTCCACATGGACAAATTCTACCAGGCTGCTGGGTTCACCATAAACAAACCGGAAGATCCCCTTCTCAATGTAACCAACTATCCTGGGTAGGTGCCTCTGCTCTCCAGGCCCGTAGATTCCTGCTGGACGCAGTGCACAGGTTCTCAGCACCCCAGAGCTGTCCTTCAGGGCTGTGCCATTAGCTTTCAGCACGGCCATCTCAGCCAGGGACTTGGTTCTGGAGTAGTGGTCAGGGTGAAGATGGAGAGGTAGATAAGGGAGGCTTTCATTGCCGTTCTCTATCACTTGGCCTCCAAACACCACATTGAAGGTGCTGGTGTAAACCAGCCTGGACACTCCGTGCTCAACACAACCCTTCAGGACGTTCTGTGTACCCTGAACATTCACCGCCTCAATCAGATGATGGTTCAGCTGCTCCCTGCCAGACATGCCATAGGAGGCAATGTGGAATACACAATCCACACCAGCTATGGCCCTCTCAACTTGTGCATAGTCACGTATATCACCTTGCACAAACACAAAGTCCTCTGGCACTTCTTGGATTGGAGGGACTGTGTCAAACAGAAGGACTCTGGCTCCCTTTTTATGCAGTGAGCATGCCAGGCTGCAGGAGCAAACAAGTTATTAAATATGAATTAAAATCTCCATGACACTCAATGCAAATTTATGACAAAAATACAATAATTACATGTATGTCTAGTTTAAAATCTACCACAGCTATGTGGTGCTCAAAGATCCCAGTCTGGCTGAGATGACTGGTGCAATAACGCCACCTTGTTGCGGTACAGCACAAAGTAACTGACTAAATGTTTAATTCATTTTTTGCACTATAAAGAATATGAAGTAGTTCTTACCGATAACCAAAGTAGCCACATCCCCCAGTTATCAGAAACGTGTCTGTGCGTGCATTTTCCATTGCAGGAGGGCGAATCTGTAAATTTATGAAAGCAAGTGATTATTATCAGGAAGACAGTGATAAGCTTGGAGAAGCACACACTAAAGCAGTCTCGTTTGTGAAAACTCTTAAGTCACAAACCAAAAAATAAAATATGACGCTAAGTCGTTACCTAACCTACAGTCTGTGTGCCGGTTCACTGACCTCGTACTTTAGCTGTAACACGTTTTTATGGGATTAGCTGAATGCATTACCATTATTCCTACATGGATAATATAGGCTACCACAAATGCATCGCAGTCTATCCAGTTAAGAAATTACTAGTTATACTTTACGGAAGTTTTATTCAGCATGCCTCAAACTATGCAACAAAGTAGTGTGTTCTGACATGCGCACACTGTGCTAAAGATAAATACATAGCCTGTACTCGAAACTATTTAAGGTCACGTATTCACCAGCGGTACCAACCTCAACATAAACCGGGTAGAAAATGAGTAAAATATCTGATGAATGTCACTTATTCAAAACTCTACTACAGCATTTGATAAGTGCACCAATGTGTACTTCCTTAGGCGGTGCTGTACGTGCTTTTTGTTCCGTCATTGCGGCCACCTGCGTCGTACAAAGAGGCACAATACCACGGGAAGTTAGTCGACATTACCTTCACAATGCAAGGTCTAATATAGTGATGAACTGGTTTTAATTGAAAATCATCACAGCATATAAAAAACATTGTTAATTATGTATTTTATAATTGTAAGAGTTTTCAATTAATGATGTGACTTTATATTTATAATTTTGCAAAAGTGATTGCTTGCGTTGCATACTCATTTCTCGAAGTGTACGTCAGTGATGGTTTTACTTTGATAGTTGTTCTCGGAAGTTATAATCTCACAAACGATAGTTTGATGCGATAGCCACTAACTTTAAGACTTCCGGTATGCACCTCGTGCCTTCAAAATAAAAGCAGAGATCTTTTTAAAATTGTAGTGAAATAGTGGAATTTGCTGCCTAATCAAAGTACCAATTAAATTAAAATACATATCACTTTTTGGGACGTTTTCCTTAAAAAAAATAAAACCAGGCTCATCTTTACATGTGTGACGGCTCTGTTCATTCCACTTATTGAACTTAATAACACTTGGACTTACTTTGTACATTTTAATAATAGTAATGTTGAATTTTATACATATATGGCGAGATTAACTATAAATTCCACCTTTCCACCTTGTAATTGGTGTCAGAAAAATAATGATAATATTGTCACATGCTTAATTTCTTAAACTGCAAATTATGTCCAGTCAGGATAGTGTCTGAATTAGAGACTGTACGACCCACCTTTGACTTTTCATGCAAAAATTATACATCTAAACACTCCTGCTGACCTGTACTTCATTATCGCACTATCATCTTAACATTTACGTATGAAAAAAAAAAAAAACATTCATCAAAATAAATTCAATTAAATTACTTAAACATGCGTGAATGTTAAAGCTCCCTCTAGTGGCGATACCTGAGCCTAGACAACTGAATGTCACAAGACAGCAGCTTCATGTTGAAAATACTTGGAGTGGGACTGGGCAAGGATTCATTAGAGCTCAGTCAACAGTCTACACTGCCCCACAGTGTTTTACCAGAGCATCTAAACAAATTTAATAAGAGCTAACAAAAGTCATTATGACCTGTTACTTTTTCAGATTTTCATCATTCTAGTTGCAGATTAACCTTGGTCCCATCTGTCCTGTTTCAATTCAGATCTCTAAAGCTTTCTTTATTTTCCTGCAAACTTCACCTGACTTTTATATTGTTGATACACACTCAGGTACTTGATTTAAACATACTTGATTACTTTTCAACTCTGGACCTGCAATCGGGACAGTGAATGAAATGGCATAACACATTTAAGGTCCTATTTATTTGTACTCCTTTCAGTCATTATAAAATGGCATATTTAACATTGTACAAATTATTTAAGCACTGTTAATTTTTGAAATAGAAGATTCTTCAACGAGCTGCTTTACCTGGTCAGTCATGAAATTAACACAAGTTGTGACATTTTCCAGGATAATTCAAAAACAGGACGTGTTGTTTTTCAGATTGTGTAGCAGGCTTTTTTGTTTTCAGGCTTCAGTTTCTTCTGCAACTTTACATTGAAGTTCTCTTCTCTCTTATAACCGCTTACCTGCAGACTGTGACGTAACCTGCAGCCCTGTCCTGTTGGTGCACTGTAGGTGATAGTAAAACATGAAATCGCCGTCCTCGAGATAAACAGTGACTTTCAGATGTCGCCGCTAGAGGGAGCTTTAACATTCAGACATGTTTGGAATTTACATTCAGAAATAAAAGGTAAACCCTATATCAATATGTAGGCTAATGCTTAGAGTCTATTTATTTTTGTTGAATTTTTATTTTATTCGTATTATTTTTTCTTTCCTTACATAACTATTAAATGTGTCACACCAACTGTATACACCGGTTTCCGTAGCAGCAGTGTCTGAAACGATGTGTTCGCCAGTGATGGTTTTACTTTGAAATTGTAATCGGAAATTATAATCTCACAAACGATATCTTGATTCGATCATGGATGCTACCTAAGATCCTCTTTTTTCTCTCCTGTCTCTGATGAGACCAACAAAGACTTCCGGTATGCATCTCACGCCTTCAGAATAAAAGCCGGGATCTTTTTAAAATGGTTTGAGGTAGTGAAATTGACTAGGCTATCAAACTGAGGTACCAATGGGACGAAAACACGTAATTGTTTTCGTTCTTTACTTTTTATTCCAGAATGAACATTGTTCAAAACATGTGTCTAAATGTTAAAGCTCCCTCTAGCGGCGATACAAAACTGAAAGTCATTGTTTACCTCGAGGACAGCGGGTTTCTGTTTTACTATCACATTTAAAGTGCATCAATACAACGTCGCTGCAAGTTACGTCTGCAGGTAAGAGGTCCGTGTTAGTCAAGAGAGGATCAATGAGGGTGATGTAAACTATTGGGGGAAATGCTGCAACGTCGGCGGGTGGACGAGGCACACATTGGGCGTTACTTTCAGCTTTCTTAAGTGACATAAATGCGAAATGAGACGATCTCGTTAATCAGTCTTGACTCTGGTAATAATAAAACAGGGGTAATGTCCCATAGTTAATAGTTACTCATTCCGCTGCCAGCTTTTAAG
The DNA here is from genome assembly GCF_002260705.1 of Seriola dumerili. Classification (NCBI taxonomy): domain Eukaryota; kingdom Metazoa; phylum Chordata; class Actinopteri; order Carangiformes; family Carangidae; genus Seriola; species Seriola dumerili. The sequence goes on along the minus strand of NW_019174258.1, from coordinate 9,932,850 downwards.
AAATTAGATCGCATTTCCTTTACGTTTTTTTTTTTGCTCGCCCGTAGGCTATAACACAATGTAAAGTTAAAAGTTGAACACTGCTTCTACATATTTCACTGCATATAACTAATAACTATAAATAAACATTTTCGATTTATAACTATGAGAAGTTGTCATTGTTTTAAGATTTAAGATACAGCTGAGATGACTATAAGTGCAGTTTGTATATGGTGGACTGGTCCTTAAAATACATAAGCATTCTTGTCCATGAATAGTTTACAAAGGTTTAATATGCTTTTAATAATTGGTTTTATTGATATAAACTCTTCAATATCTGTGAAGGAATTTTCTTTTGTCCACCTGATGAGTTACTGACTCAGGTGAGAGGTCAGTATGAGGCCCTGGGTCACTGTGACCCAGCTACTGCACTAAATCTAACCAGCTTTGAGATAATGAGGCGACTCCTCCAGATGAAGCTGTGCTTGGCCGATACTGTTGGTGCCACGGCTGATAACAACAGACCTTGGATGGGCAGTACCGAGTGGCTGAGTGTACGTATATAGTCATGTTTCCTTGTTTATGGTTAATGAACCAATAGTGTAGTAATACATCCCTCTCCAACCCCTTCTCCATCTTATGGGGTTATTTGACCAATTATGGAGTGCAAGCCATCTATAGTATTCTTTCTAAATGTATAAAACCTATCCCCAGAGGTTCCTGCTTCAGAATTGAGGTGACATCATGCACAGAAGCCTGTATTGATGAATCCTTTCTCCTTGATCAAGCATCAATAAACATCCTCAGCATAAGACATCCTGGACTCCAGCACTCTGTCTTCACCACCGATGAAGAATTTTCCCTAACAATAGCTATGCCTTGAATGTGGTCTATTAGAAAGTGACATCAGTTCATGTAATCTGTATTTTACAGGCAAGATGAATTTGGAGGAGTACTTCAAAAGAATTGGTTTCCATGGCTCTTATGAAAAACTGGATCTTGCAACACTGAAGCTGATCCACAAACAACATGTCATGTCAATTCCATTTGAAAACCTCAGCATTCACTGTGGTGAGAAGATCATCATGGACCTGGAGGTCATTTTCAATAAGATAGTGAGGAGCAGTCGTGGAGGCTGGTGCCTTGAGAACAACTTTCTTTTTGGCTGGGTGCTGAGAGAAATGGGCTACAACACCACGACCTTGGGCTCCAGAGTTTTCAACAGTATTCTCAATGACTTTGGCCCTCTTGAATCTCATCTCATCAACAAGGTTGTCATTGATGGAAAGGCTTACATAACAGATGTAAGCTTTGGGGTGTCTTCCCAAGTGTGGGAACCCCTGGAGCTCATCTCTGGGAAAGACCAACCTCAGGCAGCGGGGGTCTTTCGTCTCATAGACAAAGGGGACATGTGGGTGCTGGAGAAGACTGGTAGAAAGCCAGAGGTTGTTAATCCAGAGTTTGCCAGTTCAAGCCTGGTAAACAGGAAGGAAACAAAGCAGATCTACGGCTTCACTTTGGTGCCTCGTGAGGCAGATCATTTCTTTGAGACAAACCACACACTTCAGACAGATCCTAGTTCACTGTTCACCAATAAGTCCATCTGCTCTTTGCAAACACCCGCAGGATTCAGAGCCCTGATCGGCTGGACCTACAGTGAGGTCACCTACAAACCTGTGGAAGGTGTTGATGTTTTAGACCTGAGGGACATACCAGACGATGAGATAGAGCAAATTCTGAAGGAAAAGTTCAGTGTAAAGTTGCCAAACAAGCTAAAGCCTATAAACAACAAAGCGTGGTACACACTCTGAAAAACCACATGTATTCTTTTTTTTTCTTTTCTTTTTTTAAATTGTCCTGAAAGATGTTACAACCTGTGTTCATCATGACTAACCAGGTAGAGCAGCTTGTTGAAAAATCATCTAGTTCAAAACTTAACAATGCTTTTAATTTATTTTTTGTACAATGAAAATAATAGCATTATTCACTGACACTTTTGAGAGTAAGTAATAATGTATATTTAAATCAGGTACCTCAGTATGTCAGGTTACAGTTTGCAAACAGTTGTTGTAAGAAACCTAACTTTGTTGGCTGTACACTAAACATTAGTCAAAGAGTTATGAAATGATGAACCACTTTTAATCTGTACAAGAGTGATGGAAAAATGAAAGTATGGAGAGAAAAAAACTGACCCAGACTTTGTCAATAAAGGCCTGCTCAGTGTGGTGTAGTATCAAAGTTAGCGTTTGGCTGACCGATGGAGCCCACAGGATATTTCAGCTTTTGGATTCTGTAAAAGCCAAGTATCCAGAGTTAATTGAAGGAGCGGATATGCCTTTCTCAATGAAAGTATTACCAGCCAAGGAAAAATTGTTTTCAGTCTAAGTAAATCTGAGCAATGTTGTTTGCCATTATTATGTATTGTAGTAACTTGCTTATACCAATGCAACCTGTTGAGCTTCAACTTATATATTATCAAGTCACATGATAAAACCAACCTTGATGTTCTTGACTTTATACTCACCTGTATTCTATGTTGTTACTCATATATCATATTATGCTCATAACCTTTTGTATCCTTTTCTTCAGAAACATGAGTTTCAAAACAAGATGCAGGATGAGTCCTGTGTATTAAATCCAAGAATTACAATGCCAGTTAAATTTTTTTGTATAATGAAGTTTATCATTGTCTGTTTGATATACGTAGGTTTGTGTATTGGCCGATAAGTCCAATCTTCCTGATCAAGATCGAGAGGAGAAGGCATCCACCTCTCCCTGACTAAAGCTCAGATCCTCTTCTTGGCAGCTCTCATAGCTGTCATAGATTAGCAAGTGTTGGAGTCACCTCAATTGTATTGCTTTTGTGACTACATTTGCAGACATTGTGTGGACAACCTCTAGAGGAGTCCACACAGGGGGTATCTAAAATCCTTAGTTCTGATAGTTGTGCACACAGCCCACCTTGTCTCCATATGTTGGTCACTGTGTTTTTCTCTGTTTGGAGGAGAACGCATATTCTAGTGATGGATGATAACAGGTCAGCAGTGTAAAATCACACCAGTGTTTAAAATCAGCAGAGTAAACACACTCATATGCATCAGAGGTCAGCGGCGCTTGGGGAGCTTGACTGATTGACAGTGAAGTAATGTGTGCTATACTGTTTTCTGGTTTGTAGAAAGATTCCATGGGACAAGACCAGAGGTCAAGTTAATATAAGGAATGATTGCCATGAAGGTACAATCAGTGTCTTTGTTGCTTCCTTCTGACATTCATACTTTCCCTTGGCCCTTGCATTTCTATGGAAATTTCCAATCCTTGCCATTCTTTACCTGTCCACCATGTCCTGCCAGTCACCTGATCTCCACATCCACCAGCACAACTGTCTCTTATATCTCTCCTGTGACACCAAGTATTTATACTCTTTTGCATTGATTTAATGTTGCTCAGAGAAGTTGACATTATTATATTGCATGTGGTGTTATCACCTTGGCCTTAATATTCCTTACAATGAGACTGTGCAACTTTTGCTATACAGTGGCCATTTTGGCAACAAATGACCATTGTGGGATGATGGTAAATGATAATCAATTAACTGACTCAGTAATATTTGTTAAACAGTGATATCTATATAAAGTTTACCAACAATAGCTACCGTTAGCCACCATAAGTTACTGGTCATATAAAACCAAATAAGGCTGTGGCTGCAAATCCCTGCAGTGTATTGAACTGAGGAAGGGTGTATAATATTGGTTATGTGTTCAACTTTTCATTTCTAACACAATGTGTCGTTTTTTCCTTCAAAACTTATGTAGACTCACTTTAAAAGTACAGCTTCAGCTAACCTAAAGGACTCATGCATGATAACCAACAAATATTTATTACCCTTCTTTGTTTAGGGCAAAGGTCCAACACAGTTAATCAAGACCCATGTTGTAAATTAGATACTTCAGTCAGTACACTCATGTAGTACATTGTGTACACATATACTCACTGGCGCAGTTGCACACTCACCGGAAATAGCGATCGTAACATGTCGCACACCTGCCGGCTGCTTTGCTCTCTTGACTCGAAATTAACGTTTTACTTTCCCGTGTGTGTCCATGGATGTACTATAAGACCCGTTCTAATAAAACACCCATGTGTGTACCCCTGACATGGAAATTAGGCCACCATCGGCGCCGACGTCGTTTCCTCCTTTCTTGGTCGCCCTTTTCACAAATTTGAAATTAGCTTCATGGCCCCTGGTCCCTCCCCTTCCGCTACGTAGCCAAGATGGTGACCGTTGAGGGGGAGAAGTGTTCATTCTTTTATACTCAACTTTTTGACCATTTTGAGCGCACCATCTAAGTACTTAATGCGCACTGCATGTTCAGTCTTTACTCAAAACACCAAGCGTGAGTATGGAAATACACGAAATGAGACACAGCAATGGACAATGGTTCCTCCAGTACTGGTGGAGAACTGAGATGGTGCTACATGACCTGACTGGGTTTACCCACTAACTGACAGGCATGATAAAGCTGACAAAATGAAACAATATCAGAATGTAATTTTGGCAAGCATATCCATCTGTGTAATGTGTCTGTTCCCTTTATACTGTGTCCCTTAGTGAAGCGGCTGTGGAGTAACACTTCAGGCACTGATTACACAAGTGCACAGGCAAATCATCAACTAAACCAAACATAGCTTTACTGACTATAAGCTTGGTCCTTCACAGCTCGGAAGTTCTCCAGGAAGAAACAGCTGAGTTGCAGCTCCTGTGTGGGGAAGCTTTGGGTCCATATAAATACTCTATCCTCAGAATACACAATTTTGATTGATTGCACCAGCAGCCTACGTGAAAGGTAAGGTTGAACACTATTTCTTTATGTTTTCTGCTGCAAAGTTTTGTAAGTCTCAAACTTTAGGACTAGAATTTCTGACATCTGAGTAGGCCTATGACCATTTCTTATTATTAGGTACATGCATAAAAAAGTGAATGCACTGAAAAATGTGCTTCGTCAATGTGCAGTTTGATCAAGAGAAACTTCAGGAGTTCTATGATCCCTGATTAATCATTAAATCTTCCCTAATTATGTGGGAGGTGAAGTCTCCTTATAAACTTTGAGACAACTGAAATGACTTTGCAAAACTGAGTGCAACTGTGTAAAAGGTGGACTGGTGCTATAAAATCATGACATACCGTATTTTACAGGCAAGATGAATTTGGAGGAGTACTTCAAAAGAATTGGTTTCCATGGCTCTTATGAAAAACTGGATCTTGCAACACTGAAGCTGATCCACAAACAACATGTCATGTCAATTCCATTTGAAAACCTCAGCATTCACTGTGGTGAGAAGATCATCATGGACCTGGAGGTCATTTTCAATAAGATAGTGAGGAGCAGTCGTGGAGGCTGGTGCCTTGAGAACAACTTTCTTTTTGGCTGGGTGCTGAGAGAAATGGGCTACAACACCACGACCTTGGGCTCCAGAGTGTTTTACAGTACCGTCAATGACTTTGGCCCTGATGACACTCATCTCATCAACAAGGTTGTCATTGATGGAAAGGCTTACATAACAGATGTAAGCTTTGGGGTGTCTTCCCAAGTGTGGGAACCCCTGGAGCTCATCTCTGGGAAAGACCAACCTCAGGCAGCGGGGGTCTTTCGTCTCATAGACAAAGGGGACATGTGGGTGCTGGAGAAGACTGGTAGAAAGCCAGAGGTTGTTAATCCAGAGTTTGCCAGTTCAAGCCTGGTAAACAGGAAGGAAACAAAGCAGATCTACGGCTTCACTTTGGTGCCTCGTGAGGCAGATCATTTCTTTGAGACAAACCACACACTTCAGACAGATCCTAGTTCACTGTTCACCAATAAGTCCATCTGCTCTTTGCAAACACCCGCAGGATTCAGAGCCCTGATCGGCTGGACCTACAGTGAGGTCACCTACAAACCTGTGGAAGGTGTTGATGTTTTAGACCTGAGGGACATACCAGACGATGAGATAGAGCAAATTCTGAAGGAGAACTTCAATGTAAAGTTGCAGAAGAAACTGAAGCCTGAAAACAAAAAAGCCTGCTACACAATCTGAAAAACAACACGTCCTGTTTTTGAATTATCCTGGAAAATGTCACAACTTGTGTTAATTTCATGACTGACCAGGTAAAGCAGCTTGTTGAAGAATCTTCTATTTCAAAAATTAACAGTGCTTAAATAATTTGTACAATGTTAAATATGCCATTTTATAATGACTGAAAGGAGTACAAATAAATAGGACCTTAAATGTGTTCCAGAGTTGAAAAGTAATCAAGTATGTTTAAGTCAAGTACCTGAGTGTGTATCAACAAAATAAAAGCCAGGCTGAAGTTTGCAGGAAAGTAAAGAAAGCTTTAGAGATCTGAACTGAAACATTATGGACAGATGGGACCAAGGTGTAAAAAGGTAACAGGTCACAATGACTATTGTTAGCTCTAACTGATTCAATTTATTTAGATGATCTGGTAACACACCATGAGGCGCTGTCAATGTGAAAGAGCTCTAATGAATCCTTGCCCAGTCACAATCCAACTTCCTCTCCAAATTACAAATTTTATTGAAATGTCATTCATGTGATTTTACATAAATAAAATGATCAAGACTCTGTCCTACTCCATGAATATGTCCATATGCACAGCCAAATGTCTACCAAACCCACTAGTCCCTGCCCATGCAAAGTGGGTTTAAATCTGCATTATTTAATAAGAATATTTGAACTGTATTTCTATCTGCATTTTTTAAAGAATTGTTGTGTAAGTACTACCCTCTTCCTTCTTAAATATTTTGGATTGTTATGCTATTTGTCTTATATTTGTATATATTTTGTTATGTGTTCTGTATATGTGGACTGGAACCTTAGAAACAGCGCCACCTAGACCCCTGGAGCCGATCAGGGTTTGGTAGTAGGCCAAAAGCAGGGGACGGGACCTAGACCAGAAGTACCGCTGATTATTTGGTTTACATCCAATCATATTAGACCTTAGCACACAGCCCATGCGGATTGGTTTGTACAACCTGTCATTCAGCGGAAAGGGGTAGTAGCACAGCCACCAGCAGGCTGCTGGGAGCAGACATGAATTCACTGGAACAGGCCGAAGGTAACCAAATAGAGAACAACTAATATCATCTCATTTTTCTATCTGCTGTATTGTTTTAGCCTCGCGGCGGTAATCACCTGAAGATTCAAAACAAACGTCTTATAATGGGATTACAAAATTTGGTGTTACGTTGGACAAGATGGCTAGTCTGATGTCGACACTTAGCATGTTTGCTAATGTTTGCTAGCTTAACTGACAGTAGACTTCCAGTCCTTCGTCTGTGTAGTTTTTTCGCAAACACATATTTGCATTAGTTATTAAGTTTGTGAGTTTGTGTTGTCCGGGAAGTAGCGTTATAGATACTACTGTTACTACTACTACTACTAGTACTACTAGTACTACTACTGATTCTACTGTTTGCCTGTCAGTGTGACATAATCAGTCTTTAAGTGAAAGTTTCTGATATTTTACATCCGTATTCAAGAATTGCAATAACCACTTAGATACAAGCTGACACAAACGGAGCTTTAGAGCTGAGATTAACATGAACGTAGTTATATGAATACTTTAACATAAGGAGAGATAGCACTGAACAGAACTGAAAAGATTAAGTTGTTATACAGCCATTAAACTAGGTTCAAATACAGCGTGCATTAATATGTTCGTCTATGTTTCAGACCTGAAGGCGTTTGAGAGAAGACTGACAGAATATGTCTCCTGTTTGCAACCTGCAACAGGCAGGTGGAGAAGTAAGTAACTGCTAGTGGTGATTGTCATAACCATGGCAGACAAGATGTGCTGGCTAACATGGTGCATTTATTTGCCATAATATTTCAATATTATATGTATTTCTGTTCATCTCAACTGTACATTTGATGATTATCAAACAAAAGTTTCACGAGAAGCTGTCACTCTCTACATACAGTAAATGCAGCAGTTGGTGCAGATATAATTGCAGTTTAATCACTTGAACTTTCCTGATATGGTCATATTGTTGCACTGGGTCCCATTCTCCTGTCTTGTTTCAGTGATTCTGATAGTGGTGTCTGTTTGTACGGCTACTGGGGCTTGGAACTGGTTAATAGACCCAGACACACAGAAGGTATGTATTAGTACATTTACATCTACTCATTTGGCAGACAGCTGTTATCCAAAACAACTTACAAGTGAGGGACTTTACTAGAGCTTCAGTGCAGTAGGAGACCTTGCTTGGTGTAAGTACTAAATACTACATCTATACAATAAGTGCAAGGAGATCATGTAAAGAAATGCATTGAAAGTGTATAGTAAGTGCTAGTTAGGCATGCTAGGGTGTTAGAGGAAGTTCCTTAAGATAGAGAGGGACGGCCCTGCTCTGATAGCATTTGGTAGCTTGTTCCTCCATCAGGGCACCGAAGACGAACCATAGTCTGGACTGTAATTGCCTTGTGTGCAGGGATGGCAATGCCAGACGACATTTCTTGGAGCAATGCAGTGGCCGCGAAGGAGCATAAGCCTGTATGATTGAGTTCAAGTAGATGGGTGCATACCCAGAAGTCACTGTGCATTAGTGACTTGAATCTGATTCGGGTGGCCATGGGTAGCCAGTGTAGGTCGCTGAGTAGCAGAGTGATGTGTGCCCTTTTAGTAACCAACACAATGTACATTGTGGTCTTATTTTCAGAAAATATAACTGAGATTAATGAACAGTTTGGGGAATTCTCTCAATACTCACAAACTGAGCTTTAAGATTGAAAAAAGGCTTGATTTCCTGTGTCATTTTCACTGTACATTATACTTTTATTCTGTTGAATAAGCAGTGATATTTTTTAATGTTCTTATACACTTAAATTTGATTTCCATAGCTCACTGTAAATAAAATTTGTAAAAGTGAAAGTTTTGTTATCGACTTGATGATTGATTTTGCTTGGTTCCTCCTGTTCTGTAGGTCTCGTTCTTTTCATCACTGTGGAATCATCCCTTCTTCACAATCAGCTGCATCACTTTAATAGCTCTCTTCTTTGCTGGGATACACAAACGAGTTGTGGCGCCATCAATGTATCCTTTGTCTATTTCAGTTAATATGAAGCAGCATTCTTTGTTAGAGTTACACATCACAGATCCAACCTCAGCCATTGACCAAAAAGTGCAGTGCATGCAGGAAATGAATGTCTGGGCACTTTTTTTTTAATAACTGATTCATTTCTGTTCATGTTTTTGGCTCACTGGTTAACATCTTTGACCTTTGCCACTTCAGTATCGCTGCTCGCTGTCGGACAGTTTTAGCAGAATACAACATGTCCTGTGATGATGTGAGTAATGTTTATGAGTAATGTAATGGGACGTTTTATCCAGCTTGTATTTATATAAAGTTGTTAAAATTTGTCTTATTTGGTCTTTTCACAGACGGGGAAACTTATACTCAAACCACGACCGAACACCCAATAACCACCAGCTTGTTGGAGCTGTTCAGACAGTATACCTGGCCTTTGCTGATAGCCACTGATCGCTCAGTGACTTGTGTCCTGTGGGTGGTCAGATTTGTCATCGCGATGGAAATATATTTTGAAAGACATAAGAAATGAACTGATCGGGCCTTTTAACAGTGTTGCTGTGTTGTTGTCACCATTGAAGCTGCTGATCTGCTCACATAGTCTTTGATATATTTTACTCCTTCAGTGTGAGTTCAGATGTGTTTATTTCTTTTCTGATGTAAGCATGTATTTTATCTAAATGTTTCTATTTTTAATGTTATTTACTTAATAAATAATCCAGGTGTGAAGCAGTCTCTTTTTAAAATCTATTTCTCATAACGTAAAGCCAGTGCCTGTGGTTAATTTGTAGTTTGTTGCTAAAATCTTGTACGTCTGTATATCTGTACGTTTGCATTTCCGTTTTCATGGTTTTGCGACAGCCTGTCTGCTTTCTGATAGTAACAAGCACTTTACGGCAAGGAGCAATCTTCCACATGGCCTCCTCCAACCAGGCTGGAGCCGGACTGTATGTTTGAGGTTTAGTAGCTAAGCTTTAGTGAACGGGAGAAAAAAGACATAGGAACACGCTGCAAGTGCCGGCTGCACTTAAATAAAAATTGAAATGGGTAAAAGTAGAACCACTAAATTTAAACGTCCGCAGTTCAACGCGGTTGGACTACCGGTGAACGCTGTGAAGGAAGCGGAGCCTGAGGAAGATGAGTACGGCGATGACGATTGTCCAGCTGCGGAGTTGTTGGAGAAAGTAGGAACTCAGTCTTGTCCTGTTTTCTCACTGAAATGACTTAATACGTTTGAATCGTGGGTTGGCATTTAAACACCAGTGAAACGTCACACAGAGGGCTTCCTTTTAATGGTATAACCATGTAGGTCTCGAATTTAATGATGAACATTAACTTTTGAATGTGTGACTGAACTCATCAGACTCTTATTGAGGCTTCTGTTGTACAGTTAGTCATTGTTGATAACGTTACAATATTCTGTCTAAATGAACTTGTATGTGCACATAATTTTATGCCCTCTTATTATTAAGTGCACGCTTCAGGGAGACTGAAACCTGTCAGTTTGAACAAAACACAACATTGAACAAAAATATAAACACTTATAATATTGCTCTCATTTTTCAAGAGTTTAAATGTTTGATTTTTATTCTATACACACAGAGCGCTTATTTCTCCTAAAGGTTGTTCACAAATATGTCTAAACCCATGTTAGTGAGCACTTCTCCTCTGTTAAGATCATCCATTGACCTGACAGGTGTGGCATATCAAGATGCTGATTAAACAGCATGATTATTGCACAGGTATGCTTTGGGCTGATCACAATAAAAGGCTACTTTTTGATGAGGGTCATGCAAAAGCTGGGATGTTTTCAGCTTCCAGGAGTTGTGTATAGACCCCATCTGCCATTTGCCCAGCACAGTGAAAACCGGGATTCATCAAGTTCCAGACGCCACCAAAGCTGAGCGTTTGCCCACTCAAGTCAGTTACAATGATGAATTGCAGTCAGGTCAACTCCCTGGTGAGAGCAATGAGCATGCAGATGAGCTTCACTGAGACAGTTTCTGGCAGTTTGTGCAGAAATTCTATGACTGTTCAAACCAACTGTTATATCAGGTGGCTGGTCTCTGACGATCTTGCAGGTGAAGCAGCCAGATGTGGAGGTCCTGGGTTGGCATGGTTACATGTGGTCTAAGGTTGTGAGGCTGTTTGGATGTACTGCCAAATTCTCAGAAACAGCATTGGAGACACCTGGTGGTGAAATGTACATTTATTTCACAGGTAACAGCACACTCCCCGAAAACGTGACACATCTGTGGTATTGTGCTGCACAGTTTATTGTGGCCTTTTATTGTGGTCAGCCCAAGGCACCTGTGCAATAATCATGCTGTTTAATCAGCATCTTGATATGACACACCTGTCAGGTGGATGGATGATCTTGGCAAAGGAGAAGCACTCTCTCACACAGATTTAAACACATTTGTGAACAAAGAGAAATAAGGTGTAAAATGAAAAAATCTTAATCTTTTATTTCAATAGGAGTAAAATTATGTATTGTGTTTTATATTTTTGATCAGTGTATTTACTGTCATGTCTTGTGTATCTTTCCACAGTTGCAGAGTCCGAGTGCAGATGTGCGGGAGTTTGCATGTGCCAGCATTTCCCGCGTGGTGCAGCAGAGCCAGACCATCCCTGGTTTCCTTCAGAGGGATGCTGTGAGGCGCCTCGGGCCCATGGTGCTGGACAGTAGCCTGGCTGTCAGGGAGACGGCCACAGGAGCACTCAGGTGAGGCAGTAGTGAAGGGATGTTGGGTGGACTCCGCCCCACCAACAAACAGGTTGTTGTCGTTTTAATCTGATCTGGACCTAGTTTCCAAAGGCAAAGAAATGGAGCCTTCAAGAAGTTTGTGGCAGCTGCACACAGCTGCTGCGAGGGACTTCATTTTTTAACCAACCTACAGAAGAGCCGTAGACCAATTATTCTCATTCTGTGAAGGAGAGCATAGACAAATGAAATTATCATTATTAATGAATCTACCATTTATTTTGTCGATTAATTGTGTGGTCTACAAAATGTCAGCAAGTAGTTAAAGTTCAAGATGACCTGTTAACATCTCTTGTTTCGTCTGAAGTCGAAACCCAAAGACATTCAGTTTACAATTATATAAACCAGCAAAAGCAGAAAGTGTCAGAAAAAGTAGAAGCTGGAACCAGAGAATAATTGTTTAAAAGATTACTTGAATGAGTAGTTGGTCATAAAAAGTAGTTGCCGATTTTTTTTTTGTGGTGGTCGACTAATAGATTTATTGACTAATAATTGTGGCTCTAAATGAAAATCATCAGTGGGAGATGTGAAGCAGAGTGCATTGACCTCTGTAAATACAAGTACCCTATGTTAGAACCCTTGAAAGTAATGAGGAGGTTGTGGAATGGGCTTATTATGGGCAGATGTTTTGACATGTCAATGCAGGAAAAGTCCAGGTGGGATTTTTTTACATCAATAAAAACTGCATTCTATTCAAATGAACCCGTTCCGAGGTCCTGCTGTTGTACATGTCAGCTCGCTGTCCTCGCTGTGACACTTGAGGTAACTGAGCCACTGTTAATGAAATTTGCCAATATGTCTACTTTGAAAAAGGCCTAATGTAATATTTATGAAATCAGAAGTGCCTCCTCAGTCCAGTCAGCATCATCAGCTGCAGGGCTGATCAGGCCCGCTGCATGTTAACTTGTGGCGAAGGTAGGAAAACCTGCCTAAAGGTACCATGTGGAGATTTTGCCCATTAGTAGTGCTATACAGCCATGTTTTGCATGTGGGTCTACACGTTTCTACCGCCACTTTCACGCTATTCAAAGTCGATCAGTTGCAGTAACGCTCAACAAATGTTGCAATGTGAAAAGAGCAACAAAGGCAAGGAAGACGACTGTGATCTAGCAAACATGGATGAAAACAATGTGTGACTATTTTTAAAATCAGCTTTGATAAATGAAACTACATGTATAGATGGACCTTGAGTGTTTAGGTCCCTTCTACAACCTGTGCTCACACAAAACTTAGATTTTGGGTGAGGACATCTTGTAAGCGTTGGCACAGATGGTGCAATACTTCAAAATGAGACAAAATAAAAACCCAGTAACAAATTAAAGCAAATAAAAAACCAAACAAAAAGCTAATCTTAGAGGACACTATTACAATTAATACTTTTTTTTTTTCCATAGGAGATTCTTCAGTTTTTTCCTCAATCAATATTACATTCATTGTGGTATGTAGCACATGACAGTATTTGTCATGTTGCTTCTACAGGGGGCGCCATGCTACAATAAAAGGCTTCGTTTGGAAGAATGAAGGATCTGTGAGGTTTTCATGGTTTGATGGCTTGTTATTATTGTCCCATGATTATTGTTCAATTATACATTTGATTCTTTTTATAATGTCTATTTATGTAGAAAGCAGTTCACAGTTGAATGTACATGGCCTGTTAACTTATCATAAACTCCCCCCAAAATAAATCAAACAAACATTTAATCAGTGCAGATGACACTCTAAGCAGCTGCAACACAACAGTCATCGTGTTCAGCAATGTAATCCTCTACACAGTCAGCGTTTGTTTTGGTACCAGGGTACATCATTAACCCCTGTCCTGACTTCTGTGCTCCAGTAAATCAGGTTCCATGTTCTGGATATCAAAATAAGAGCATTGCTCACAGTGTATCTCCAGGACCGCCCCCCCCCCACCACCACACACACAAACACAAGCAGCATCTCTGTCAGTGAATCTCCTCCGTCTAACTGATGTGTGTGCGTCTGCAACTGTTTCTCACTGACAGGAATCTGAGTGCATGTGGAGGTCAGGAGGTGTGTGAGGACATGGTGAAGCACGACGTCATGACTCCTCTGACAGCACTGCTTAGAGAGGTGAGACTCTGCCACTGCTTTTAGCTCACTGCATCACTTCAGTTCCTCCTCATCAGCAGCTGTTACAGCCAGCGACGATATCCTCAGCAATTAGGTTTCATCCCAGAACAGAGATATTAGTGATTTGTAAAAATGGCTTCACCCAGACTTAAACAGATGGATTCCTGGGCTCAAATTCAAGCGTGTTGACTTGTCCCTGGAGATAAATATGCCCTGAGACAGAAATATGCCATCAGTTACTTTTTCTCATTTTGTTAATTTAGCATCTTACACTGTGTTGTACATGATGACTGCAATACTTGTGGGACTTGTGGATTTTTTAAGCCAAAAATCAAGTACTAAATTCATGCCAGGGGTGGCATGGGAAAAGAAAACAAAGATCATTCCTGTTTTGTTGTCATCTGCAACACAGTGTTATTTTCTCTCCAGTGCTGTGCTGGTTTTGAGAGCGCTGACATGCAGATCAAAGACCAGAAGAACGCAGTGGAGGATGTAGCCAATGAGGCTGTGAACTTACTCTGGAATCTATGGTAAGCCAAGAGGTTGTGCAAGCTGGTTCACAGCTGACAACAGTATGTTTACAGGTGTTTTACTGAGCATGCAACTTGCAACCTTGCTACTCACCAGTTCTCTGCTGTCAGCCGGTTAGCTGCTCATGAGGCTAGTAGGTGAATAGGACCTATTCTGATATAGATAGATAGATAGATACTTTATTTATCCCCTAGGGGAAATTCCATTAGCTAATTGTTGATGATAATAATAATAATATCAGCATCATATACTTCAGCCTTTCATGGCTAGCTAGCCCACTTCTTGAATTTTGGTTTCTGCAGCTCGTAGTGACATCAGACCATAATTATTGACCCAAAGATACCGTATATTTATTGCTTGTCTTATATCTGTCTCATATTATGTTGTCCTGCTAGTGAGAGCAGCAGCCAGGCGCTGTCTGTCTTCAACAAAGCAGGTCTCCTGGATCTGGTCGTCCAGTGTTTGGAAAGACACCCACACAATGAGGAACTGGCCATATCTGCTGGTAGGACTAATTACTACTCTGTTAATTGGTTGTGATGATTGATTTTCATTTATAAAGGTCTGTGTTCATCCTAGCTGACCAGGTTATTTATTCATGACCACCCTCACTTCTCTGTCTAAATATCATGACAGGACACACACAGTTTCATTACTGCTGGTACGGAGCGTCCAAACAGCACTGACATTTATATCCTCGCAAACACCCAACTGTGCACCTGAGTGACCATTCATTTGAGTGCCGGGTTAACCAGACGAGACGTGCACAACTGTGTGCACATGTGATAAGACATGGTTTTTGGTGCTTAAAACATTTTAACTGCTAGCTCAGAGTAAATAAAAACTGAATACCAGTGGCCCCAACATTAGCCCTCTTTACACTCTGTCACTTCAATAATTTCACAAGTAGACATGTTTTGTTACATCTCTACTATTGTAAAAAAAAAAAAAAAAAAAAATCCTCAGGTCATAGCAGTCCTGTTTTTTCAGAATTTGTTGCCATTTCCCGAGGGAAATCAACAATCCTGCTCATTTTCCTGACTTTTAAGAAACACCGAGATACTCAAGGAAACTTTTGGCTCTATACTCTCAAAAGAGCTAGAGCTAGGAGGACAGCAAGAAATAGTCCAGCACATAACCCCCCCCCCCCCCCCACCACAATGAGTTGTTTCACATTTTAGCTTATGTGTGGATTAAACAGAGGAGATATGAACTAGTTAATTAGGTCATAATACTATAGGCTCAGCTCAACATCTGGTCAATTTATTTATTATGCCAGAAAATAAACTGAAGTACTTGCCATAAGTGCAATATTTCCCTTTCTTTTAATAATTCTCTGTACTAAATTGTATTTTCCAAAGATCACACTTATAGCATATGATATTATTGTTTATTAGTGGAAACGCTTTTTCGTATGATGATGATGATACGTAAATGTTGCAGACCGCTCTGTATTGTTTGAGGCTGGTAACAGTAATGAACTTGTAACGTGTGAACTGGTCATTGTCATTACAAATGTCCTAAATTAGCTTTTACTGCACATGCACTGTAACAAAGACCTTAGACCTAACTTCTAACTCATTTGGTTTCTCAAGTTTGGGAGAACAGTGGTGAAGAAAATATTTCCTCTCTGTGTTCTCCCAGCCCACTGTTTGCACACTGTGACTGAGGATAACCCGGAGCTGCTGTGTAGCATGAACACTGCTGTGCTTGGCGCCCTGGAGAACGCGTTGCTGACATCTCAGCCAGGCATGGCACACACTCTCCTCAGGACGTTAGCTGCAGGTACAATTTCTTACTTGTCGTGTCTTTTTTGTTCTAAATTGTTTTAAAACTGTAACTTGCCACAACAAACAAGTTGAAGGGGACATTAAAAATGTCCTCTGTGCACTGAAGTTGCTGTTAAATTTAAGGAGCAAACACGGCAATTGATAAATAGTGTGACTGTGATCAGTATCTCTTCCTACGTCCTAACTGTGCCTACTGTGTCACTCAGGGACACTGTGGAATCTGAAGGGCAGCCTGCCTGCTGCCCGTCAGGCCCAGACTCTCAATGCTGTGGTGGCCACCTTGTCACAGTGCCTGGCTCTGGACGCAGGCACACTCATACCTGAGCTCAGACAAGCAGAAGAGGTTCGTCACAGAAATGCACCGGCTGTGAAAGACATAGAAGACCAGGCTGCAGGTGAGCTCGCTGTGGAGGAGATGGACGAGGAGGAGGAAGCACCTAAACAGAAGAGGAATGGAAAAGTTGCGAAGGTTGATAACGACTTCTCCGACCTCCTGCCTGTAAGCCGTGTCTCTCATGTTGTACTTCATGTGTTGCTGTCTCTCATTATGCTTATAGAAAGCCATGTTGCCCCTCTGGCCATACGAGTTGACCTTTGAGCACAGTAAATCACATTTGTCAGAGAGATTAAGAGCCTGTTCATTGTCAGTTGCACATGATATTATAGTGCTACTGATAAATTGACTGATATGAACTGATATAGTTTAGAGACAGTGTTACCAGTACAGTTTGTCCACCAGTGAGAGCTGACAGGTTTATTTTTCAACAGTAAAACATCTTGCTCATCACATGTTGTAGTCACTTTAAAAACACAAATTTAAAGTATCCTCATCAAAAATGTGTGTTTGTCCAAAAGCGTTTGTAAACGTTTGTAAAAACTCAGCATTAGCCTGAAAAATCCAGTATTGATTGGATTAACCCAGTAAAATTCAGTATTATCAGATTAAGACCCAGAGTCATGTATAAAGCTATTCACGCTAAAAATTTTGGTCTTAATTGCATCAAAATTCAAATTTAGCTTTAACAATAAAGGCCCTTCATACACGTTCCCAAGTGTTACCATCTCATTTAAGTTTGAAAGACAATGAATAATATAACACACAGGTATAAATTACAGATGAAACCGATTCTGAATACGTAAACTATATGTACCAATTTTTCATTTTAGTACCGACTCTCCATGTTGTCTGGAAACACATAAACATTTATTTGATTAACATATGCTCATTTGACTTCCACAGATGAGTAACACTTGAAATGGATAATTTCTCCTCCTTGAACTCACTCAACTCACTAAGATTTTTTATTATTATCTAAAGTACTATATATTCATATTGTTGACATAATGAAATGCTTTCCTCTTGCAAGCTACAATATATTGCAGCTTATACTGTAAAATGAATGGTGGGTAATCTTTATTATGACAAGATGTGTGTGAAGCTGTGACGCAACCATGATGCACCACCTTGGAGGCTTGCTATAGGCTGAGTCATTGCGTGAGGGAGAGTGTTTTGGATAGATTGTATTCACTTTGCATTCAGCACTTCAACTTAATTAAAGCTACTGATAGCTTCTTTTCACACAATTTCTAAGAAGTGCTACCTCTTTTACTGAGAATGTTTTGACTCATAAGTCAAAGTTTAGGACCAATCTTAGGATACAGTGGACTCTTTAAAAACCAGTCAACATATAATATGTTACTATATTACTATGTAACTACATAAACTGTCTTAAATGGCATTAATAAAAATGCCCTGGGCCTTGTGGATCGACAGTATATGAGTAAAAAGAAATGACCCTCAGTTTTAAGAGCTGTAAACTCTAGGATGTGACGTGTCTGTGTTCATGGCGAGCGACACAGTTTTATATTTTGGAGGCTCATGTTAATGCCAGGTGAAAAGGTGGTGTATGAGTCATCCTAGACTGCGAGGCAGACTGACAGGACAGACAAACTGTCGGATTCGGGGGAGCAGATTAGGGACACTCAGCAAGGTTCAACTGGGGACCAGCTTCTGGCTTCGACCATGCTGACAGTCCCCAGATCTGACCTCGGCGAGACAGAGCTGTCCCTCTCAGCTCAGTCACAGCGAGAGCCCCAAGATTGCGGGTGACATTCATGGTGACGTTCCAACATACCCTCCAATATCAGGGGTTATACAATGGGGTTATCTCGATCTAAGCTTTGAATTATTGATATTATATAAACACACTCAGACATTGTTTTTAACAGGGGACTGAACAAATAAGCCCCATTTAAACCTCACTTTTCCGTCAAGTGACACCCTTGCAGCAGGTTTTCACGAGCATCATAGTGCAAAAGTGCAACGGGACATGTTTGAATACAACTGTTGGAATAAATCTCTTCACTGTGGCGGGCAGCTGAGCTCAGACTGGGTGATAACTGTGCTAACAGTCATCGTTTTGGTAGGATGTTGACTCACATGGCTGCTTGTTTTTGTCCAGAGGGGCAAGGAGGAGCTGAGGGAGGCAACGGCCTTGCTGACAGCCCAGCAAACGTCTTTAGAGATCATCGTCAACATGTGCTGCTCTGACGGTGAGTGTTGTGGGCATGGACAGCAGTGCTGACCCCAGGCACTCTTCATCAACATTATTTCCTTTGACATGGCTACCCAGTATGTGTTTGTCTATCAGAAAAGCTATTAAAACGAGAAATACACAGAATGAGTTCATCTGAGTGCTCAGACATGCCTTCTGTTGTTCTTGATCAATTCTCTGTTTGTGCGCCCCCTAAGATCCCTCTGATGACGAGTGGGAGGAGGAGTCGAGCAGCGATGAAAGCGACATGGGTCCTGATGGTCTTTGCGATGGAGTGTCCAATCTTATGTCTCCACTGTGTTTGTCAGCTGAGGTTCATGAGGCCTTAATCAACCACAGCATCTCTGAAAAGGCAAATACCCGTCTGCTCCATCAGTAACACTTCACCTCTGTCAATAGCCATAAAGCAGGAGTTCATCACGGTGTCAGAAACTTAAGACAAACGTGAACTTAATAGAACTGTCATCTTATTGTACAGCTGTAATTGCCAACCTGGAATGTGGTTCTGAATATACAGTGAATCCCACGTAAACGCTATCCTAGACTGAACGACTGAATCACTTACCTGTAGAGCTTAACAGAGATCTGTGTGCAAAACACTAAATGGTAGAAAGTAATGCCTTTTTTTTCCCTCTTGACTCAAGGTCCTCAAAAAGACTGAGTTCCCCAAAACGGAAGCCATGGATGTTTGCCACCAGAATCCCTCCTGGAGAGGCCTGATAAAAAAGTAATCCTCTCACCTCACATCTTCTCTTGAGCTTCACTGTATGATCTACAGACAGGTGACAATTTAAAGGAAAAACCAACATAAAGTGTCTTAGTAAAGTGTTGGGCCACCACATGCTGCCAGATCAGCTTCAGTGCTCCTTGGCACTGATGCTACAAGTCTCTGAACTCTACTGGAGGGATGTATGCCATTCTTCAAAAGATATTCCCTCATTTGGTGTTTTGATGGTGGTGGAGAGCGCCGCTTCACACATCAGTCCAGAATCTCCCATAGGCATTCAACTGGGTTTTGATCTGGTGACTGTAAAGGCCACAGCATTTGATTCACATCATTTTCAAACTCATCAAACCATCAAGTGACACCTAGTGCTCTATGGATTGGTCCACTCTCATCCTGTTTCCCCACCCATTTTTCAGTTTTGTCCTTTAATTTGTAACCGTCTGTAAATGTTTTGTTGTCCATCCCAGCATACGTCTTCAACCAGACTTCGTTGATACATTCTTGCTTGAAATTTCCTACTGCTCTATAACAACAGTCATCTTTACTTTAGGATGCAGCGTGTACAATCCCGGGCTCTGACATGCCTCCACAGCATACTCTCTGCCATGGACGCAGAGTCTCTGGGAGGACCAGCAGCCCTGCAGGGAGCAGCGCAGCACCTGTCCACCCTGGTTTTTGGTGCAGCAGGTCTCACATTTATGTCATTTTGTGATACAGCACGCACGCACGCACACACACACACACACACACACGCACACACACACTCTGTATGTCACATTTAGTATTCCTTTCTTTTGTTTTATTTTTGGTTAAAATGTACATTGATATAAGCAAAAGACCACAATTGAGGTGAAAAGTGAAAACCACATTTAAATCATAGGAGACAGGTGAAAGTGTACATCCCTAGGAGGATCAGTTACAACAGTACAGAGTTGCAATATTGAAGCATCTAATACATCTGCTAAGTAAGCACAATGTCCCCTCTTATTTTCAGAGATACCCAAAGACGAGGAGTTCCTCGAGGCTGTCATCAGTGCCATGCGGTCTCTGTTACAGATGATTGCCTCCAAAAATATCCCCCAGGTACAGAATTAACCACAGCTTCATCTGTTCCTATGGAGATTTTAAACATTTGGAAAATTGGGTAGCTTTAAAATGTTACTCCTGCAGGTTTAGTATTACACTTCCATAAAGTTTGGGGTTGTAAAAAACATGATTAAAATCTATGCAGCTGAGGCTGAGATATCCTGACTTTCAGTTCCTGATACGGACAAATCTATGAAAAATGCTGGCTCCTATACAGTATAATTTAGCTTGGTAAATATCCACGTCTTACAAACACCATAGCTCCAGTTTGAAATGGAGGCTTTGCATTTAAAATGTAATGTCTCAAAAAGCCCAAACTGAGATACCCTAATGACATCATCTCCTCCAGAGCCACAGAACACTGTTTTCAGTCTTAGTAGCGCTTATCATGATCGGTAAACTGAAATTCACGCGTGAAATTGGTGGAGTGCCTCTTTAACTTCCATAATTGTTGACAATGTTGACTGAATAAATAGAGCCTACTCAGAAACATAGCTTTGAATTCCTGTCAAAAAATCCATTAAACACTGTGGATCATGTTTATATCAGACAGCTCAATATCTGTGGTTTTTCTCAGTGTATGACCCCCCAGCAGCTGATGAGTCTGAGCGAAGCGGCCACCCGCTGTGATGTTGTCAGTGTGAGGGTCAACGCCGTCGCCATTCTGGGCATCACTGGCAGCACATTAGCCAAAGAGAAAGGCACTGCTGAAACCCTTCAGGTATCATTTTTCTTTTTCTTTTTTTTTTTCTTTTTTTTTCTTCTTCTTCTTTTGGAATATTTGTTGCTCCACTAAGAAACTCTGCTCCCACAGATGATTGGAAATGCCTTACTTCAAGTTGCCACAAGGGATGCTGACCTGGTCGTAAATGGAGAAGCGCTTGATGCCTTGTTTGATGTTTTTGCGGATGGAGACGAAGCGGAGGAAGCTGCTAAAAACATTCAGTTACTACCTGCACTGAAGGCGCTTCAACCTGTCTTTAAGGCCAAGGTACCAGGGATTCATTTGATTTAATGAACACTGTTCTTGCTGATTCTTCTTGCATGTAACAGTTTCCAAATGGATTATTAACCCGTGAATCCCACCACTGCACACTTGCTTCACCTCTTCGTAACTGGTATTGCTCTCAACATTCCTTCATGTGATCTTTCCAATAAGTTGGGGATTTTTTTCCACCTTTGTAAAATAACAGTAAGTTTTCTTCTTCTGCTAGATTCGTAAAGAGGGAAGAGGCAAGTACAGCCCTCAGCAGCTGTGTGTGCTCGACAACATCAAAGTCAACCTGAGAAGATTCATTGGTTATCTGGAGAAGATGGTGAAAAAATGAGGACTTTCAGTACTTTACATTGCGATCAGTTAAACATGTATGGTTTGGTTGGATACTGTATGCTAGCAGGAGCATAGCATGAGACAGAATATGGTTGTGAAACCATCAAGTATTTATTATGTTGGTAGTAAACCATTTGTTAATGCTTGATTTCAATGTTTATATTCTCTAAATGATGATTTACTATTTTACTTTAGTGATGTGAAAGTTTATTTGTTGTGAAGAAAGAAGCGTGGAATCTGATAATTATTAGTTACAGCGTGTTGTGTAAAGAGTGTTTTCCCTACATTCAACACAGAAGGTTTTTCAGAATTCAATGTGAGTATTTTCATATCCCCAGTAACATTTGAATAGAGCAGGTGTGGTGAGGTGAGGTGACGGCAGGTTTCGACATGGGTACCCTTATTTTAGCCCCATATTTCAATGGGCAAAATGTGATGTTTTGCTGCTCCAGGATCAGGGGTAAGAGGCAGAGCTGTTCAAAAATTAACAGCTGTTTGTATGAAAATGAGATTTTGCTTTATGAAATCCTTTTTTTAAGCAATCGGCTTGCTTAACAGTAACAAGATTACTATTTCGTTTCAGTAACTTACTAAGATGAAGAGGTTGGCATGCTCACTGCCAAGGTTGTAATAAGATTACAGTGTATTAAGACAGGCATTTTAGCCTTTAGAAATGAGCACCTATTCTCTACCTCTGCCTCTCCGTGCATCCTCCACTTCCCATGTGTTAGCATTAATTGCACTACACTGATGCATGGAGTGGTAGCTGCTTTTCTGCCTGCAAGTCACCACGCCAGCCAGCCTTCTACTGAGAGTATTTCTCTGAGTAACATTATAAGATAATTGCCTAAATGCAAGTTTAAAAAAAGATTTTGCATTGCTAGAACCATAATGATCAGTCAGCATCCAGAATTGTTGTTAAAGCTGGCGGTCCTGTTCTACAACAGGCTTGAAAAATTGTAAATCTATTTTGCACCTGATTCGTGGATTATCTTATCAACTCCTCAGCTTTCCTTGTTTGGGTTTCCGATGACTTTTAAAGAGAATATCAATAAAATTGCAAATTGATAAAAACAAAACAATTTCAAAGATATTTGAGGGAAAATATGTCATCAGGCCACGGATGAATGCCTTTTTTGAAATAAATCCTGATTTCTTAAAACTGTTGGTCATCTTTTGGATTGTATGACCAAATATTGGTCTAGTACATCCCGTTATGTTTATGTCTCCTATCAAATGTCCTGAACAATTAAAAGGTAGCAAAACTAAAAGTATTTGTTTGATACTAAATGTAGCTATTGCTAAATATAAATCATTCCTTATTTTATTGAGTTTAAATGATGTTCAAACGCAAAACAATATTCATAATAAGCAGCAACATAACAGCTACTTTTAACCCTCATCAGTTTGTCATCACAATACCATTATACACATAATACAAAAAAAAGAACAAATGGGGATATTACCTATTTGAAATTATTGCTGAAGTGATTAGCTGATTAATGAACAACAAGACACCCTGGGAAAGTGTAGTTGGAACTTTTTTTCTTTTCACATTTTGTTATGTAAATGATTTATAAATTACCCCCTTTGATAATGGATAATGGAAAATATTTTTTATTTAAAGCCCTATAAGGAATCTATATATCAACAATACACCATCACAATACCCATGATTAAGCGTTTTAATAATTGATGTATTTTGAATTTAATAATACTTAGTATAACATGCACTGTGCATTTACATCGTGTGAGTTTTTTCTCATTCAAATTCTGGGATATGTGGTATGTAAACTGCGACGTGGGTGATTGGAAGAATCAAAAACCTGCGAGGTTCAAAGAGTAGCATTGAGCTAAGAAAATAAATCGGGTTTGCATTGTTGCAGCTTACATCTTGTCCATTTTACTCTGATGAGAGAATAATAAATCTGACGTTGTTATGTAACAAAAAACAGTTGTCTGTTGCGTAAGGACTTTCTCCGCCCCTTTTCACTCGCTCCGCGCATGCGCAGTGACACCGTACACTCCGCCATTGACGGACCTACGATCAGGAGGAAAGGGTCAGAGAGGCACTTCGACAGGCAGCTGCTGCACGTTTCTCCAGTCTTCAACCTCAACTTTGGCTTCAGCAACGGTTTTTTAACGCTTGACTCGCAGTCTTCTT
Source organism: Seriola dumerili (assembly GCF_002260705.1). Lineage (NCBI taxonomy): Eukaryota > Metazoa > Chordata > Actinopteri > Carangiformes > Carangidae > Seriola > Seriola dumerili. The sequence goes on along the minus strand of NW_019174258.1, from coordinate 9,908,747 downwards.
AATTCTTGTGGATGATTTTGGTTGACAACAGTATCTTTCGTCACTACAAAAGGACGTGTTTTTGCCAGATTCTAGGAGTAACGGGCAGCCGAGAACCTCAGCTAGCAGCAGCTATAACGAGGCTATAGCAGGCTAGCTAACGTTAGCTAGCGACCTGGCTAGCTGCACACGAGCTGAGCATTGCTCGGTGGTGGGGTGGGGGGGGCGGTGTGCCTACAGTGTCGTTTGATGGATCCGAGAATTGCCTGGTTTCAACCAGAACAACGTGGACCCGCTAACAACCTGTGGATGCAGATTTGGGAGACGACACAAGGGCTCGGCTACTTGCATGTAAATAACAGCTACACCACTGGATCTCAGAGCACGTCGAGTCTGAAAGCGACCGTCAACGGAGCACCGGGAGCCGTCCTCACCAGCAGAAACGGAGCACTTGACTCAAACACCGGCAGCGGTGAAGGCAGGACTCAGGGGATGTCGAGCTCAATGGGGGACGGGGGAATAACTGAACAGCGGGACTTTATACCACTGGAAACCAATAGCAACCACAACAACCGAGCCGCTGGCAGGGGCGGTGTCGGTGGAGGGGGGCAGCAGCAGGGCAGCGGGGTCGCTGTGCTTTGGAGGGGGCTGACGGACGGACACCCCAACAAAAGAAAAAGAGACAACAAAGCTAGCACTTTCGGATTCAATTCCAGCCTCTTGAACAGTGGCAGCGCCTCCAACACGGGAGGCTACGATGGTTACACGGGCACACCATGGAAAGTCAGGAACTACTCGGAGGGAATTGTAGGGTAAGAGAGAGTTTATTAAAGTTCATTAGATTGGCTGTCTCATTTTTGGAAACCTGCTGCTGGTAGCAGAGGCACTCACTTGCCCCCCAAAGAGCAAGCCGTCATAAATCAAATCTCACTCGGGGTGGGGTGGTGTGGGGGCTCCACAAGTGTGAGACTGTGAACGTTTCAGGATATCCCATGTAAACCAGGAGTTAATTAACTGTTATTTAACCTATTTTAAACCCCTGCATGCTGAAATAACACCCTGGGAAACTACTCAGGTTGTCACCTTCACCCCACCCACTTTTTCATCCCCTCCCATTGAATCCACAATTGCATAACTTTGTGTACATGTTACGCCTATTTGGTCTGTCAAAGTTAGTGAATCCAGTAATGAAGGCACACTTCAAAACAGTGTGGAGTTGTGTACAGTAAGTTGAAGGTGTACATCAGTTTATTTCCATCAATCCTTAAATCAAATGAGAGTGCTCTTAAAGAATTCCTACCTCAAAAGGTGTATGGACATAGGTCTTTGCCTCAAACAAGATGAGTGATTATTTTATTAATTATTCAAAGAACATCTTAGTGAATTTCAAGAAACCATGCCAACCATGAAAGCACTATTGTGCTTTCATGGTTGGCATTTCATAGAATGCAAATACATGAACAAAGTTGAGGCAAACCTTTTAAATATCTTGGAAGTTTAACTATGTAGTATTTCTTACCACTATTTTTTCAATAAATGTTCTAATGGACTAAACACACTACCATATAGAGAACATAGCAGCTCTGAACCCTTCCCATTTTAATCTGGCTGGCTGACTTTATGGCGTTCATCAATGGGTTGCAAAACTACTCACATGTAGCTTACTCATACTAGCTAACGTGCATGTTTTAGTAAACCGGGCGGTAACAAATAGTTTTAATTGAGAGAGCCTAAGAGAAAGCACCAGAGATGTAACAGGGTGCTTCCCCAAACAAGAATGACATTAGTAAATGTGGACTGCTTCACTGGTTCTCCTCCAGCCTCTTTAAGCCCACGGATATTAGGATGGCAGAGGAGAGGAAATCACAGTTGATGTGTTTGCCAAAGTTGTTGAACTGTATTCAAATAGTGCAATAGTGTTGTGGGCAGAAGTCAGCATGTTTACTATTACTTAAAGTGTATTTAATAATGTACAAGCAGGAAGGTGTACACTGTAAACACTCAGCTCAAATGACACAAGTTAAGAATACAGTCATCATACTGTTGACGTATTGCAACCAAAAGGACTATAGTGGAGTAGAGTCTTACTCAGGCTGTACAACTGCTGTGGGTTGTCTAACCTTAGGCCTTGATCTTACTTCAGGATGAACATGGATGTATTTCTGTACAAGTAAAGTAAAAGTTTCTGGCTAAACTTCACCTGCTTCCAAGGTGCACGGAGAAGGGAAACGGTCTGAAGAAGTTAGAACTCCAGCAACACTTGCAGTGTAGATTATTGTATTAGATTGATGCGTTTTGGCTTGTAGCCTTCATCAGAGTAATTTCTGTATTTTCTGCATCTCTGTACACACTAAAATCTGGCATATGTGTACACAGACACGTTGCACACAAGTGCATCAGAAAACTTGATGGTGTCTAGGACTGAACAATATTCAAAAAATCATGTAACGATTATTATTGACACCTTGTGATGAGTCATGATTTTAGTGGGAATAGTAAGTTTTGCATTCAATTTTCACTGAAAAAGTTTAAAAGTGATGATGATGTGATTTACAGTGGCCTGTACCAAAAATGCATGTTCCCTTATGTCTGGATAATATGATTTGTAGGTCAGGGCATCTCTGCAGCACCACAATGCTTTACTTATAATGGTATGTTGTGACACATTTTACTTTTATCAAATAATTGCAGCTTCTGTGATTTGGATATTGCACATGGCCAGATTTCGATATTTCAATTGATTGTCTATGCTAATGGAAACTCCTTTGTTTGGTGTATTTCATTGAGTAACATGAAACAAGAAAACAGTGTTAGCTTAATTAGAATAGGACCAAAGGTACAAACACAGTGCATGAAATGAGCACCCAGTTAAGTTTTCTAGTACCCACTATCCGCACTTGCATATTTTGAGTGGCACCCAGATGTCTTCAAAGGGGCCCCCATGGATATTTGTGGACTTGGGCCAATGACAGAATTTACTTCATGAGGGCCCTTGCAGCTATGAGGAACCCACAAATGAGTGGCTCGTTGGTCTGTGGTATCCTCCATCCAGTCACTTCCTCTTCTGTCTTAACACACAGATATTCTTAAAACCAAGGTATTAATAAAGACCAGAAGAATAAGGAAGCAAGTGGGGAAATTACTAATTTTACAAGTATAAATTAGTTTGCATGGTGCACACGAAGGAGATTGTATGCAGGTTTCTACAGGAAGCATAGAGACAGCTTTAACCGGGTTGGCTAACCAGCATGCATGACTAATGGGGCTGAATTGTTCTTCTAGCTGATTATTTTTAATCATTCAGCATTATTGTACTGATTTGTATTAATACTGGCTGTAAAATGTGTATACTTTGGAACAGCAATTGTGGTTAGTTTGAATACAGATAGTAATACTGCTTTACAATAATTACAAGCTTTCTTGATGAAAAATAATGTAGATGCTTGCAGAGACTCATCAAAACACAGTTTTGTCAAAACCTAACTGAATGCTGAGCTTCCTTTTGAAATGGTAGTTGTTAGGGTGTGAAAGGTCAACACAGAAGAAGTGACTTCAGACATTATTTTGGCAGAATGAGGGTTGGGAAAATACTGAGCATACAGATGGCCAGAGAAAATGTAAGTCATGCTGCATGAGTGTTTTATGGATATTTTCATACTTCTTAAACAGTGAAAATTTGTCATCATTGAAGACATTATAAATGATTAAATTTAATATGGTCACAGCTGCTGTTCTGAGCAAACTTTATTATTCGCAGCCACTTTTCAAACCGAAAGGGGCTTAGTTTTTTTTTTTTTTTGATACTTAAAAGATGTTTGTGAAGTATAGCTGTAGTGCTAAGTCTTTTCTATGTACTAATCCCTGTATAACGTCAACAGGTATTGGTCCTGAAATCTTGATCAAATCCAACAAGGCAGGGAGACAAGACCTTCATAGTAAAAGCAGTCTAAAGGTTCAACATATATTTGAAGTTAGTGCCAGCTTGAAACTAGAGACTCCTGTTTCATTCACAAAGTGTGAGATTTGATTCACCAGGGAGTGTGTACATCTAAATTACATCATTTCTAGTCCTTTAACATAGGGCATTAAATCATGTGGTATAATAAATGTGCATGACATTTATTAACTTATAATTACGTTATTTCCTCAGCTATTGCTCTTTTAGATATGATAACTGGGGAAAAATATTTTGGTGGGTGGGGCCCCTTTTTTAAAGGCCTTTTAGGTGCAGAGATTTGCCCTTTCCCCATCCCCTTCTGTTAGACATGTAGACAAACAGAACACCAGAGTGTGGAGCTCAGTCTTTGGCTGATCCTCATTTATAGTAATATGGAAGCTCTGTGTTTGCATAAGGACATTCCTTAGTGATTAGCTCTGCTAATACCAGAACCTGAACCTCAGAGCATTGATCAAACTCAACACCACTGAGAACTCTCTGTCTAAACATACTCTGGTAATTCACAATGCCAGCGTGCTCTATGACATTACAGGAAATCTATTTTGAAATGCACATGTATAAACCTACACTATGTATGTGGCTGTAAAAGCTGTCTGTGTTAAGTTGTGTTAATTCCATAGTTAAATCTCAACTCATAATACTTGTTTTTGTTTCTTGGGAGTTTGGTTGTGAAATGTGTAGAAGCGTGATAAATGTCCAGCAGCAAACAGTACTAGTGGTTTTGGTCACTTGATTTCCAGGTTCAAAGCTTTCCAAAATGGCACAGAGCAAGAGTGGAAAAGAAACAATAAAACTCTACACAATCCTGTGACAGGGCTACTGTTGTTTATACTAGCTAGCTTCCTCAGCTGGTGAGATAAAGAGCTGCCTGCTTGTCTCTAATGCTGCTACCTCAACTATGAGGTAATTTTGCCATGTTGTGATAGGCAGGCAAGGAAGTGGTGAACTTTTTGGTTTCATGAAGAAATCAAAGAAGTGGAATATTAAGGAGAACGTGATCAGCCTCCTTTTGCCATTTATGTTTTTGTGGCCCTACAGTTGGATGTGTGGCATAACCTTTAATTGCCATGAGTCAGGATGAGTGACATGGGGAGCTGGCAAACGTAAACCCGAGAATCGTTGTCACATTTGATATTTGCAAGTAGCAAAAAGGGTGAAAGAGGGTGTAAGAATAAGTGCATTTTTCCATGGGACGGTCTGTACACTATATTTGGCCATGGGGGTTGGCTAGAGAAGCACAGGCATGTGCTTATTTGTGTTTTACACTCCTCCAGTCTTTCTGGAGCTGAGTAGGTCCAAGTAAGCAGCCCACATCATGATGGAAAAGGATCAGTGTTTACATGCTTCACACGGCTTCACTTCCACAAAACAAAGCCAACCCTCTGAGAAAGAAACCCAAGCCCCTTCTGTGTCTGTCCAGTCAGATTGGGAGCTCTAAGGGAATGTATCCCCCTTGTTTTCTGGCCTTGTAGAACAGTTATTTAGATTCTTTATATGGGCACAGGAAGTCAGTGTAGCCTTGGTGAGCGGTGGCCCGTTTCTGTCCTGCTTAACTATGCTCTGATCTGGTGTTGTGTTGTGGGTTTTTATTGTGTAGGCAAGATGCGATGTTCCAAAGTTCCAGTCATTTTATAACAGTGAGGCATTGTGAAAGAATGAATTCAGAGTGATAGGTGGATTTACTAGATGGGTCTGTTGTTTTTCTGTATAACTGGACAGTGTCAGTCTAAATTACTCTTCTGAAATTGACACATGAACTTAATATTATTATTAATCTTAATTGTAAGATTGATTTGAGAATCCCTTCACAGCTCTGTTGATCTGGTATTTTCATGTACAAGAGATACAGACCCAGGTAAACACTGAATAAACAAGCCATACTAACATAAAGAAAAGTGGTAATTTGATGCATTGATATCATGACAAATGCAAGTAGGCCAAAGGCCAAATCCCATCAGCATTTAAGTAAACATAATGTAATACCAAATTAAGTTCGAATTTAATCACTGCTCTCACTGGATTATCTTAGGACAGCAAAGTAAACCTCTTTATAGTATCCATCTCAAGTTAAACTTTATTGAACTTTGCCACATGAATTTGTGGTTAAGCAAATTGTCTGAACAGAAAGGCATAATTTTCAGGGCAAAAACCTTGTTGTGTAGTTTGCAGTCATGTTAGCTTGTGTTCCAATTCTGTTCTAGTCTCAACACACAAATTTGGTGAAATTCCTATTTGTGAGAAAATGCTAGAAACATGAGAAAATAGCTGACTCAGCATGGGAGCAGGACTAATGCCAGTTAATACTAGCTGCCTTAGCTAGCTAGTCTTTTATAAATAAAAGCAGTTACCATAATTATTTGTTTTGATTCTTTTGTAACTGCTTATTTTTCACATTTTGTAAATCATTTATTGCTTATCAGGTTCAAAAATTTGAATTGTGAACAGACCTGGATCATGTTAATATGTTGTCAGTCGCCAGCTTAATCAGTTTTTGGTGACATGTTCAGTGTTTGTGATGCTTTTAGACTGTGTTCTATGATCGAATGAAGTTATTAGTTTAGTTGCTAGTTTACCCATAGAAGGGTTTGGTTTTTTAATTTACAGACTTTTGAGTTTTACTATTGTGCACAAGGGCACCCAAACTGTAGCTGTTGGGTTAAAGAATACATTACTCCTTCAGTCTCCTACATCCCTTATTTTCCCAGCCTGTCTGTGAAAGACATGAGCCTCTGCCCTTTTCTTCTGACATCTTCATTTTAACCTCATGTCTTCACATGTGGTGAATGTCCTATTCATGTGAAACGATCTTCTCCTGTGGCCCAAAATGGTAGTAATGACAGCGCCGTCTGTGCTTGATTAATTTTCGTTGAGCCTGGTGTTGGCAGCTCGTTTTGAGTGGTGAAGCAGAACATCACTTGCAGGCTAATGAAAAGTGTGGTTAATCGCTCACTGATGAGTAGCCATGGCTCATGGTGTTATTGCCATTTATTGCCGTTGTCTTTTGGAGATTTATGACTCCCAGCACTAGCACACAGATAGCACCTCTGTGACTGAAGCTCCATTATTAGAACTGTGGTTCATCTAGCCTCTACTGGCTGTGACATCTATGTCACGTTCTCCTCTCTCTTTCTCTGCTGGCTGGCTGGCTGGCTCTCGGCCAAAGTGTGTAAGCCTGTGGAGAGAGAAGCCTGCATGCTGGTCCTTTGGACTGTAAAGGTGAAACAGGCCCCCCCTGAACAGCACGTGTGGGCAGCTCTCCATAACTCAGCCTTCCCATGTGTAGTGAGGAATGTGTTTTTCTTTTTTTCCTCTTCCTGTCCAGTATAAACCCTTCCCATGCTCCAGACTGATGCAGTCAGCATGCAACAGCATTCTTGCTTTTTTTCATAGCCTGTGTTCAGACTGTGACCTTCTTAGCTTGTGTAAAGAACAAAAGGGCTTTGACAATTTCCTTTTGTCATAGTCTATGATAATAATGATATTATTTTCTTTTCTTTTCTTTTTTTTTTTTTATAGATGCTGTGTGAGTGTTGCCACACAGTATTACAACTTTCATTTTGAAATGCTACCAAAGCAGTGGAGAAGAAACTTAAAATGCTAAATTAATCAGAAATAACTTAAAAGTATTTAAATTGTATAGTAACAAGTACCATAATTTATATGGTGTATTTTTTTTTAGGTTTTTTTCTCATTTGTATTGATATTTATTTTGTAGAGAGACCAAACTGGGCAATGTCTTTCAGTTTGTTCAACTTGTTACTCTTATCTACTTAAAGCAAAAGCACAGTCAGACTAAAGGTTCGAATGTGCTTCACATGCTACTCAGACAAAGTAGTTTACTCCACTGAAGCTATTTCATGACAACAAAAAATTAGAAATAAATCTAATAAATTTGGAATGACTGTTACACATGGTATATTTATTTTTGATCTCCCAATAATAAATCTGTATTTTGAATTTATACATTTAAAAAAAGTACTGCTGTAGTTAGAAGTATCAGGTCAGTTGATGTTGCTACAAAGTAAGTTTCAGAAGGCTTAGATAATCAACAAAGTATTTAACAACATGATTGACAACTTATCAGATGCTGATGCTCTACTGGTGTGGTACTCCAAGCCCACTACACAACATGTTTGCTCTGGCACTGGTATTACCATATTTATAGTCCAGCTGTTCCTCTTTGACTACTGCAACATGCTGCATCACTCAGGCATGACCATGCCTATTACTAGCAGTCAGCTTTGTTTGGGCTTCTGTGTAACCGGAGAAGTTTTGTCCCAGTGGCTAACACTTAGCACCCCAGATCAGTTCATTGATGAAACATTAATGAATCCGCCATCTGCAAGACACTGACACCTCTGCTTCTGTTTGTGGTTGTCCTCATTGTTGTGATGCGACTTGTTGTCCTCCTGGCAACTCTGACAACCTGAAGCTGTTCTTGGCTGGTGTCGAGGTTCTATAGACACAACAGTGTCACATAACACACACTGTCCTCTTTTGTTGCAATGTTTGTTGAGGCCCAAGATTTCAAGCCCTTGTGAAAATGGAATAATGTTGTTGGAACTCTTTCCACAGCAGTGTTTCATCACCACTAATCTGATCTATTGAAACAGTAAGTGAAAACCAGTGACCCATCAGCAATTTCATGTGTGACACACCTGCCTGAAACATGTCTTAATTCTGTTCCAAGTATTAAATTCTGAAGCAGTGCTACAGCCACACCTTAGTACCTCTGTAGTGCCAACATTTCTGAACAGTCAGTGAGTAGTGCTCAGTGTGATGCGACAATAACCTCTTTTTCCTTCATCCTACCCAACTTAACAGATGGCTCTCGTTCACATGAAGGCATTTCAGCACCACACCCAGTTCCCTCCCCCCCTCTCCATTTTTCTATTTCACCTTATGTGCAGGTCTGGCCTTCTACCTTTTCATTTTTTTTTCTTTTTCCTTACTTCCCTCATTCTTTGTTCAGCTTACACCTTTGCTTATATTTTCTCTTCCTGTCACCTTCCCATTCCACCTCCTTTCAGTCGCCTGAGGGTCGAACGAAGCGTTGCTGCACCTTCATGCAGTTGCTCTGTAGGAATGTCGAGGGTCCAACTGTAGCTCATTGTGAAGCACTATTTAATAATAGAAAAAACTTTGACATGTGTCATAAAGTTGAGAAAATGGTTTGTGCTACTGTAGAGATGCGCTGATCCCACCTTTTCCCTCTCAATAGTGATTCCAAAACATAAACCCCAGTTTAGGGGCCAAGTTAGCCCAATATTAAGGGCAGACATGATTTATTTATTAATTTAAGAGTGCCTTGTTGAAAATATGATTGCATTGAACTGAATTGTGATCTTGTGCTATGAGTTATAACAACAGAAACTGATAGTGTTTTTATATGTTTTATAGTTAGGGAATAAAATGAATACACAATGCTGTCTGATAATGTACAACATATTCATATAGCTTGGACTGTAGTGCTACAACTGAATGATTAATTAAATAAAACACTGCTGACGCTCAGTCTATTTCACACTTATTTTATCCTCGATAGCAGCCGTTCATCCCCTTTCTCTGCTACCCTCCATTCAGATTTTAGTCAGGCCTACAGAGCAAATTGCAGTCAGCTCAAAAACAAGACTAGCTTAACTGCAGGATCACTAACAATTACAGGCTAACACCAGTGAGCATGACTGGCATCATTTCAGCAACACTACAATAATCACATCAGAGGGAAAAGTTAGGAAAAGAAGAAGTGCTAAAGAGAAGAGATATCATTTTTTTTCTCCTCCGGGAGCCAGAGCTCTCTGGAAACCTGTTCCACCAGATTACATAACATTACTATGATATAGGCAAGTGGGATAATCCGATAAGCAGTGCCAAGGGTACATGTGCTTCCCAGGCAGGCTCAAGACTGAGATGTAATTTGATCCAAGAAGGTGGGGCATGAGATGTGATTTCTATGGTTGGTCTGATCACATGATGACAAGGGAGCAGGAGTGGCCTGTTTGCTGTGAAATGAAACCTATCGGTGCTGTTGTGGAGCAGAGATGCTCTCATCTCTGTGATATCAGCTTGCCCTAAAATGGTTTTTGCTTATATTGTACTGTAATAGAAGCAAAGTGGAAAAATTATGATAATCATGCCAGAAAAAGCCCTCTTTTTAGCCTGATGTTTGTTGAAGTTTGAAAATACATAGGATCTTGAAGCCACGTGGGAGCATTAATGCCCAAGCCTTATAAAATCCCTCAGTTCAATTAAAAGATGCTAAATTAACTTAAATCAGTGTTAGGCTTTGGGCTGAGGTGTCTTAATAATACAGAATGGATCCACAGAGAGCTATGTTCTTTTAACTAGGAAATCAAAACTAATGTTGTGTTTGTAATGCACATTGTAGCTCATGAGTTTCTTTTACTTTTAAATGAAACCTAATGTGTGATTATGAGGCTGCAGTGTGCACAGGGAAAAGAGATTAGTCATTAAAATTTAGAGTGTTTGTCAGTTGCCATGTGGGAGGAGGGGCAACAAATGGAAACGAAAACTTTTTCCCTCCCCTGACAACAAACAAACAAACAAAAATGATAATGCATGCAGTAAATTTTTACAGCAAAATTTTTAATTTTGTTTATCAGAAAGAAGAGGGGGTGTAACATTAAAGCTATGTCTCGGTCAGCCCATTAACTAGATGGAACTTCCATGTAACGCTAGGATAACTACCCAAAGCATTTTGTGACCTAAGAAACACACAAACATCGCCATTACAAGTAGAAACTCAGTTCCCACTCGCCTTCTATCTTCGTCTGAACTAAGGAAGTCAATGAAATGAAATCAAGTCATTCAGTTCACTTTACGTCTTTATTTGTGGTCAACTCTCTGAAGATTTCCCTTAGATAAAAAAAAAAAAACCTCACCATTTCAGTTAATAGATGTGTCTGTGTGACAGATGTGTTTTGCAAAACAACTTGCTTGTGTGGGGAGAGAGAAAAGCACAGTTGTGATACAATGTGCTCCATGGGGAACTTGTATTGTCATGGACCGGACACTGGCATGTTGTTTTCAGTGAGTGCTACTTCAAGTTTTTCAGTCTTCCAGTTATCTGCATTTTCAGTAACATCCTGCATTTACATTCAGTACAGTCAGACTTGTGAGCAGCCGGTCGGGCCACATTCACACCATCAATAGCAATACATTACATACACAGACTTCTCATTCATTTCAATGACGCCGCTGTCTTGGCGCACCCTAAATGCAGTGTCATCTGTCAAAAATGACTTTTGCTGGTATTGTGAGACTAGAGCTGTAATGAATAGTCAATTAATTGATTAGTCAATCAACAGGAAATTCATTTTCAACTATTTTGATAATTGATTAATCGTTTTCCTTGTTTTTAAAATTAAATGCCAAAGACTGTCAGGTTTCAGCTTTTTAAATGTGAGGCTGATAGCAAACTGGGTGTTCTTGGAGTTTGGGCTGTTGGTGCAACAGTGGATCAATTTTAGGAAGTGATGCCGGGCTGTAGGAAATGATGATTTTTCACTATTTTCTGACATACTCTAAAAATAATTGAGAAAATAATTGTCAGTTTAATCGTTAATGAAAATAAGAGATGACTCATAACTTGGATAACTTTCTAAGCTGCTGTACAGTGTCTTGGTGTCTAATACTGTATACCTTCAAACAAGCCGCCCTGGTTTACATGTCATATATTTCACTTATGTCATGGCTTGTGTTTTTAATGCAAATAATTTTTGTCGGTCTGATCACACTTTTTGAGCAGTGCGCCTGCAGCAACTTAGGGGTTAGTTTTTTTTTTCTCAAGGTCACCATGATAGATTTTGGTTAGGGAGAAGATAGTTTTGTTCTACAAGTATTTTCCATAGATGGTTAATTCAGAAATAATCTAGTCGAAACCCAGTCAACTTTAACTGTTGTCAGGTGAAGATTACTTGTTACATAAAACCCAGACAGTAGACACACACACACACACACATGCACAGTGCTCTTTGGGGCGTAGTTCAGTCAGTGTTGGTAGCTGCGAGTGTTTTTCTTGTCCAACTTTCCTTGGTATGCACATGCTTCGCTTTGTTGCCTTCTTTTATTTATAAAAAGAAGAAACATCACTTTTCTTCTTTCATTCTCTGTCTTCTGCCAAGAGGAATAAGCTTGTTATTGGCCTAATCTGGGTTTATATGGATGTTTGTGCACATGTGCGTGTGTGTGCCTGCATGTTTGTGCTCTTATTTGTCCACCCACAGAGACTTGTCCCTGCGTCTATGTGTATGTAGACAAAACTGGTCAGTGAAAGGTCAGCGCATGTGGGCAGAGCGACCTGTTCCAAGGACAAACGTGGTCCCCTTGCCCTTACTGAGTACAGGTTTTCTTTACTGACATTGCGTGGGAACACAGCAGGGCTTCCTGTTTTGTTTTTGCTCTGCTTTACAGTTTACTAAAAAGAAACAGTTTAAGATGACATTAAAAACACTGCTACTGCTAGTGTGCGTATGACTTTTCACCGTCTTCCTGAACCCCTTTTTAATTATTAACTATAAACTAGAAATTGAGAAATTGACGTGCATTAATCTGGAAATGTGATTGGGTAACCCTTAGCCCCACAGAAGATGTCGGTCAAACTAATATTCCAACCAATCATTTCACTAACGTTCATGAATCTACCTGTAGCTCCACAGGAAAGCTGATAAAGAAAATATTCAGAATGTCTGGAGACGCCTGCTCTTGTTTGTAAAGACTCTTATTTGCCAAGGAAAGGTTGACTTTTTTGGCAACACCTTGCCTCACATTCTGCTGGTACATAAATTCATATCACAGACCTGCTTAGTACAAAAGTATTCTGCTGTTAGTCACTGGAATTGTTGAGTTCAGCTGACTGGAGCGGTAACACGCCTGTATCACTGCAGAGGGGAAGGGTAGAGCTACTTCTCCATTTTGGTTGCATCAGGTCTCCGAGGAACACACTCTTAAAAGTCACAAGCCCTTTATCACTAACCATTTTGGATATTACAACCCCATTGTCCAACATGTATTTATTTGATGTGATATTTGATTATTAGGCATACAGAGGGAAGGGAGCTAGAGCACATGTCGCTTGTTGCTTAACAAACTACTATCAGTGTGTCTTTTTACAAAACATTAATCCCCACATTGCTCCTCTTTCTTTCTTTCTTTCTTTCTTTCTTTCTTTCTTTCTTTCTTTCTTTCTTTCTTTCTGTCTTTCTTTCTTTCTGTCTTTCTTTCTTTACACAGAGCCATTTAAACAACCCTCTGCTTATTCAGACTACTAAACATGAAGTACTATAACTGTAGTTATGTGTGTAAAAATGTAAGCAGAAAGAAGAGAATATAGCTATTAGCTATGTCCTGTCGGGGTGACTCAGTGTAACATCTGTATCTGTGGCACCCATTCCCTTGGCATCACATATTGTGCCTTTTTGCTCTGCTGTCAGGGAGAGCGGATTAGGCCAGGAAAATGAGAATACCCCTGGTTGTGTTCATTTCTCTCCCTGCCTCATGGTTAAAATCAATGTGTGATATGGAATGTGGCTAAACCTCAGTGGTCTTGAATTGTTAAAACTGACTTAAATTGATCTGTTTAACTAAACTAAACTAACATAATTAAATTGCACTGTTTGAGTCGTTCAGTTACCTGTTCTATGTCTTAGTTCTTCTCATCATCAATCTGCTAGTTTATTATAAGTTAGTACCTGCTATATGTCTATAGATATCTATAAAGGGTTTATATGAAAGCATGCGCTCTTTAGTCTTATAGTGTACAGCTGTGAACTTGTGTATTTTCCCCTGCTGTATGTCTGTTCATGTCCACATTCTTCTTCTCTTCTCAAAATGTGGTGTCCTGTGTGCTGTGCAGGTTACACGAGGAGATCAATGACTTCTATGAGTACATCTCCCCACGGCCGGAGGAGGAGAAAATGAGGCTGGAGGTGGTGGACAGAATCAAGGGAGTCATCCACGACCTGTGGCCCAGCGCTGAGGTACACATCACCCCCAACCCCAAAAATGTATTAGCAGGGTGTGACAGACCCGATTTTTTTCTTTCTTTTTTTCCCATGTGCCATTGATAATCAGAGGGAGAATTTCCGGTGGCTATTTGCTTGAAAATCTTGACTGTAATCTGAAAGCTACACATATGAAGGACGCGACGTATCACCAGAAGTTATTTTGTTTTGGCTGAAATGGATTTGTAGGCTTGTGAAAATAGATTGTAAATTATATACATTGAACACAATATTTGGTGCACTGGTTGAGTACTTTGACTAAGGGTAGCTTGGACACCAATGGTCTCAGTAATTTACAACTCTGTTACCACAGTTATTGTAACAGCCAGGCTGTGTGCGATATCAAGGTAATGGCTATAAGCTTCAGCCTTTCTCCCTACTGCACAGTAATCTGTTTGGGCCATGTTAATCAGCCCACCTCAGGCATTCTTGTACCCACTGACTTTGATCCTGCTGATAGAGCAGTGTGCTCCGACGTGTGTCTGCTCCAAGCTTAGCAGCTCCTAAATTAAGTACACAATGCTGTACCAGTCCTGGCCAGCTTTATTCCTTTTCCACTGAAGAGTGAGCAGGGACAACTTGGTCGTCCAGTCAGAGTGATTCTTGTTTAATTAATTAATGAGTTTAGCTAAGTAGACATCCACCAGACACTTGCAGTCTGTTGCCATACAGAATCATGATCTCGTCAGGTATATATGGAAGCTTGTCTAGATCAGCTGTACCAAGAAATGTTTATGAAAGCTTCTCCATCGTATTTCAGCCGGGGTTTTAAAACGTTTCTTAAACTCTTAGACATTTTAGATATTCTGACCTACTAGTGATTGGGCACACTTACAGTATGGCACAAGAGAAAACACGGCTCACCTTCGTGACCATCTCACCTGCAGTTACCTCACCACTTCACAGAAGTCTTCAGGACTTAGTGTTCATTCATTTGCAAACATGGCTCTACAATCAGCTTAGCCCTGGACATGTGACTGGTCTGTAAACCAGAGTTTATACTACTGCTTGATGTGGGATGTAGGGAGGAGGTTTAAGGAAGGTAAGGTAGGGTCAAGGCTTTAGTCTATTTCTGCTCAGACGCCAATTTTTGCGTGCGCAGTGGGAGGTTAAAAGGTGGAAAGTTGAAGATATTTTAGTCACTTTAGTAGCATGCAGGTTAAGAGATCAGTGGCTATAAGGACTATTTTGTATGTAAACATCCTGCTAGTTTTGATTTCCACAATAGTCATTTTCCACATCAATGCGACACAAAACAAAGAATATGTGTTTGTTTCATTGATGCCATACATGTCTTTAATATCTCACTTAAAATAGTCAAACTATACACTCATTGTTTTTTTTCTTGTACGGTACAATTTGCAGTAGTTGTTCTACCACGCCTGTGCATATTATTTGGGCTTGTCATTACATCCACACTGTGTGAGGCTGTTATGTAATAATATTTGTGCATCTTGGAGAACAGGTTTTTGTATTGTGTAGCGTGGGAAGATAAAAAAAGAATGCTTACCTTAATGCTTGCTAGTTGACACACTTTGTTCTAAGTCCCGTCCATGTCACAGTCTGTCACAAAGAACTGTTAGTGCGTATAAGAGAAGATGTTAAACATGATGATAAAATTATTCAGGTATAAGGACTTTTTTTTGCCAGTTGTACAGTATTAAATGAATGTAAATTATTGAATCCATGAAATAAAAACATCTGTATGTGTGTATCCCCTCTCTCAGGTCCAAGTGTTTGGGAGCTTCAGCACTGGCCTTTATCTGCCAACAAGGTGAGCCATTTGGTTTCCTAAACCAGCCCAGAGATTTAAACACATGCTTGCTCTTTTTGTCTTGGCCAAACTGTGACTGTGAACTGGCGCCCGACCAAGAACTCAGATATGCTGAACTCTGTTGTGGTGAAAGTGCTCTGTCTCGCCAGAGAATCATTACCTGCTTTTGTTTTGAGTATCAAGTGTTTCAGTAATTTTTAGCGCTGCTGATTCCAGATCTTTTTAAAAACTTTATTCTGAGGGAGGCCCATGACCGCTGACAGACACCCAGAAACACACAACTGCCTACACACAATAATAACTCCCCCCTCAACACGTCACCTGGATTAGTGCACTCTTGACACCATACTGAGCGCTTTAATGGGACTAAGCTGTTTTGTGGAAGCATGCATGTCAGTGGGGGATGTGTGTCTGTTTGTGTGTGTCTCTTTCTAGCAACATTTGTCAAGAATCTATTTGTCTGTAATTCAGTTACAAGGTGCAAATACGCTGTGGACTTGTTTGCTTGTGTGCTGTTTGCAGTGGGTGCTTGTGTGTAACATTTCTGTACGTAGTAAACACAAGAGACACACACACACACACACACACACACACACACACACACACACACACACACACACAGCTTAAGCTGAAGGTGCACATTGCTTTTTCACAAGAGGCAAACAAAGCCACCTGTCTGCAGTGATCTACCATGTGGAGGATGTTTAAAAAAGGTTGTACTGTGCTTAATCCAAAGAAATGAATAGAAAATTAAAATGATATTGCAATGTGTTTTTGCTATGCTGCTATTTTGCTATGTGAGAAAAATAGAAATGCCCCGACATTGTACTTTGTCTTGAGTTGCTCTGGTATGTTGCAGAATGGACCTAAGTCAAACCTCTCTTTTTTTCTACCAGTGACATTGACCTGGTGGTTTTTGGGAAGTGGGAGACGCTGCCACTGTGGACACTGGAAGAGGCTCTGCGGAAGAGAAATGTTGCAGATGAGAACTCCATCAAAGTTTTGGACAAGGCAACGGTAAAACTGTTCTAGTTTTGTTTTGTTTTTATGGGAGTTAACTCAACAGTGGGTTTGATAAAATAACTGCTTATTTATTTAAAAACCTTTTCAAGCATACCCTTTTTTAGACTCTGTGTTTTCTGATTTAACTTGCAAATTCAGAGATTTTTGACTCTTTTGTCTCTAGCAACTACACCATATACGCATATTAGGTTTCATGACTTAAGTTTGTACTTCATCTTCTAGATGGAGTGTAATGTTCTGATATAATTACTGGGATAATAACTGGATAAGATGAAATACATGTTAGCAGTGGCTACTAAAAAGGACCTTTAGGACCTTATTATTTAGATTGTTTACTTTAAATTTAGTATTTTTGTCAGGCAAGGATTTCATCTGTAGTAATTTGCAGGTCTGTCAGTTGCACCATGTAAATCCACAAGTTAAACTTTCCAACTTGTGGCAGTTGTGATAATTAATAATAGTCAATAATCATTCTTTTAGTCATTAATCTGTATGATCTTGACAGTCTGCCATTAATTGACTAAGAAACTGTGAATGTCATTTGTACAGGCTGTTATGACATATGTGACATTTCCAAAACTCTGACTATACTGGTGAGCATACACGCCTTGCACACAGGCATGTGCACAGGCATGCCTCACAAGTATGTAAATGCCAAATGTGTATCTGTACTTTAGTACACCTCAGCTGTTTCACTGTACTCTGGAGATGCTGACAAAATTAAGGTAGTATATTTATATTGAACAGCGTCACAGACACGTTATTGCTAGAATTAATTAATTTAATTTCAGGACTTAAAGGATTTGAAAGCTTTGTCTTTGTTTCACTTTTGTTAGGGACTTTAAAGAGCAGATTAGCACCCTAAATCTTTGCTCAAGGATTTTAGTTAAGGATTAGATCAATAAATGTGGCTTTGTGTACAATTGCATATGTTTGTTGTTTTCAGACTTAAAATAGATTTAAATTACAATTATGGATTCAGATTTATTTACAATTGTCTTTTAGCACAATATCAGAGTTGTGTGTGGGCAGCTTGGTCTAAGTTCCTCTCTGACTGTGTGTAATATGTGTGTTCCCAGGTTCCCATCATCAAACTGACAGACTCCTTCACTGAGGTCAAAGTTGACATCAGCTTCAATGTGAAGAGTGGTGTTAAAGCTGCTCGGCTCATCAAGGAATTCAAAGAGGTACAGTTTGCAGATTCAGGGCTCTACACTGCTGCTTTTTCAGGAGCATGTGAAACTTACAGATTGACTTGTGCAATTTAAGATGAGAAAATGTGCAAAAATTCTATCCAGTGCTCTTATGTTTTTCATGTATCTTTGGAATATAAAACGTTCATGATTAATAAAATGTGCACATTGTTTAAGCATCATTGCAGCTTGCCTAACTTAATACTGAATGTAATATTGACATCCAATTGGTGCCCTTCATAAGGGTTTCTTAGTAACATATATAGCAGCACATTTCAACTAACATTTAACACTAGAGGAAGTCATTTGATTCAAAAACAGTGCTTAATGGAGATTTAATGTCTTGTCTGATTATATTGAGAGTAATTATTTCATAACTCACTTGAACTGGCATTGCTAACAGGTCAAAAAAGCAAGAAGATGTTAATTTTGTAACATTTTAGGTGGTGAATGCTTTGAATGAGCCTTACACACAGTATATTGTTGATCAGTGGGATAGTAAAAATTCTGGACATTTTTTACTTTAAATTCCAGTTTTCCTCTAGAGGGTGCTGTAGACATCAACATCTATTCCTTATTATGTCCTTACTGTGTCTGTTTTGTCCTTTAGAAATACCCTGTGCTGCCTTACCTGGTCCTGGTGCTGAAGCAGTTCCTACTGCAGAGGGACCTAAATGAGGTTTTTACCGGTGGAATTGGCTCCTACAGTCTGTTCCTCATGGCTGTCAGCTTCCTGCAGGTTAGATACACTTGGTCTTTAACAAGAGCTCTTAATATTTTCACAACTTAAGCCTACCTGTTAGAGCTTGGTTTAAGTACTTATTTTACTTCAGTGTTATTTTTTTCTGCTTCTTAACAGATATGAGGCCCTAAGAGAAAACTCTTTTTACTATTCAGTTATTGTTAGTTTGTCATGTGCCAATAGTTTATAAGATACTTGCTATTACTGTGATTCCTGAAATATCCATATTGCTGGAAACAACATGTTAAGATTATAATGTTAGTATGATAGTCTCATAGTAATCGTTGAAAGTCTGGAACAAGTCCATAAACACTGAAATTCCCACTATCTTAACCACCATGATCATTCTGACATCCACTTGCACCTTGTTCTTGTCCAGCTTCATTACAGGGACGATGTGTGCAGTCCCAACATCAACATTGGTGTTCTGCTCATTGAATTCTTTGAGCTCTACGGTCGCCACTTCAACTACCTGAAAACAGGCATCAGGATAAAAGATGGAGGTTGCTATGTTGCCAAAGATGAGGTTCAGAAGAATATGATGGATGGCTACAGGCCCTCCATGCTCTACATTGAGGACCCACTGCAGCCAGGTAGGAACAGTGAACACAGATGATAAAGGTTAGGAAGCGGGTTTGTCGCCTAAACGTCGAGAAATTGAATTTCCTTTCCAGATATCAGCATGGCATGAATGGGCTCATTGTCAGGTTCTCACATTTATACATTTTGACCATCTGTCTTGTGTCCAACAGACAATGACGTTGGCCGGAGTTCCTATGGTGCCATGCAGGTGAAGCAGGCATTTGACTACGCCTATGTGGTGCTCAGCCATGCTGTGTCACCCATCGCCAAGTACTACCCCAATAACGAGACTGAGAGGTAAGGAGCTCATTAAAGAAGCTGTGAATCACATATCAGAGAGGAGAGCCAGATGATGAGCCATTTCTAATGAATATCATCTGATTTGGATTAGTGCTTGATCCTTCACAGCATTCTTCAGAGCCAGTCAGTTTAATGTTACAGCATTTAGTCTTAAATTGTCACTGGTGATTTAATTTCAGTAAAATTAGCACGCTTCAGTTGTTGTTCTTGTCATGGTTGGCTTTATCTAATAATGAAAATATCAGGTCATTACCAGTAACATTTGCTTTCAGTCTGCTGTATAAACATTGTTATAACGTGTACGTCCTCATGTATCTCATCACAGCATACTTGGCAGAATAATCCGAGTGACACAGGAAGTGGATGAATACAGGGAATGGATCCGAAAGAACTGGGGGAGCCCGTCCCAGAATGATCTGCCACTCAACAGTATGTTCAAACGCTGACTTTAAAAATTATTATTAATGTAATTATTCTTGTTGTTCAGTTCAATTCAACTTTATTGTCTACATCACATCTCTGTAGGAAATGACGTCACACTCTTTGAGTCCCAACAACTCGATGAGTGCAACAACAACGTCCCAGATGACGACGATGTTGTTGTGGTTCTACCATCGGCCCCCAACAGCAAAAACTCCTCCAACTCCTCCTCTCCATCCCCTTCACTGCGCTCCTCTCCTTCGTCCTCTTTGCTGTCGCCTTCTTCCACGTCCTCTAACTCCAGCTCCAGTGATGCGGTCAGTCACACACACACACACACACACACACACACACACACACACACACACACACACACACACACACACACACACACACAAAGCCTTCAAATATTGCTATTATCTGTACTTATCTGTAGCAGCTGAAGCTTCATAAGGAAAATTTGTTTTGAAAGACTATTTCGTCATCTATTTTGCTGCTTTTCCCCAGGACTCTGATGGCACGCCGTGCAAGACAGCCAAGCAGCAGTCTGGCCGGGGCTCCAGCACCCACAGAGAAAAGTCAGCTGCTGTTAGTAATCACCGAACACAGAGCCACACTACTGGCACTCCATCTGGAAGCAACAAGGGAGGAAAGGTGCCCTCAGCCTTACTTTATATGTATACATGTAACGCACACCACGAGATTTAAAATAAAACAGATACAAAAACTGTTCTGTTAAATGTATGTCACTGAACACTCACTGATATTTCTTATAGCTGTAACACATTTAGTCATATTTTCTCATGAAGCATCCTTGATGACGAGATTTGAATTAAATGTAAATTTGTCAGATTTCTCCATCATGACCTTCCTATACTGTATTGAATACCCAAGGGAAATCCTGGAGAAACACTGATCTTGTCTTTGTGCTCTGACCCACCCCAGGGCAGGATGTCTCGTTCACACCATAAGAGTGGCCACCATGGGCAGCAGAGCTCGTCATCTAGTACCAAAAGTCATCCGAGCAACAAGCCACACCACCAGGGCAACAGCAAGAAGAGGAAAAATGTACGAGACTCTACACAAGAAGACCTCTGCAGATAGGGGTGACCTCGCCTGCCCTCCCCCCGTCCCCTGTCCTGTCTGCAACTGACTGACTGTCATGTCCCACTTCTGCTGCCAGACTCCAGCCTCAGGAGGCTGTTAGTAGTATTTAAACATCTACAGTTATCTGTCTCTCTGTCAAGCTTTTTGGGATGACAAGCAACAATTTCTAGCAGAAAAAAAAGAACAAAAAAAAAGAATCATTATAGGAAACGGGGTTTAATTTCTTGGACCTGAACTGAAATCAAAGGATAAAATGCTCATTTGCTTCTCAACAGCTTCTTTTATGGAGCAGTTTTCCTTCCCACAGCCAGCACCTACACAACATGCCTCTTGCGCCTCCTGCTGTACAGGAGTAGACAGGTTGGGTGTCGGGAATCTACTCTGGAGCAATACCTGGAGCTACTGGCTGGAAAATAGGATCAAAAATTTTATCAAAAAAAAGAAGAAAAAAGCAGATGGCTTAAAATGTATAAAAAATATAAATGTTATGTTGAACAGACAAATATATACACAGATTTTTTTAAGATGGTAACTTACAAATGCAATCAGTAAGAGTGGGACATAACTTATGCATGAGATTTCTTTTTGTTGGTTGATTTTTCTGTTGGTTTTTGTTAAGTCTAAACAGGTTATACAAAGATTTGTACAAAAACGCATCAGAAAAAAAAAGTTAAAAATACAAGTAAGAAGAGATTGTTTCATATGAGATTTTTACAAAATATACCGATTGAAGACATGTAAACATGCACATCTTGTGCCCGCAGCTTTTCGGCCAAAGCCAAGAGCTGGTTTGGGTCCCATTGCCAACATAAATCATCAGCATCTACTTTTACTCCTGGTTGCTCTCTGTGATTGTGCTACAGTGTTAAAACTTAGCCTTGAGTGAGCCAATGCTCACGTACAGCCCTATAGATGACCGGGTGAGAGATCATCATCTCATCTCAATAGCACAGCCACACCAGTGTAGAGGCTTTAAGACTATTAAGACTACAGGTTTAAATTAATAAGGGGTGATAATGGTTTTATGAAAAATCCTACACTTGAAAAAAAAAAATGTGTTAACAATACAACTGTGGGTGATAATCTGTTCCTTCGGTAATTTACCAACTACAAAATCATTTGTATTTGTTAAATGTATTTATTTTTTTATTAATTATATGAGCATAGTATGGATAAATGTATTATTAACATTAGAGCCCATATGTTTGAGTCCTATATTTGAAATAGGATAAATTGCGAGGGGGGGTGGGGTGGGAATATTCAGGTACAGTAAAATACCACCTTTATTATTTAATTGGGTTTTTTTTCATTGACAGTTGAGTGACCAAGTTACTTGGAAAAGTTTGAGAGAGACCATTTTACAAGTCATACAGTGGTAATTGTATTTTAATATGTGGCTGGTCTACTTACTTTAAAAGGGAGCGGATAGTTTTTTTTTTTTTTTTTTCATAAACTATCATAGAAACACACGTCTTCAATGTGTCAATCCCCCTCTGTCATT
Source organism: Seriola dumerili (assembly GCF_002260705.1). Classification (NCBI taxonomy): domain Eukaryota; kingdom Metazoa; phylum Chordata; class Actinopteri; order Carangiformes; family Carangidae; genus Seriola; species Seriola dumerili. Next base: position 9,886,146 of record NW_019174258.1, on the reverse strand, counting down.
GCAGTACAGCAACTAACCTGTAGATGGAGTCATTGCTCTGAGTCTTAATCCACACAGAGTTTGGGCTTGTATACTGCATTTGGACGGTTTATCGCTGCGTTATTTTTGTGATTGACCGATAATGTCCTGATATCTCAACTGAATGGGCAGCTGCATATAGAAAACTCGTTAAGCTGAGTGCTTGCTGGAGGGAGTAACACACCAAAGCACAGTGCAATTCTCCATTGTCTCTTCCAAATGTGACAAGAATCACCCACAGTGAAATCAAGTAGCCAGCAATAACTACCACCTTACATTATACATCACTACAATGTCTGCTGCAGCAACATGATGCCTTGCTCATTCCCGAGCAAGTTTAATCTTCTGTGTTAAGACAGTGAAGCACATTTGAGTCCATGCACTAACTCACAGCCTATTATATTTAGTGTTGAAATGTTTAAAACTACGGTTCCATGCCCCCCACCACCACCACCACCATCCCCCAGCGCTACAGTTGCGGTTTAAATGCAGTATATAAACGCTGGTCTTGTGGTAGACGGACAAGGAGAAAGGCAAATGAAGTTAGCCGTGCCATCTGAATGTCCACTGACCATCTTTTTTCACTGCAGGAAGCCTTCAAACCCAACTGTACTCATCTGAAATTTGTTTCTCTGCAGCTATTACAATTCATGCAATAAAAACAGTACAATTAACCCGCGTGTTGAGAGAAGTTTTTGCTTTGCCTCCGATTTGTTTTCTGACTTTTTTTTCTCTCTGTATTAGTGTTAATGCTTCACTATAAAGTCCACATACTGAGAAATAATTTGAGATGAAAAGTAGCGTAACAGTAATATTAAGAACCGTGTGTGTCAGAGATGATGGAGGTGGGGCGTCCTCGCTCAGAGCAGCGCGCACACGGACAGTTGTAGAGGAGCACGGGGACCACAGCACGCTCCCCAAGCTTGCGCCTACCGGTTATTTATGTACATTTATCTCCGGGACTTCGAAACCTGTCAGGTAAGACACAAAAACTTCGTTTAATAGTAAAAAACTGCGACTAATGAAACCTTACAACCTGAAACCCTCCTAGCAGTCGCCACACCGTATACGGGAAGGTTAATTGTCTCTTCCCTTAAATGAAAAAGGTAATAGACGTTGTTTTTGAGCCGAAAACTTCACCTCTGCGAAGACCTTTCGATTTGATCCGAAGTTCATTCAAAGGAGAGCATTTTTCAAGAGTTGGGAGTAAAAATGTTCGACTTAGTGGGTTTTTGTGCCGCGTTTTCACCTGGCTGCTCCTGCCATCCAGAGTCTTGATGCTGAGTTTAGTGCATTTCGGGTTACTTAAGATAGCTAACGATGCTTTTTACTTTAGCTCACTTGAAGTGAGATGCAGTTTAGTTGACGCTAGAGCCTCGAGGCTGAGTACATGTGTTGTCTCACCGCTGTTTGTCAGCAGCTCATGTCTGTATTAAAAGAAAAAATAACCCTGAATGAGCAGAATGAAACCACACTGATATAGCCTCTGTGTTCATGACAACTTTCCTACATATTTCTTCAGTGTGTGCGTTTTCTGAGATATTTTTTAAATTCTAATAATTTCTTTAGGATACACAGACAACAGTAAAACCTATAGAAGTCTACTAGTCATCTTGTGTTGTCTTTTGTCAGTGATTTGGTGTTCTTCCAAATAAGACTGACCCCAAAATATTTTCAGGGCAGGAAATGTTTGTTTTTTTAGTTCTTTAGTTTTTTAGTTCCAAGTATGCAAAAGTGCTGCCTTGCTGTCTAAGATGATGACTTGGAAGAGTTTATCTCTTCATATCTCCCAAGAACATTATGCTCATGGGCCTAACAGGATTAGCACCTATTGCCACATAAAACAACAGTAGTTGAACAATAAAAATGCCCTAGGATTATAAAAGATGCAGCTGGTTTATTGTAGCTGGTACAATACTGCTTTGCCCTTTAGTCCTTGCATCATGGATGGTTTTAATTAAACAAATTAAGAGTTTTCAAACAATGTCAGCATTTTTTGACCTAAATCAGTCATACACAGTAGGACCTAGACATAGTCATTCAAAGTGGTGCAGTCATCTCCTGTGTTTAATTACTGAGTTTTAATACCACAGAGCTGTTGCTTTTACCGTGGAGCTGTGTCATGAAATGGCATGAGAAAGCAAAGTTAGTAGCTTTTAATGAAACTTAAGTAAAAGATCATCAACCTTGAATGGTCAGTTCACCCATTTAGAAAAATCTCACTTATTCTGTCAGTTAGTTTTGGTTTTGTGTGTCTGGATATGAGATTTCTACAAAAATCCCCGATAAAATGAGGTTGAACTGAATTTTGTTAATGGTCAGAGTAGTAGTTTTATGGTTTACAAATTTTGTTCTTGTGGAGTTGACAACTGTTCTAAATAGACAACAGTGGTGGTCAGAGTCAACCTCCAGTGTTTATATCAACCTAGCAGTGTGTAATGTGTTGCATGCATGTAATGCTGCAGGATAGCTGATGTAATCGCTGTTAATGCAGAGATCCAACAAACAGATATCAGTTTAGGATCAGACCATTTGTAATGGTTGGGTTTTCCTGAATTGTGTAGCTGTAAAAATAAAACATCAAACATCATCAGGCACTTTGATTCCTCACTAGAAAATATGAGTGTAGTTCTGCTGATTAAAGCTGTTTGCTAAGGCTTAATAGCTGTTGCTGTTTGCACTGCAAACTGAATTCCTTGTTTTATGTTTGCAGAGAATGGGAGTATGAAAAATGTGTAAACCCTGGGATCGGATGGTAAATGCGTACCTGGCAGTATAATTCAGTGCACATAAATACATTTGGCCTCATGTTTCTGTCCATGGAGCATACATAGTGTCACCATCTGTATACGGATGACGGACATTACAAGTATGTGGGGTGTGTATCATTTGGATGATTACATCACTAATCCTTGTCAGCTTTGCTCTAGTAAATGGAGGTAGATTATGGGGTTACCAGTAGCTGGTTTTCTGAGATGAGGACAGAGTGTCATCACTAAAAAAAATCAAGTGAGAGAGCAAACACTGAGCATTGGTTGTTGAGGCATGGAACTGATTTATTTGACTATAATAGGTATACAAGACTCCAAAGTGGCACTGTAGTAGGATGGGGTTAAATTATTGGTCATGAATCAGTGGATCAATGCACAGCTGCCATGCATAGGGCCTCTCATAGAAAAGCTGTAATCTAAATTGTGACACATACATTGGCATTTGCCATTTGTGTTCAATTATCCATTGTGATGCTGTGATGTATCTCATTCTGACATGATGGGAAGCTTGTTGTGATTGTGCATGTTACTAGATTGATTTTACAGTTTGATGGATCTGGACAGGGACCATCTGTTGAGGGTTGTGCTGCACAGACATACACATGCTCACACAAACAAAAAACTGTACTGTTCAATGTGATGACAGAGTCTACTATCCTCATTGTTATTTTGTGACAAGTCTCTTTAATAACCAGTGGTAAAGTTGTTTTGTGTTTCTTTTTCCTCTGTCATGCAGCCTCAGCTGATCATGTAGGCAGCAGAAAGCAGTGTTTTCCAAAGTGAGGTTTATGTACTGTCAAGGATCTGTCAGACTTGTTCAAAACAGAGCATTTATTTGAGAGAATCTTTAATTTTTAGATTATATATTAACTGCCTACACTGTTATGTAGCACGCATAGTAAAAACAGTGATGCATTTGGAGTCCCTGGGACAAAATCAGATGATTTGGGCTTTTGTGGACTAATGTGGATCGATTTAGACATCATCATTATCAATCTGTATCTTGTAGGTGTGGGTTTACTAAATCTGACCAGGCTTTGTCCACGGCTCCAAATGAACTGGTGCTTTTCTCTTTTGATAAACAAAGTGTTGGTTTAGTTTGACTCCTCATGAGTTTTTACAATTATACAAATCATATGCATTAGTGGCAAAATTAGTTGTTTTATACATATTCACTGATGCTAAAGAGAATGCTAAAGAGAGACCTGTGTAGCTTACCTAAATACACACACATAAACAAATCTGCTAATACACATGCATTCAATGCATGCACAGTCTGTGCTTGACAATGACTGACAGTGACCTTGACAGGAAATATGGAGAACCTCCACAGGAAATGTGAATGTGACTTCTTGCAGGTTTTCTTTAGAGCTAGGGTTGACACCATCTGTCAGGCAGAGAGACGCACGCGCTCTCTTCTCTTCACTACTTCTTTCACAATCTTTCTTAAACTGCAGATAGCCATCTTCTTTTTCGTTATAAAGGTAAGGAACATATTTCTTTTCCTATAAGAGTTATTCAGGAAGAACTATACAATCATAGGAAAGTGTCAGACAGTATCTTATTTGTGCAGTGATACTGTAGTAAACTCCACCCAGAATAATTTTGAAGCGCATGTCGGATCTGTCTTTGTTTTTAATAAAGTGTGTGTGTCAGGAAAAACCTACTGTACCTCTTTCAACTGTTTGAGACTTTCTTCCTATCTCTGCCTCAGGAGAGAAATGACATCCAGGTCTGTCTTCTCTAAACACACACACACACACACACACACACACACACACACACACACACACACACACACACACACACACACAGTCTGATTGCTAGACATTTTCTGTTGTCATTAGATGCCGTGATGTTTTCCAAACGTATCTAGTCACTCATAGCACTGATGAGTTCACTCTACTTCTCCCCACTCTCCCGTCATTGCTGTCTTTGTCTCTCATCTTTCATCCTCACTTTGTCTCATCCACTTCCTGAGAGAAACCCCCTCAGGCTTGAAATGAGAAGGGTTTCTCTTGGTGGACAGTGTACTAATCCCTGAACACACACTGGGGACTAATCGGACTCATTAACTCTGACTCTGGTGCTCCTAGCCAGAGATCATTAGTAATCCCTCCTCACCACTGCGTTTTCCACCCATATTATAAATGCTGTTTCTCTTTTCCTGTGCCGCTTTTCATGTAAATTAAAAGAGACATCAAACATGTTACCTGTACAAAGTGGTTTTGTGATGCTGTAGTTGTTGTTTAGTTAAGAAGAAACAATGGTCCACTTTCAGCCTCAAATTTCACCTCAGAAAGGATGGAAAAACATTGGTCATCAGATCATCAGTCAGTGATTCAGGCCACTTACTGTCAGGCTCACTGAAACCACCAAACTCTCTGGATTGTTCTTTACACTAATTAAGCTTGTTTGATCTATTTAAAGTGAGCCTAACCTCATCTCGTACCTACTGGTCTAAGTGAGTGAGGTTAGAGTGTTGGGTGGAGATGACCTTTACTTTGTTGATGCCTCTCTCATTTATCACTCCCAGGATTTCCCCCATATTGTGCTGTGAGATTGTAGGAAACTTCCCTCTGTAGAAAAATAATGAACACGAGCAGGACGCCATAGGAACGAGGTTGTTTAGAGTCAAACACTCAAAGATCTCCGTCACTGACATCATCAAATCTTCAGGAGATGCAGTCTCACTGTTTAACTGTCCAGTCAAATCTCTGAGCAGGCGGAGGGTTTTTTTTCATGTTGAAAGCTTATTTTTCTCACTTTAACCTCTTGACAGTTTGAAAGACAAGACTCTTGCCAGTTTGCAACCACCTAAATTCATGCTGCTAAAATCAGCAACTTAAACTCGATAAAATCATAACTGATTGTGGTAATGCTTGGCACACATTTAAATGTCAGTCAGTCTCTTTCTAAAACCCTGCAAACAGATAACACATGCTGACTGTCTGATGTTCTGCCCTGCCAGAGTTATACCTAATCTACATATCAATTAAAAAAAGAAAAAACTATTGATTGACACATAAATCATCACTGGTGCAGTAAAGTGGATTTTTTACAGTCAGTAAGTTGAATCAAGATCACTTGTTTGTAATCAAGGTGTGACAAGTGGTTTTAGGTTAAATACACCTGTATCTGGAAAGGACAACATCTGGTGAGTCAATTTCCCTCTGAAAACTACATCATGAAGACAAAGGCACGTTGTTTAACAAAAGCACAATTAGTGAAAGGATATATAAAGGCCCTGAATATCCCTAAGGGCAGCACAGTGACTCAGTGGTTGGCACTCTTGCCTCTCTCCAAGGAGGTCCTGGGTTTGAACTTGACTTGACAGGCTGAGGGTGTTTCTGTGTGGATTTTGGATCTTCTCCCTGTGTCTGGTTCCTTCACGTGCAGACATGTTGGTTAGGTCAACTTTCCAGTTAGCCGATAGTGACATCACTGTTGCAAGTAGACATAGACGAGCTTAAATGAAAGCAATTATTAATAATCATTTGGTTAAAGTAAAAAAAAAAAAAAAAGGTCACCTGCAAAGCACTAGTTCATGTTGTTATTTTTTATTTTATTTTTTTGCAGAACAAATGTGATGATTGTGTGAATCATTGCGATTCCCATTGAAATTGCGCATCATTATTCTCTGAAACTTGGTGACTTCCAGACTTTCTGCCTTTGGCAGCTGAATAGGGCAGATTTATATTTGTATATGCAACTCTGCACATCCTGGTCAAGTTTTCTCTTAGAAGACACTGCAGAATCTACTTCATTATCAAACTGTTAATGCATAATGCCTAGCATAGCCAACAGTGGAGAGATGACGAAAACCAAGGGGAAAGAAAGATGGAGAAAGACATGCAACAAAGATCCTTGACCAGACATGAACCGGGACATTGTTGTTCATGGTCGGCACCTTGACTGAAAGATCATAAGGACTTCCTGAAAACCTGCTTTTAGGGGATTAGAAGAACCATGTTTTTTAACAGTTCCTAACACACTCTCTTCTTCCTGATCCCACTCTGTTTTCATGTACGCCCTGGGTACCCATGCCTGCCACCACAACAAAAGGGCCACTGTAACCTCTTTACTTCACATTTAGTTGAATACATCTATGTGGTATGTTGAGGTGCCATTCATTTAATGTTTTTTAGACTGAGCAGGTCTGTGGAAATTATTTGTAGTTGATCTACAGACTGACATTTTTCAAAATGCTTTCCATATGCTTCAAAATTTGCCAGTAATGCTTTAAAAATGATAGTGCTGTAGCACCCTGAATGTATAGATTGTTGGTATATTAACACATGTATTGTATTTTTATTGTATATTCTATTGACATCATCTAGCCCCTATTTTTTCACACACATTTGTTCAAGACCGCTAATGTATCTTGCTCAGGAAAGTTCTTCAGCGGCCATAAAAGGCCATGCCTTCTTTTACTTCTGCTGTTAGGAGAGGATCAGTGCCCCTGAGATGGGATGTTTTGGAGGGCCATTAGAGAAATGCCTCTTCACCCTATTGTCTGTTAAATTGTTCCATTTCCTGGGCAACTTCTCCGCCCACAGCCCCTTTGTGAAAACACTAATTACAATCTGCCTTCAGCAGTTTTGTCATAAAACGTATTTCAATGTCAGCACACATTCAGAGTGAATCATTTATTTATAACCGGAAAGATACAATCAATTATACATTCAGAATCCTAAATCTTGCGTAATATGCCTATAATGCACTTGCATGAGATAATGTGGATTCATATGAAACAACCTTGTGTGTCTAGATCAAATGCTGCGTCAAATGTTGAAATACCCTGCAGCCAGTATGAGTCGACGCATGCCTCCTGTGAATGCTCGTTTGAGTGTGGATGGTGCAGATGTGTGGGTGTCTTGCTCTCTCTCTCTTTTCCCCATTTCAATTTCAATGTTTTTTGTGCTTGCTGTGGTTCAAGGACATTATGTAATGCTTATGAGAGCACCCCATCTGGAGAAGTGCCATTGAGACACAGAGTTTGCAGAACTCACTTTAGAGCTGAAAAACAGCTTACCTGCGAAAGACATTAGTAACTGAGGACACTAAATGAAAAGAGGAATTTGCAGTGCAGCATGTAAAAAGCTCTTAGTCACACCAAATCTTTGTAACCCTGTGATTACCCATTTTGAAGATTTTAGATGAAGTTTTAATATTTGAGAACTTACTGCTAATATCACTTGTCTTATGTAAATATAGGTCTACTCTAATGCATCAGCTTCCCATGTAGAGCTTAATAGTGAAGTATGTAATTATGCAGTTCTGCTCTTTGTTGATGCTGTTTCATGTTGTTGTATGAGTCTGTGCATTTGCTCTTTCAGAAATGTGTAATGTTTGCATGCCACAGGGGGGCTTGCGGTGCTTTGCTGCATCAACAAGCCACTCATTGTGCTCAGCTGGTTAATGAGTGATTAGCCAGGGTTGGCTTTCTGAGAAGAAGAGCTGGTAGATGACTTATCAAGTGAACAGACACTCAGATACAAGAGAGAGATGCAACTGGATAGAGACTGGATGATAGTGCCGAAATGATTAGTTGATCAATCAATTGACAATAAATCAATTGAAAATAATCAACAATTTAGCTAATCGATTGTTGATTTGATTCATTCAATCATTTTTTAATCAAAAAATTCAAAAAAATTGCAAATATTCTGTGGTTACAGGTTCTCTTCCAGCATTAGTTTCTGTTGCTGTGCCACACAACACTTACCACATGCCTCCTTTGTAAGGCTGCCATATGGGCCACTGCTGTCACCATTTGGGATGCAATGGTCCAATGGAGCGACCCAAAGGATTAGGTTCAGATGTCACATAGTCAGTGGAATGCTATTCCATTAATGAAGTATGGGTAGCTAGCCTATCCTGTGATGCTCTCTTGTCTACTAGTTGACACAAGAATTATACAAAGAAGTTTCATCTTACAATAGCTGTTATTCTTAAATCGAAGTGTATCATCTTTCAACTTCTGTATAATTAAAAACTACATTGAAAATATGGACTTGAAAATACAACCTCAATGCACCATAAGCAAGTACACCTGTTACCACTGCAACAAGTCAGTTAACCTGTGATTTCAAGTTGAGGCTAATTGCATGAACAAGGTTATAAAATAATCTGTGAACACCACAGCTTTCTCAGTTTTGGCCTGAGTTGTGTCTAATGCAACATGGCTCCACATGATAAGGAATGGCCTGAACAAGTATAGTGCCCTCCGTGAGACATAGTGGTGAAAGGGACACATTTATAGTCGTCACCATAAATGCAAGTTTGGATACCCAAAAAGATTCCCAGTTTCAAGAAGCTTGGCTGGAGAGAAAATTTCCAACATCATAATGATCCTAAACACACAGCAAAAATCACACTAGAGTTTGCAAAGAAGAAAAAAGTGAAAACCTGGACCTCGTCAAGTATGTCCTGAGTTGAATCCACTAAAACACCTGTAGAGGATTTTAAAGGGGAAGATAGAGCGACAAAAGCCCCTCTAGCAAAGAGCAGCTGAAAAGAGTTTTGTTGCACTTGCTAAATATGGACCTTTCATTATAGTTTAGTTTAATTAGTCAAACATGTCTGTTTTTCATAATTAGCTTCATTCTTCCAGGGCTTTGGCTGTAATTACTTAACCTTTTACCGATACTGTGTATTGTTTGCTAATTTTGTTTGTCCTGACTTAAATCAGTGGTTGTTTTCATAATAGCATCCATCTGTGACTAATTGTGCAGTGGCTGCAGGTTCCCTTTTTTTATGAAGCTGTCCTTGCACCGTTGTTAGGGAAATGAGTCACTGTTGCCAAGGAAGTGAGATGGTGTGCGGTCGACTGCATGTCACAGGCTACGGTCGGCTTTCACCCAAGAGCAATCAGAGTACTGAAAACCTGCGTTCTTTTTTGACGTTCTCTCTCTTAAGAAATGCATTCAGATTTGAGGAATAAAGAGAGAAACAGAGAGAGGAGAGTAGAAAGGTGAAGAGTGCAAAAAGAGTGGGAAGGGCAAAATTGTAGGATTGGTAGAAAAATATTTGTCTCTCTCCTCTCGGCTCATTTACAATATTTAAAAATTTCAGGGCTTAAAAAGTGGTGCCATCTGCTATAGAGTGATTGACAGTCAAACACACACATACCAGAAAGACTGTTGGTGAAAGCACATTTATAGGGGCTGCTTAGACATGCTAAAGTCTACATGGTAAGTTTTTGAAGGTGATATTGTAAGCCAGAATTTAGTTCAGAGCACCGGTTGCTAACATTTGACAGTATACTGAACAAAAAGCTCTCTCTGTTCCTCTTTCAGATTAAGCCTGTGTGTGTGTGTGTGTGTGTGTGTGTGTGTGTGTGTGTGTGTGAGAAGATTTGGAAGGTTTTGAACCATGCTTTTAATGGTTTTTGTAAATTAGGAAGTTCCAGTGTCCTCCAAGCTGATTGTGCAGAACAAAAAATGTTGCAGTTTCAAGTGAAGTAAAAAGTAGGTAGACGGTAATGTCTGACCCAAAGATTACGGTTGTGTCTTTTTCTTTGATTTAATTGACAACAGTTTCTGTTGGTGGCTGTTGTACTTTGTTCAACAGTTTTAATCACAGCTGTATGAACACTTTGACTAAGTCAAATACAGTATTAAATAAATGTTACATTAATTAAAGGATTCTGATCCATGTAAAGACCAAAACCAACCAGGAAGTATTGTGTGTGTGTCCAAAACCTGATACATCTTATTCCTCTGTGCCAAATAGCTCCATTGTTAAAATAATCAATTTGATTATTTTAACAACAAATCTGGGTGACATGTTCCTTCAGTCCAATGAAAATGTGTACTGTAATTTGCTTTGAGTAAATACCGCCTACACTATTCTGGCACTGTAAATACTTGCTAGTGTTCCAAATGAAAATAGTCCCCAACAAATGCTCTATTTCCTGCTGCTGGATTGTTTTCAGGGTTGGTCACAGCATATCTCAATGGATCAGTATTGGTTAAAATAAAGCCATTCAAAATCTGATCCTTTCTTTACTGTGTTTGTCTACCTCAGCCTTCTAGTGTCACAATGATTCTGTCCTTTACCCCAGCCCGGCTCTACAGCATGAGTGTTTGGATGAGTGATGTTGAGTTCTGACATTTTTTGGCAAAATACAAGATTCGATGAGCTCAAATGGTAATAAAAGAGCACTGTAGAAAACTTCCTGGTGACAGTTTCTCATTTTCAGCCAGCGCTAACTGTAGCTTTTGCTAGTTAAGATGACAAATGTCTCCAAAAGGAGGTCATATCAATTGATGCTAATTAATGTTAATTCCATGTCTAACTTGGTAACAGACCAAAATTACATTTGGCTGTTGTTATGCCTGTGTGTTTTCTGCAGATGGTGTCTGTACTCAGCCAAAGATTGTGTATGAGGTAAAAGAATCATCACCCTGTAACACCGCTGTACAGGACATGAGTGGAGTGTTTCTGTAGGTCCAACAACTCTATCCCAGCAATATGTCTTCTCTCTTGCTCGTCAATTCTAGGTGTTGCATCCTCTTACTTAAACTTTCACTCATATCATATCAATAATTGGATTGAATGGATGGATTGGGGCCAGGATCTTGATTGGGACATTACCACAGTGCCCTGCTATTTTAGGAAATTCTTTAGCCTCTTTTCATTGGCTGCATTGTTGGTTTTGGTCTTTCCATGGGATTTGTAACAAGAATATAGAATATCACCACACTTACCCTTCAAGATAATATCTGGTCAAACTCAAGTATACAGGACTAAGAATCTCACTAAGCATCTAGTGCTTTGTTCATATATCCAAGTACCTAAAAATTAGGGAAATTTCATACTCAGTCCCAAGCTATAGTAACATTATTGTTTCTAAGGAGTGTTATGTGCATATGAAAGCTAGCCATTAGCTAGCTCTTGAACAATAGCTACCCTTTGCTCCTGTTAAATGCAGACATAGCATCCTTTTTAGTTCTGGTTTGGGTCATACCCTCAACACATAAGATGAATTCTCCACACCAGGATGAGATTGTCTATATGCAGCACAGAGCGAGACTGTGACTCATATTTGGGAGGGGCTGCAGTGAAACTCAAGCAAGTTACTTTGACAAACGAAGCACAGCAGACAGATGCTCAGTGGGAGGAACCTTGCCTTCACCCAACTCAGCCAAAACCTCTTCTTCCCACTCAGCCGCAGAAACCCCAAGAAGGGTGCTGCTGCCTGTAGACATTCCTGACAGTGTGGCTGTTCAGCAGCGATGCTTTCATGCACATTCCTTGGCTCGCAGTGGCAAAGCGTAAGGGGTGGCTTTTACAAAACTTGTAACTATAGCCATGCTGCATACGGTAAGGCTGCCACAGACAAGGCCTACATTGAGAGTCAGAGAAAGTAGTGTACCGTTGGAGAACGCAGAACCAATATAAAGACCACCATGAGGTAGAGACTTGACTTAGTCTGTTCAGCACCCGTCAGATGTGAGTTGTATGAAAGGTCTGGTACAGGAACAAATATTGTAAAAGTGCTAATGAAGATATTCAGTGGAGAGACAAGGATGCTATTAGTTAAATCCTCAGGCTCCCTCCCTCCAGTCATCCATAGCTCCAAGGAGGCATTTGAGGTAATGAGACCCCTCTGTGTTCCTTCTGCGTCACTCCCACCGTCTGACCTCTTGACTGCTGCACAGCTATAATTGAAGGCTTAGCAGAATGTGCCATGCCATGCTTATAGCACATACAGTCAGCATTTTTTTCCCTGTCACACACGTATGATTTTTTTCTTAGCATCATTATTCATACAATTCTACACATCTACACCAATGAGTCACTCGATCAACCTTGTGCTGAGGCAGCTGGGTGTTAAAAGTTTGGCTTAAGTGAAATTCAGTTTTTCATTTTTCTTGCCTCTAATGGAAAATCTGCCCTTTTATCAGAAGCATCAAGTAGTCACAGCTCAGTACCAGTGGGCCAGCTCCAATTCTAAGGTTTGTGCCTTGATCAAGGACAATAGCAGGAGTATTCATTGGGCTTAATGCTGAACTTGCTTGTCTTTGGGAGGAAACCCATGCCAACATTGTGATGCAACACTGCTAACCACTGAGCCGCCAGTGCACCATAAATCAGTTTTATATGGCTGGCCCCTGAGAAACTCAGCTGGTGCACTCAGGGTTTAAGTGCTTGGCTCAAGGGCAACTTATCAGTGGTGTTGTGTGGGATGTAAGAGTGTCGCTCAACACCCTGCAACCCCCCCCCACACCCCCCACACCCCCTACCCCTCTTGTAATAGCACTGTTGGCTGGCATCAAGACCTGTACCTGAACTACGTTGTTTGGCCCTGGCTGGATGGTGTAGTGCATGTAGGTGTGTGTGAGGGTTTTTGGACAGGGTGTCTTTTGATAACACTCACTGGACCTCCATATTTGAGCCAGAGCCAGGCAGCTGTTGCAGTTTATGCAGACAAGCTGACTCTTCCTTGCATGTAGCTGCATATTTTCCTTGTTTCAAAAGAAAGTAACATTTTTTATGTAGATATGACTAGTTGTATATACAGAGGTTCGTACTATCCCCAGATCCCACCCCTCTCTGCACAGATGCTTTGAATAACAACATGCTTGTGCACCCTTACTGGCTTACCACCCACAAGCACTACATGAACAATTCCTCTACTATGGTAAAAGCAGTTTGTAAGAATATTTCTGTCTACCATAATGTTGCCCATGTAAATCAACACATATCACTATCAAAATGTACTAAATTGTGCTTTCAAAATTGCAACAGAAAAAAAAATGAATTGAAAGAAATGGCACACATGAGCATGGAGCATGTTCAGGCAGGCTGTTGGTGACCACAGAATCAAAGAAGTTTATTCAAGTCACATGTCTGTGAAACGGTTGATGGACTGCCACTGAATACAAACTAAAGTTATAGCTACCTAAGGTGCATATAGTGGTATCTAGTGTTTGGCTAAACATGGAAAAATATTTGTTCATTAATCAACCAATGTATTTTTGATATAGTTCTGTAAATTTAATGCACAATTACTCTTTATGTGCTTGAAATAATCATTTGGGGGGAAATAAAATGTAAAAGGGGCATTTACAAAGGACTTTGCAACTATTTTGCAGAAATCATAGACTCCAAGTGTTTGTTGTCACCAGCTAAGAGGCTGTCTACTCTTGCTTTAGAAATATTTTTGCCACCCTCATCAGAACATTGTTCTTCTGCTGAAGTATTCTTCTTCTGTTTATTGCGCTGCATGTTGAAAATATTGAAATTCCTGAAACATTAGCTTTCAGGATACATTGATACTTACTAGAATCTACTACCAGCCTACTTACCCATACAATACTTCTTGAGCCACTGGCTGGCCCACAACCACAAAACATAGTAGATTCACTGGCATGCTGCCATGTTATCAATTAGGCAAACATTGGGCTGTTTTCTTGCAAATGTTAAATACTTTTCTTAATAATCAAACCAAATTTGTTTCATGGAAAAGCATATTTTTGTTTCCATAGTCTTTTGTGATGTTTATTGTCTGAGGCACAATGCAGTGACAAGTAATAAATGCCTTCATTCACATGTTGAAATGTTCATATATCCAATGTATCCTAACCTTTCACAACTTTAACTGTGTATATATAGGTCCCATAAGCTCCTTTGATATCAATATCTTTGTGTTAGACTCGTATTTCATTTTCCGCCCCTCCTCTTTAGAGCTGAATGGTGAGGCTAAATCATCTAAAGCATTATAGCATTTTAGCTTGAGTTGCTATATTGCTCCATAGCTCTTAGGGTCACATGCTCAGTAATTTTTGCAATGCTCAGTGTTTTTATACCTTTGAAATTTCCTTTAGCAAAAACCTCTTCTATACACACACCATGGCTGTGGCTCTTACCTTTCTTTGCGCTCATCGGTGATGTGCTTTCAGTGGGCCTATGTGCTGTTCAAATGCAAACTTGCGTATGTATAAGTACATCTTATGAATTGTAATTTGAAAACTTTAAATTTTCAATCAAAAATCAAACCAGAATCTCAAATATTAATCTTTTTCATCTAAATGCTCTGGATATTTTTTGCTTTTGCTAAAAGATGACAGATGTGGCCTTGTGAGAGACAGACATTAAAATCCTGTTTCAAACCCTAGCCAGTTTTGATTTGCTTAATTTTTTTGTCACTCTGTTTGCAGTGCTTCTTTTGAAGACCTTGAAGAATGCAAAAAGAGAGGACACAGTGGTGTGCAGCAATGAGCTGGAATGCTATCATAGCCACATCATTTGATATAGCCTAACACAATAATTAAATATCGCAGAGGATGAAGTCACATTCTGCACTGTATGTACTCAACCAGGGAATTTTAATCCCCTCAATCTAAAAGCTTTAGTTTAATTTCACACTAATGAACCACTGTATTTGAACATCACACTGGGCAGCATGAGAGTTGCTGTACTGTGTTCCAGCAAAAGCACTGCGGGAATTGGTGGTCTTATCTGTCTCATGCTATGTACATCCTCAGTAGTGCTAAACAACTTCAAGACCATGCATGATCTCCATAGTGCCGGACTTTGAATTACCCATTGTCAATTAAAAGGCATAGTAGCATTTAGGCAGAGACTTTATATAGTAGCACAATACTCGCACATATTATGATATAGCATGAGAACAACTTTACCTTATCCACAGTAGAGGGAATAGTGCAAGACTTTAGGCACTAAACTACATGTTTTGTGTCCTTCTACATACAGCAATGGCCCTATTATCTGTCAGTGGAACATATGAACATGTTACATATGTTATTGTTACAAAATTCTGTTGTCCAAAATGTTACAAGTAAATTATAATTAAAAATGTAATGGTCTCTTAAGTGTACCGTACCATAAGTGCATATTATAAATATATTACAGTAATACTTTCATGTGGTTAGTGGATATAATGCATAAAAAAGGAAGAACACTACAGGAAGCCTAAGGAATAGTCATCTGAACACTTGATCACAGGTCTGCTCAAGATACAAATATTTTGCAAAATATCACATCAATGATGATTTATTCACCAGTCTTGTTGATGAATAGATGAACCTTTTTCAAAAATGTTTATTGCTGTTGAAACAGGAATTTTACTGAATTATCTCCATTCATTAACAGTAACAGAACTTTCAAAATTCTGATTATTATAGGGATTTCTTCGTAGAACGAGCAGGCCAAATTACTGATAAAACTGCAAGAATGCTAGATACACATCATGGAAAAGTTTACTTAAGTGTTTTTAATATGAAGAGGATTCCTTTCACAATTAACTTTAAATCAACTTTCACTTTTCAACTTGGGAATGCAAGCATAGTCCATTTAGAATACTAGTTAATTTACCCGTGAGTTGACGCCAATCTGCAGTATGCATGTCTTTTTTTTTTTTTTTTTTATAAAATGGTTTTGTAAATATAAGAGATTGCCATAATGGTCTGAAGCCGAATGAAAATAAAATACACGTGTACTATATATAGATGCATGTGAACACACTCATACTGTCATACAGTATTTCTGCATATACAGCAGTCTGATAACCTCCCATTTTCTTGTGAGATTGTGTAATAGATATTGTGTAATTCCATTGTCAATGTACTGTGTAAATCACTGCTGTCAAGGCCCCATTAACCTTAATTTGCCTTTAATGTGGAACAAGACCTCACCCTGTTGTACAAACATTCATGAGCTAATTTAGAGAAGCTAAAATACATTTACAGACACAGTACATGTGACGTGGGTGTGCACTGCATTCAGAAAGTATTCAGACCTCTTCACTTTTTTCACATTTTGTTATGTTGCAGCTAGGGATGTGTACGAGTACTCGTTGATGTCATGTGCACGTATTGTTTTTGGCTACAATAGTTCAACTCAGTTGGTGTTATGTGCACCATGGCAGCCGTGACTAGCAAATGTGATGTCTGGAAATACTTTGATAAAAAAGACGATAATAACGTGTAGTGCAAGATATGTGGCGTTAAACTTGCATATCATTTTCTTCTACAGTAGGCTTGGTCGGGAAAGTCTGTGTCCGACTGGAAACACAAGCTTAACATTGGTTCCGTATGTGTTTCCAGTCGAACATGGACCTTCTGTATTTGGTTTTTTTTTTGGTAATCGAGTACTCGTTCATAAGGTAATGAGAGTACTTGAATATTGAAATTACTGAAAATGCCCATCCCTAGTTGCAGCCTTATGCTAAAAGTATTTCAATTAAGTTTTTCCCTCATCAATCTACACTCAATTTTTTGCAAATGTATTAAAAAGGAAAAACTGATAAATCGCCTTGACATTACTATTCAGACCCTTTGCTATGACATTTGAAATTTAGTTTGGGTTCCCCCCATTTCTTTTGATCATCTTTTAGATGTTTTTACACCTTGATTGGAGTCTTCCTTAGGTGAATTATATTGATTGGACATGATTTGGAAAGGCACACACCTTTTTATATAAGGTCTCACAGCTGACAATGCAGAACAGAACAAAAACCAAGCCAAGGTCAAAGGTTGCAATATTTATATTTATATTTTCAATATCATTATCAAAGATCCTCTATACAGAAGATACCGCATTACAGGCAGCACCAATGGCATGAAATGGGACACAGTTCTGGTCTCCTAAGTGGGCGTTATCCCTCAACCCCTCCCTCAAGTGAAGGCAACTGGCATGAAATGTGACAGCAGCTAATATTAAAATCTATCCCTGTATAGACTTACCACTCTGCATCCTTTGGGAAAGAAAAAACAGATCCATTTTTCTTGTTATTACAGCCTGTTGCTGCACAAATCTCGGGCACTAACTGACACTAACTGATGGATTACTTGTCCCTGCCAAAAGAATACAACAATACAACATGCATACAGTTCAAATTTGCGCCTATTTTTCCCGCTGTTTTTTTTATAATCTACTTACAACATCTGATCAGCCCAGTACAAAGTCATGTCAGTTTAATAGGCTAATAATCTGTTTTGGCAATTGTTAATCAATGAAACAAGTTTTATTTAAGTTTTAAAGTTTAATCCATGGTTTAATGTATAAGTAAGTCAATCCAAAAATAACTTTGGTCCATCTAAACATCTGGTTATCGGTTGGCAAACGATTTTGGCAGTTGACAGATTTCGCGAGAGTATGGCACTGAGACAGAGGCAGGGCTCCAATAATGTTAATTTTCTCCGGATCTGTCCGTCTAAAAGAATTCCTTTTGATGTCAGAATGTTCTGAAGACGTGTGGCTTGTGAAAACTGGGTCAAATATTTATTTTGGTGACTATGGAGCGAAAGAATATGTGATAATCTGTGATCTCTTCGTCATGAATACACTCAGACCTGCTCCCGGTCTCCTAAAGGGGCGGGGAGGTGGAGAAATCCACGTGATACAGATACAGGAAATAAACGGAAATGAAGCGTCTTGGTTACTCTAATGTCTCTGTCATTATCTCTCCAGCCACTTCGGGTCAAAGCCACTCATTCTAACATCTGGGAAGATTAATAAAAAGTGATCTTAAAATCATGTAAACGTAGGCTTTAATACACTTGTACACACTCCTAAAGACTTGGTACTCTCGCCTTTTCTGCAAAAAAAAAAAAACATGTACGATGGGATGTAACATTAATTTAGGAAAACTTTTCAAGAAGCTGGGTGTGCTTGGGAGGTAAAAGAGATAATATTCACTTGTTTGAATAGCTGCAAAATCAGGTCGCCACCTCCTTCTGCAAGCAGAAAATCCAGTGTGTTCATATTCTTCTTTGGCAATTTCGGGTGGCTCTGCCTGATGCACGGATTACGATACAGCGCCACTACATTGCAGTAGTGGTGTATAGCTGCAATTGCAGTTACAAACGTCAAATCCACTGAGTACCGATTTCACAGAGAAATACAAGTGTCGTCATGTATCCCATTTTTACCTCTGCCAAGTAGGTTATGTCTTCACCCATGTCTATTTGTAAGCAGGATTGCGCAAAAAGTACTAAATCGATAATAGCTATAATAATAATAATAATTGGCGCCTGAAAAGTTAAGAGTTGTAAGCAGCAAGCTGTAACATGATTTTTGTTTACCCTCCTTCGGAGCGACAGAGAGAGTGAATGGGAGAAAGAGTCAGAGATAGACCTTCACTTAGTTATTTAATGTTCAGTATTTTTTATTATTTATGTTAATTCAATGTTTTCTGATCATACAAATGAATTGTCCATTTAAGACAAGTTACAAAATGTTTGTGTAGCTATCAATTATAGTTCTCAAATTGGAATTGGCCAAAATGTGACGTCAGTCTTGAAAATAAAATTGGTGCATCTCTTATTTTGACGTAAAAAATCAGACATATTTTACAGTGTTGAGTTTGTACAGTTTGATAGAGATCCAGATAATAATCCAGATCTGGTGGAAGAAGATGTTAGGCCTTGGCGGAGGTATGTGCTCTGATATTTCAGTGTCTTATTTCCCATGAGAAAACAGAAACAGAAAAAGAAAGGACATCTTTCTTATTACAATTATAGGGTTACATATTTCAGTGACCGTGCAACATTATGTATGTCAGACATGACCGATGAGTATATGGTGGTGATATGGCTGGACACACACACACACACACACACACACACACACGTACACACACACACACACACACACACACACACAGACAAGAAAAATTGGTTTGCAGGTCAAACTATTACAACACAACAGGGATTTTCCTTCAGCAAAAGCCCTTGGAGTGTTGCCCATTCCTGGTGTGGCCTCTGTTGTCAGTGCTTCCCAAAGATAACAAAGAAAGTGTTAAATGAGGACGACCATCATGGAATATGTTTCCCTTTTAATTCCTGGCAATTGCATGTGAGGAATACTTAATCCCTGCTTCTGCAGCATCAAAGGGCCTCTCTTATTGATGTCTCACATACTAGCCTCTGGAGGAATTTTATCCTCTGTAACAACAACGCAGTAATGGAGTAATGCAGTAATGGGTGCATTTACAAATATGAATCACAGTTAAAACAACACTAACTATGACACCTGGCACCAGATGGCCTGTCAGCAGCCAGGTCTTTATGGTAGCCTGGAAAATGACCATCATCAGGCTGATCTGAAGCTGCCACCCATTTCTGTTACAGCAGTTCTGCATGATATCCACTTAAGGTTTTGTTTAGCTGAGCAAACAGCTCTCTACTGTGCTGGTAGCAGTTGTTGAGATTTCTCTTTGAATGGCAGTACTGGTAGTAAGCTGGCTGGCATACTAAAGGATAATTATGGTTTTGTTATTGGTGGTGGTGGTGGTGGTGGTGGAAGGGGCCCTGCTGCTCCACAGTTACAGGATGGAGCAGGTCCAGTTATGAAACCTGAAAAGGGGATGTGGCTGGCTACACCAGCTGGAAACAATGGTCTCTCTGACTGTAGTGCATTCTTTCCACCCTGTTTATTTCCAAGTTATGTATCTTTTGGGAAAAAAATCTATCAAAAAGAAACATAACGTTGCATGTAGCTCATCTTTTGATGTGCATGGTTGTACACTCTAGTATATGTTTTATATATAAAAGATTTAACACAAACAAAAGTATCATGGTACTGATTTGGATAAAAAAAAATCTACAATAATTTTAAATAAAAAATAAAAAACACAATTGCCACAACATGTATAGTTCAGAATTTATAATGTGCGAATGTTGAACTTTTCATTGTTTGACTTGTCAATAAAGGAACTGTTTAATTAAAGATACATTTTCAAATGCAACAGTCCGAAGGTCCAGGGGTTTACAATAAGACCTGTTGGGTGCTCTTTAAAGTTGTAATACTTAAGATTTCAGTCCTGATTGATTTGGTGAAGCCTGTGGTTACCATGGTAACAACAGCTGCATTTAATACTACAGCTGAAACTGCTTGAGAAGCTATTTTGCCAGAAATAAAACTCAAAAGCAACTGGTTTATCTGTTCCATCCACCATGGAAATGGCGGGCTCAGTTTACTAACAATGAACAATTACAGAATGTAAATACATTGAATGGCTATGTTGGAAAAATATAATGCTGGCCATAAAGAGTTTGAAAATTGGATTTGATTTCATGAAAATCATAAGTATTAAGTAACTTTAAAGACTACTGACTTAAACATACAAACAATTAAACAAACAATAGTCCTAAAAGTAAAGACCTTTTACTAGTCAGGGTTGTATCTGTCTGAGAAGAGAGAATTCACCTTGAAATTGTCATTGTTGGTTGTTACTGTGCAAGCTCCTTTGCTACCAAATAATGTTAAAGGATGTTGCGATAAGGATGACTTGAGTGACTGATAGACAGTGTTTTTTCCTTTGTGAGTGTGCAGGTGTTTTCAAATCCAAATGGCAAGGAAATGGCTTAGCCTAATTCAATCGATGCTATTTCAATACTGTATTTGCCCCATGGCTGATATGTTTAAATCTAAATTCTGCGTATCTTTAAATAAAAAAAAAACCCTCTTTGGACTGCTGTTTGTGTCATGCAGTGAAATTGATGGCTTCACTTGAGGTGGTGCGACTCTGCTTCAGTTTGTGGAAGTAAATGTGAAACACTTGAGCAATAACAGCCAGCTTCCGAGCACGTGGTGCTCTCGCTTGCACTTCCTGTATTTATTATAGGCAGTGGCATTTGAAGCTTAAATCAGCTCTGAGATAGCATCCTGTTAATATTGTTAGGTTTCAGCAGCTCCTTCTGGTGACTGCGGCTAATTCAATACCAGTAGACAGTACTGGGAGGAGAGAAGGGGGAGATGGGAAAGAACAGCAGGCTTAATCTAATCTGCCCAGTGCATTGCTGTACATACATCAGTCATCTGTTTATGGGAAGACTGTATATGGGCAAGCTACTGCATGTTTAGGTATATAGCGTACCACCAACCCAATTCTGAACAGTATAGAATTTGACCCATGTAGAGGCAGAAAATAACACAGGGTAATTTATTCTGGTAAAGTCATTGATTAAGTCATGGTATATATTAAAAGTTTGTCTGTTAACACACACACATTTGAGTCATTTACCCTGGATGAAACATAAATATCTCAGTAAATTATCAAATGGCTTTCTTTTCCAGTCTGAAAACAATGCAGAATTGCTCATAGATTACAAACTTTTATTGTTGTCTAGAAAGATATGCCAAATGTAGCAAAAACACTTTTATAGTTGGAATGTGCTTCAACATCGTAAAGACCAACATTTTTTCAAAAGCAGCCCACACCCTTAATGACTAGTTTTTTTTTCCATTTTTCTTTGTATTCAATGGTTTTGCTAACAAGAACAGCACATCTTCAACTGACCAGAACTGAAACCAGACAAAAATAACATTGCTAAAAATAAGGGATTTACCCTGAGATTCATTCCTCAAAAAGGCATTAAACCTAAAAAGTTTTGTCCAGTAAAACACCTTAATGTCACACTGTAGAACTTTAAAAGCACTTAAATCATATTGACATAAAAATTATTTTAACTGACCAAATAACGCAGACAGACGAGAGAACAAGAGAATGCAAGAGAGAATATTCATATAGAACTGAAACTGCGATTAACTTTATTTGGTAATTATCAAATGTAATTCTGTGTATTTCTGTGGTTTTTCATCGGAGCATAGGTGTGAAAGT
This sequence comes from Seriola dumerili, assembly GCF_002260705.1. Classification (NCBI taxonomy): domain Eukaryota; kingdom Metazoa; phylum Chordata; class Actinopteri; order Carangiformes; family Carangidae; genus Seriola; species Seriola dumerili. Next base: position 9,863,760 of record NW_019174258.1, on the reverse strand, counting down.
ACACTGCAAACTGTACCAACCAGAGATTAAGCTGTCTCATTTGAATGGGTTCAACATGGACTGAGTGTTTGTTCAGTATATGTGCATCGACTGTATGAAAGGACTACTAAAAAACCAAAAGGCATATTTGATTTGCTTTTTTTGCTTTGAATGCTTAGAGGAAGCAAGTCAGCTCTACAGCCGATGTCAAAGAGCCTGGTTCCTTTGGTCTAGCTGACCTTTACCCACATTGCCTTTAACCCTGGCTCTGCAGCATGAGCTGAGAAATGTGGTTCTTTCTTTTCTTTAACAGAGGTCACTCTTTGTCTCGTTTTTGTCCAAGCTCATTGAATGCCAACACAAAGACTGCCATAAAAGCAGAGTGATTTGCTTCGGAAAGAGACCTGCCTGTTTGCTATCCATGAAAAGGCTTTGAATTGGGTGTAGGTTTGGTAAAGATCTGACTAGATGTTTAGATAAGATTGGTTTATTACCAATTAGGTGATTACTCAGCATAAAAAGATGGATTGATCATTTACAGGCAGCATTCAACCAGATAATTTCCTTAATATATCAGTTTCAATTGGACCTTTCCATGCTAACTTGAAATTAAAATCTCCTGCCCTTCAATCAGATTTAGGATGGAGGAAAACTCAAATTAGGTCATGATAAATAATGACCCTTCAAACTGAAAGTCAACACTTCAATCTTATAGTCATTGCTGCATTTCAAATCTCATATGCTAAATACAGAGTCAAAACAATAGAGAATGTATCACTGTCCAAACACTAAAGGCCTGCACTGTCTGTAACTGCTAGACAGACCTCCAAAAGCTTCCTGTTTGGCAACTGGTATTGTCTGGTGCTTTTTAGGCTGCAGATACCTACTCCCTCCTTGTTTCTTGGAGAGGCTAAACCTGTCATTCTCTTGTTTAACAGACTGTTTGTCCAGCTTGTGAGCACACTAGGGTTACCTACTTAGCACAGTGTAAATATCAATTATAACGCTGTAGATGTAGATTAGATTATTGGTACAGTAAAACCAGATGAAACTAATGGATGTACTGGGCAGATTTTTTCTTATCTTTTTCTTTGGCTAAAGGTTGTTTTATTTCTAGTAGTGTGATATTTGTATTATGATTCATTTACAGCATGACATGTTTTATATTTTCATGTCTTTGTTGTATGTACCATGATGAATGTAAATAGAAAGAGCATACATAAAATATTTACTTGAGCCTTAATTGCTTCCAGTAATCAGGGTATTGGTGACAACCTTGACAACCTGATTGTTGTTGGACACACTGCAATACCACCACAGAAATTAATGCATGAGCTTAGCATGAACAAGGATGCCAAAATTTTAAAGAAACTCACAGATTGTCACTTTTGATGACTCAAGTGATCTACAGTCTGTAGAAATACTAAGAAAGGTAGCTTTGCTGAAATTTCTTAGTTTCCTCCAGTGAGTTAATGAAAACCCAACCAGCATGGTTTCCATGCTTATCATAGCCAGGTTGTCCTTTTCCTGAAGCTGTCTACAAAAAAGACACACACACACACACACACACACACACACAGAGCTCCAAGTCTCTCTTTCACTTCACCTCTTTGACGCGAGGGCCTTTACGTTCCTGCGTTTCAGCAGCAGGCATCCAGTGACGTTGGTTGGTTTTTGTATGTCTCCTGTTCCAGGATTCAGTGACGCCAGTTTACAAGGCTGCTGTGATTCCCTCAATAGCCAAGCTTTCATAGTGAAAGACCTGGCAGTCAATGCAGCACAGTTTCAGCTATTCATCCCCGCTCACTGAGAAACTCGGCTCTATTGAAGCGTACATCCCTGTCTGTTCTCCCAGCTAAGCGCTACAACACAACCACTGGTCTGATTGGACTACATTTTTGCTATGGTTGAAGCATAAAAAGCCCCATCAGGGCCAGAGGCTTTAACATCTGGTAAATGAGAGTTCTTGCAGTGTCAAACAGCTGCCTAAAGACTAGACAAACCCTTTAAATGCTGAAGTCTCTGGGTCATCTAACCTTGATCATCAATTTAAGAACATTTATTAACCTTTTCACTTCCTCCCATTGTTGTATTCAGTCATTGATGAAAAGTGGAGCAGGGTAGCTTAGAGACATATTGGCTTTGGTCCTTGGTTGCACTTAAACTTGTTTCCTGGTCACATTCAGTATTGTCACTTACTGGTTGATCAGTGCTAAAGAGGTTCCTTTTTTTGCTTCTTTGTACAGTTTCTTTCTTACTGTAGACATGACATGGTTCTGTGTTCCAATATCGTGACATGATATGGTAGGCGTTTGTATTGCCAATTCATCTCAGTTTTAGAATCATTACAACCCTAATTGAAAGTAGTTCTCTTGAGATCCACTGTGAGTGTGATAACAGCTCCCTTGTCACCTCTTAGGACTGTTTCTCTTGTGGTTTTGACTGCTTCATGTGTCAAAGCTAAACTGTCCTTCAGTGCGCCCAATTGGATTCCATTTGCATTTCTCTGGTTTTTCATTAACTCAAAGGTTCTCTTGTTTGTGTTTAGCTTTCAAGTGTTGCCACTCCCTTGTTTCATATGCTGGACTATTAAATGAGTACTTTTACCTTAATTGAACATTCCCATGCATTTGATCATAAAACGTTTATATGGCTTACATATTCATTACAGCTTTGTTTGCCATTTATGATGACATTTATAGTAACATGTTTAAGAATGCACATCAGTGCTGCATACAGGTAGGCAGTAGTTCACAGGTTAATGATATAGACATGGCATTTAGTAGATTCCCCCAGTGTAAACAGCCAGTAAACATGTACTCAGAGTCCTCCTCTAACAGTCCAGCTGGTTCTTATTGATGCAAAAGGAGGACATGATCCCCCACTACCACTATGTGCTTTGTTTTACCTCTCAGCTCCTCCTCTTGCTTTTACTGCCCTCAGACTGCTAGCGGTGTGTTATCTGAGGCAGGGGAGAGCTGGCTGGATGCTGTTCTGTCCAGAAGCAGCAGTGAAAGGGAAAGTTAAAAGTGGTTGTAAACTACTATCAGGCCACTCATCACATTGCTTGCTGTGGCAATGCATTTTACCACTACAAGACTGAAGCCTTGTGGATGGCTCTTCACTTACACACAATGCAACAGGTGTGTGTGTCCTGTGCTTTTTTTTGCTCAACTTTCCTCTTTGCTGTGCACATTTATGGCACATAGCATCTGTCACAGTTGCTATGTGAGGGACAAACATGCATACACACACACACTGCACACTGTGACTGCAGTATTAGCGACTGGAGGAAATGAGGTTTCTATTGACAGTGGTGCGAAGTTCACATTGTTTCTATTGAGCTTCAAGCCGGCGTCTCCTCCTCTTTCCCAAATGAATATATAGAGCTCTCATTAGCTAGAACTGGGCAGTTGCATGCAGATTGCCCCCTCTGTACTTTTTGAACTATTTAATTTTCAATCTCAACATTTCCAGAAGAATTACAAGAGAATGTATTTATCAACCTCATGCAGCCCCTACCTCAGCTCCATTGTCCCTGCCTTTCTCCTCAGACTGTGGTGTCTCTGACTTGTACAATGTGATTACCAGGTCTTCTTGCAGCCCAGCCAAAGATCACTAATTGTTTGAAGAGATAAGGACAGTCTATATCCATTGTATATCCACACTGTGTTTTTACAGAGCCTTCCTGGCATCTTCTCTCAGACCCATGAGTGTAAATACAACACGGTCCCTCACACACAGAGGTATTGTTGATAGACAGAAATTAATGATAAATGGCTCATGTTGCAACATTTGTTTTATGTTTACAGTTCGTTTTTGGCCCTAAAGGTAAAAATGATGGGAACTCTGTTGGCGAGGTTATATTTGACTAGTTTACTTACTATAATGGATACAGTAATGGAGTTGTGGATAGCATAAATTCACACACAAGTCCACCTCGCTTTGGTTTGTGTGCCTTTTGTTACTGTAACCTCGGCTTTGGATCCGTCTTGTGTTTAAGTTCAGTTGAGGGGAGAATAATAGTGCTTTGTGTGGTTTGTTGCTTTATAGAAGTTCATCCCACAACACTATATTGTTCAGTGAATGGCACCAAAACAACTGCTCTCAGTAGCAGCGTGGCCCTTCATTATGGCTGCTTCTATGAAAGTTGTGACCAAAATGAGCCAGGACCCTGAGGTAAACAGATATAGGGTTTTCTGGATTGTGGAAATTATGGAGTTCAAGTATGCATAAGCATTTACTCATCAAGGGATCTGGATATTTATGTCTCGCTCTCACAATATTCACAGTGAGTCACATGAAGTGCCTGATCATGGTCTGCCATTTTTCATAAAAGCTCCTTTTAAAATTAGTAAAGACATATTTTTGCCATATATTTTGGAAACTTATTATAATATATTTTCTGTTGATTTTAATGTCTTAGCTTGGGCAGTGCTATCTTTGTTTGGTGTTAATATACCACTAAACTTTTGTTACAATTTTTTTTTCCCTGTCTTATTTTTCCTTTTCTTTCCCTCTACTCTTCTAGGTGCCTCCCAAGGAGTGGAGCTACCAACCTCACCGATCTGTTTTATCTTGAATCCTGGTGGGATCACTGATGATCTTTGTTGCTGCCCTCACCAACTCCTGTTTTGCTCCCGCTCTTCCTCCTTATCCCTCTCCTCCCCTTTCTTAAACTCCCCTCCCCTCCTCGCCTGTGTCTCCCAGCCCCGGGCTTATTACTCAAACCCACTGAAGGGAGCAACACAGTAGCTGGCAAAGGATGAAGCGGGTCTGCCTGCCAACACCAGACAGACGATAGAAGACACAAAAGGACCAGCGAAGGGGAGAGAAACAGAGAGGTCGACTAGTGGAGAGAGCTACAACGAAGCTGTGAGAGAAGCAACAACAACATTCAAGATGCCACACCGCAGGAAAAACACAAGTTTCACTTGAGCGTCATGAGCTAGCAAGGGGCCCCTAACAGATCTAGAACTGTGGACTTCTTCTGAACAAACGTTTGCCTCACACACACAGAAAAAGTTGTGGAGACACACACTCCTGCTCGCTGGGGCTCCTTATTAACACCTGGTATGCCTCTCTAAGAAGTGTTAGCCATGCCAGCCAAGGGGAAGTACCTGTTGAACGACCAGGAGCTAAAAAATGAGGCATTGTACCGTAAATTCTCCTGCATCAGCCAGTATCAGCCGCTGGTGCTCCTGCTGGGCCTGTCCATGCTCTCCTGTGGAATCCTCCTTATCCTCTTCTTTGCCCTTCAACTGGTGAGTCTTCATGTCCACATGTTTGTTTGTAATTGTGAGAAATGTACGCACTGTTTGAAATTTCACATTGGTCATTGGGTACTTTAGGTTATTCAGCAGACGCACTGGAAAAAAAAAAAAAGTCTGAGAATAACAGGATTTCACACTTGTCACTTTACTGTGTTTGGAGTCTTTTCTGTCCTTTGCTGACCTCTTAAATGTGACCAGTTTTATTACACAAACTGTTCAAACATTTTAACTATGTAACTGTGGATCAAAATCTCTGTGTGCTGGTAAATAACATTAACGGATCAGGAAGGAGTTGTGTGTAAATTTTGCGTTGCGTTTGAGTTGTCATGGATGCATTTACTGACATGGAAATGCACTTTGCCTATTTACTTTGTGTCCTTGCAGTACCCATGGTGCAAGGGTTGGAGGAATGGCACAAGCAGATGGTATTTGATACAAGACAAAGTTTTGTTTTTTGTGTGTTTCGAGCACATGGTCACTCAAATGAAACGCATATACAGAGAAATTAGTTATGTGGTTAAATTTTTTAATTCACTAGTGACTACACTGTTGTGCTTCCATCTTGGAGAAAGGCAATTGACTCTGACATTAGTGTTGTGCTTCTTATTGTGGAGTTGAATACGGGTTGATTTGTTGTGCACCATAGAATGGCTTGTAAATTGTAAAACTTGTAAGACTTGGTTTCAGACTGTGCTGTAGTACTAAACATCAGAAATCATTGCTGAAGTTGTGTCAGTGTTGAGTACTGTGCAGCAAATGTTTCATGTAACTTGACTTACACTGTATGGCTACAGTCATGTCTCCTGGAGCTTATAATATTGACAGTCTGTATGTCCACACCAGTCTTGGTAATTATAACCCAGATCATTGTTACATTGAGCAATAATTATCTGTTCTTCTCTCCCAGAGAATGCTGTATTTCTTTTGCAGCTAATTGATGGAAATATTTCAGATAAGTGAATATAAGACGCCATGACATGGTCAGCTTACCTATATCATTACCAATTAAGATGCTCTCGATAAGCAATGGAATAATCGTAAAAATTTGTTTCCGACTGGGAAAATTCACGTAAACATCAACACAAATCAGACCCGGAAACTCAGAGAAAGTTGTGGTACACAACCAAGTTGTGGCGTCATATACGCAGAAACATGGCAGATGAAAAGTAAAGGTTTGGTTAATGGTGAGAAACTTTTGATTAAAGGTGCAAATTCACGTATTGGATATCAATTTTTTGCTAACATTTCATTTGTAATATGGTATTAGGTTCTAACCCTTAGTTGCTGTCCACATACAGTTGCCCTAGATTAGTTAGACAAGTTATTCATTAGCAGTAACGCTGCTGCATGAAACATTTATTAACGCTCTGAGCAATAAAATACAGCACATTTTCTTTCCACTGTCTGGAGCGCATGAACACTACAAAGTCAGAAGAAGGACTTCTCAACTTGGGAAATGGGATGAACATAGTTACAGTGATGTACAGTTGGCTGCGTTATTAGGTACACCTGTACAGTCTAATGTAATACAACTGTATTGCCATAAAGTCTACTTCTATGTCTATAATGTTCAGTTTTTGTGATATTAATGAAATTGTATGTTTTAGTTACATATCTATAATATTCTGAACCCCCATGTGTGTAAGTGTGGGAGGAATAAAATTAGAAACACTTATAAACACTCGTTATATAGTAGTCCAGAACAACGAAGCCATGAAAGTCACCAAATCACCAAAAACTGAATGTGATGTGCTTTGTAAATATAGATGTCATGGCAGGGCCTTTATACTGGATTGCATTAGACTGCGCAGGTGCAGTAGCCTAATGTTTAATGAAGCAGGATGTGATTGGATGCTCAATTTGAATACCAAGATTGGCTGTGAAAATGTGAAAAAATGAAAAACTCTCTCCCTGGACAACGACTGAAATAAAGCACTTAACTCCCCTTCACTAACAGTGCAGCTGCTGAGAAGCGTGAATGAGTGAGTGATTGTGTAACTGTTTGAATGTGAAGGAGGACACTGCTGAAATAGACATGAAAATAGAGAACACATAATTCAGTTGCTTTCCCCGGATTAGATAAAGGGACAAGTTAGGATCGCCTCTATTGAAAAACATCAAGTACATGCTTAATAACGTTCATGATAGTTCTCTGTCAGGAAAGTGATTTCCTTTTCTTCACGGAGGGGTCAGAGGTCACGGTCAGTAGCCCTGCATCTCGTAGTGATTCAGTGTTACTCAAAAATTTTTCAACAGATTGGAGATGCTTGCTGACCTGTGGGTTTGAGCATGGGTCTATTCACCAACAAACAGCTTTCCTACTAAATACACTGCCGTGCTGCAGTTAAAAGCAAATCATCTTTATAGGCTTTGAACAGTAGAAAATGAATCAAGAAAGAAGTAAAACATAAAGTGTAAAGTGTGTAATCATGGTTCTGACAGTGAGGGAAAAGGGCATGTAGTCACTGTATTCTGCTGATCTGCGGCATGCTGTTGATTTTGGCATAATGGCAGGTAGCAGAGCAGTCAGTCAGTCCGGCTGTTCATATGGTGAACTGACAGCTTCTTTCACCGGAGATTATATTACTTTCCCCTGTTGGAAAAACTATCGTTACCTTCCTTCTATTGTGTTGCAGCTGACTCTCTGGAACACCCTGTTTCTCTTGTCTTTGTACTTGTACATAAAGATGTGAATTGTTTCACTCCCTCACATACTGCACATGTATGCATTGATTTAGTCTCATACACATATGAACACACATGCACAATTTTATGTTGTGCAAATTACTCTTTAATTTACATTGTGATACTAAAATTCAAAATTCACTCACACCCTATTATTTATCCCCGGACATACCATCACTCTCTCCTTCTATTCCTCCTTTCCTCTTTCTTTTCAGCTGTCTCTCTCGCACACATAGTTGCCGGGGGTGCAGAGGAGTTAAGAGGGAAATGTTGGGATGGAGCTTGTATAACGCTATTGTTAAATGCAAAGGAGGGGCAGGGTGCCTGTTGGGAGGTGGCTACCGGTGTCAGAAAGTCACTGTCAACTTATATAACTCCTCTCCAATTGTGGCTATCGAATGAAGAGTGATGCTGAGAGGAAAACTGGGTGAGCTGATGTTCGAAGTGCCACTCGTACCACTGGTCTGATTGGATAGAGAAATGATTAAGCAGGATGTTGTTTGGGTTATTTGAATTTATCTGAATATAATGGGTCTATATGTTTGTAAAAGCTGTGGAGGACGATTGTCAAGTATATATGTCTTATAAGATGTCAGTGTCACTCTTTAATTTTTCAGCCATTGTGGCTGTGACCCCTGCCTTTGTTGTCTATAATTGCTTCTAATTGTGATGATCTGGTAGTTGGGACATTCTTCATTGTTGAACTTATTGTATGATAACATAATATACATTTATTTTTCAGTTGTCTGTTTAGTAATAAATAACATGAATACATTGTTTGAAGGTATCGAAACTTGCCCTGGTGACCACACTGCAGCAATATATGGGAGTGCTCTCAGACTTTTGCACCCCACTGTATCTTACAGGATCATTTGTACATGTAGTGTAGAGTAATATAAATATTAATCTGTATCTAAATAGATAAAGCTTTCTATCAGTAAGAACCTGCAGAGATTACATTACATGTAGGACGCCATGCGCTGAACATTTTAGCTGTATCTGTTCATGTGGTTTTAGTTCCTATTCGTATAGAATAATTGTTCTTTTTCCGCCCACAAAAAGGTTTTGTCAAGACTCACAGCTACATAGGGAGTAGAAAGTGCTGTAATTGAGATCTGGCCTTTTCCAATGCTGCCATGGTAACCAGAAAGCTCAACATACAATGCAGAGATGGCCTTCTCTGAGCAGAGATCTATTAACACTGACTTTGTGTGTCTGTCTCACTCTTGAGCACTCTTTTAACCCCTTGTTTTCTCTAATGCTCTCCCTCTGACACCCACTCTCTCTCTCACTTATACCAAGACAATGACACACATGTGCATACATGCATTTACACACACAACACATCAGAGGCGGACTGAAACAATAATTCAGGCTGGAAATTTGGCTCCATCCCACTCTGTTCATGCAAACCACCAGACTGCTAATTTTGTAGGCAAACCCTGTTTCTTGACAGGGTAGGTATAGATTTAGCTACTATGTTCATCTGGGAGAATTACAAAATACAAAAATTCAGGACTAACCACCAACAAATATATTCAAATCTTATCTTTATCATTTATTATACCATTTTAGGAATTGCATGTTATTAAAAGAGGAAATGATCCACACCCTCGGGAAATGTCCCGGTGCTCCCGATGGGCTGTTAGTCACAGCAACACACAGATATTCACACACACTCAGAAACATGTTTCTTCGCATATATGTCTTTTTTTCCTCTTGCTTGCCTCTCACTGTACAGTAACTCAGTCAGGAAGGGGGTGGCCTGGAGCAAGCAGGACATGACGCAGAGACAGATGTGAAATAAAAAAACTCTGTAATCCTACATAAGCCTCAATGCTCAGACTTAATATCAATGTCTCTCAGGAGCATCTTATACTGATTGTAAACCTCATTTTTAACTGTAGATTACCAATTCACCAGTCAGACACACAAACAATGAACTGCTGAATAAATCAAATAAGGAAGTGGACAAAAACATGTGGTCATGTTTAAGGTGGGAGCTTGTAGTGTTGTAAGGCAAATATCCCATAAACTATTTCAGTCAGTGTTGGTGATATTTGAAACAACCCCACCTGACACATTACATAATTTTTCAATTTCTGCACTTCATGCAACAACTGCGTGGTCTCTGTCCCCTTTGCAGGTTCCCTAATGTTTTAAAAACTACTATATAAAAGTGCATATACTAGTAATTGTAATATGACTATAAAATGCCATTGCATGAGTTGTATACACTGCAAATGTATTTAAACTGTTAACTACATTCACAGCAAACAATTTCGTATCACAGTATGACTGTAATAAAATATGTGTTTATTTTTCTCCTTCTCCGTGGCTGCTGGAGCAGAGTGCAAAGGACCACTGTGCCTTTGTGAGTGTGGTAAGCGGCAGCCTGTGTGTGTTCCTGGCCGTGTTTGTGCTGGTGTGTACAGAGATACTCTCACAGCGATGGAGGCGTCTACTGGGCCTGATTGTCTGGGCCACACATCTCACCATGGGCTACACCTTCATCTTCCGCAGCCCCATTATCCTGCCTTGGGACCAGGTAACCTGACTTCCCAGCAGGGTTACTTTTTTTTTTTTTACTTTTACTTTATCCTAGAATCATTGTTCAAGTTACGTTAGATGTCTGACCACACTTTTAGGATACCAGATTTCTCAGAATGAGTGAATGAACACAGCACTTATTAGAATTAGAGTTAAATCCTGGCACCGAAGACTTCTTGAAATAACAAAACCTTTATGTTTCCAGGTGCCTTTCTTTCTCTTCATCATCTTCACTGTGTACACCATGCTGCCATTCCAGTTGTGGTACGCTGTGGTGCTGAGTGTCATCTCCTTCCTGTCCCACATTATGGCCCTCACAGTGCGCCTCACCATTTACAGGACTGAGCACAATCCTCACCTTGCTTACCAGGTGAAATCATTTGCATTAGATATCTATCATTATGTTTAAGAAATACTTAAATGTTTATATATCAGTCTGCAGCTGTTCCCTGTATTGGAGGAGTGTGTTAAAGGCTTCAAGTGAACATAGGTTATTTAAGGTCAATATTGTTATTTCTGTTTTGAGGCTGCTGCTGACCTTTTTGTTGCAATATTTATCATAATTGAATTTATCCCAAAAATTTGGAGAATGTAGAAATCCTCCAACAACAATGAGACTAGACAACGAACATGATCCCAACTGTGGAAGAGAAATAAATAAAACACAAAAAGTGATATTAAACAATAACATTGTATATAAGTCCATACTGTATATTTGTCTAATTTGTATTTGTACTTTCAACATAATACTCAGAAATATGATAGCTCTAACATTGTCTTCTGTGTCTCTTTCTGTAGCTTCTGTCCAATCTAGTGATATTTCTGTGTGGCAGTGTGGTGGGAGCCTTTCATAAGGTCCTGATGGAGAAAACCTTAAGGCAGACCTTCCAAGACACCCTTAGGTGCCTGAGCATGCGGATGAAGCTGGAGATAGAAAAAAGACAACAGGTTAGTGCAATACACTGGCTTTCAAAGACTGGTTCATAGAATAGCTACACTCTTTCTGAAGAACAGACCATTGAAACTGAAAGCCTGGGTTAGTTTCCAAAGTAATTCGAAGTGTGTCCACTTAAAGCGACACTGGTTAAATATGGGATCATTTGTATAATGCTTAAAGGAGCTATTTGTGAGTTTTGCTATTGCTACATAGCCAGTGTTGGCATTAACAGCTATATACTTACCGGTCTAGAGGAAACATTTTGAGTTCAGCATCAAACTTCATTCGTTTACTTGCCAAGAGCTGTCTCCAGCGGGGGAAAGCAACACCAATGTTAACTCTTGTCTCTGTCAAATCTTTTCTTCTACTTAAGTGAGCATGCTAAACAGCTAGCACTAGCCCATCTCGTCACAAGAAACCACGTTCGGTGGCAGAGCAAACTTACAGATAGCCCCATTAAGAATAGTTTAAACATAACATAGGATATAGAAAAATAAACAATTTTGTTGGATTATTATATAAATATTTGTAAAAAAAATTACCTTTTGCTCATTTTCGTCTCTCAACACATTTGGTTGAATAAGGCACACACTACATTCACATGTACCTTCATTAAGAAGTGATCCATTATAGAATCTTGAAGAGCGAAACACCAATGCTTTTATCCAAAGTGTATGCCAAATGAGGGACAACATTACAGTTTCAGTGCAGTAGGAGACCTTGGTGCAAGTACTAAGTACTTCATCTGTTCAATAAGTGCAAGGAGGTGAGGTAAAGAAGTGCACCAAAAGTGCATAGTAAGTGCTAGTTAGGCATTTTAGGGTGTTGGAGGTTAATTAAAAAAATATGATGGCATACCACCATTTTATTGGAGTGAAATGAAAAGTGCAGTGTATATTCTAAGCCAGTCATGATGAGCAGTACAACACCACTATTTTACTTCATCATCTGTATTTTACTAAACTCAACTCTTCACTGAATGGAAACGAACATTACAGGCAAATGATGAAAATGGCTTATCAGTAATTGTTATTGCCATGCCTTATAATTTTATTTTATCTTTAAGCTTTGCCTTTGGCTGGCCTCATGTTGACTCTCCCATGAATGTTTTCATTGCAACTAACAAATCCTTCTCAAATTAGATTTTCCTGTGATGCCTTTTAAATTAGATGCATCTGTGCTGACTTGCTTCGACTTCAGAAGCCATTTTTAAAACAAATGTTTCCCTTCTGTCAAATTGTTATGACTGTTGCTTAGTACGGGACATAAAACAAGCTGACAAGGAAGCTGCTGTGTTGCCTAGCAGGACAGAGAGGAATGATATAATCGTTAACATTTGAACCTCCTGTTGTATTTGAATTGTGACTGAAAAAGGGAGCCTGGTTCACAAAGTTAGTGAAAGAGAACAGGGACATAATAGCATGGTGGGGGTAGCTCCAAAACTGTTCCAAATGGGGAGCCAATGAGAAACTCTCATTGTGTTCCCACATTAATTTCAGCAGGAGCGGTCAGTGTCTCCCCCCGCCCCCCCCGAAATGATTCTTGGCAGAGTGCGAACGACGTCAAAAATGGCATTTAAACTGTGTGACGTTAACACTCCCCTTTGAAACCAGCACTAATTAAATTCTCTGAAATTGACCTCTTCTCCTTTCTGTCACTGCATGTGTGTAGTGACAACAACTAAGTTATCTCATATTCAGAATAGATAACATATGCAGCAGCGCTGTATTATGCAACACATCCTACATATGCACACCATCATCTATACAAAGGCCGCTTTATGAGAGGTGTTCATGTTTCAGTCTCAGTGGTAAACTAAAGGGTCATTTGAACCCTGTAAGAGGTCAGTCAGACTGAATGGGAGCAGTTTAGGCTGCAGCACAGAGACGGACAGAAACACACATACCAAATATACATTGCCTTAGGTGAGTAGTTAACCCTCTTGACCTCTCCCACATGTTGTGTTGTCATAGCCGGAATCAAAAAATGATTAAGTTTTGATTATTTTGTTTTTGGTTTACATACAATAACTTTTGAACTATTTTTTTTTTTTTTTTTTAATTAATCAAAAGGGAAAACTTTGAAAGTTTGGAATCAAAACATATTTATCTCTTTGCAATAACATTCCAAATTAAGTTAAGGTGCAATTTCATTCTTTCGAGTCCTTGAGATGTCTTTATAGCCTGGAGAGTGTTCGGAAAAACTCCAGGGAAATAAAAGGCTTGTGACATCACACTTGGCTTTTACAAAAAGCCACATGGAAAATTCTGACATGTTAGGGCAAAAGGTGCTGTGACCTGAAGAACAAGAAGAAGAAGAAGAAGAAGAAGAAGATGAAAAGTAAGAAATTAATCCAAATGCGTGTTGTAATGCAAAGCACTTGTCAGACCAAAACTGGGCACAAGTCACTTGCCATATAACACCCCTTACATACCATGAAGTGTCGTCGTGGTAGCATCATGCCATTGGGGTCAAGGTATTTTCAGCTCTATTGACTTGCAGAAGAAAATAGAAAGATCCATGAGTAGAGCAAGTCACAGGAGATTCTTCAGGAGTTATTTCTAGTATATTAGATTGAGAAGAATATCTGTGCTCCAAAAGGACAATGACCTTAGTATACAACCAAATGAACACTGGAATGGCTTCGAAACAAGAATGTGAATGTCCTTAGGTTGCCCAGCTGGGGCCCTAATCCAAATCCCTTTCAAAATCTGTGTAATGAATAGACTGTTCACACAAACTCTCCTCATCCCACCTGACCCATTCTAAGCAAATATGTAATGAAGAGTAAGAAAAAAAAGATAAAATACAGACTCACATGGTTGTATACTTGAATATCTGTTAAAATGAGAAATGTATATTTCATATTTCAAGGACAAAACATTAACTTTTGTCAGGAAAAAATCAGTGTAATACATCTGAATTCCACTTTGAAACACTTTGCGACTCTACAAAAAGTGGAAAAGTTTAAAGGTGAATACTGAAGCAGTGTATTTTCACAAATCACAAAGTGCTACTGTATTCATACACACACACAAACATCTCTCTCTCACAGGCAAACACATTGGCACACACACAAACTTTGCTCAGGGTTCATATCTTTAGATTTGTTCTCTCATGCATTCACCTCTATTTACATCCACTTGTGCTCTCCAAAGCACTTTGTGCTGACTGAATTAAGTAAAGAGTGTTTTGTAGATAAATTTACCAAGCCTCTACTCAGCCAGTGTAGTCAGATGATCTAACCTAACCCCTCTGATGGAGGGATTAATCATTTCCTGAAAAGTTGCCTCTTCAGATTCCTGTCTTAATCAAGCCATTGAACTTTGAACACTTCTCAGGCCTCTGGCTATTCTGGCAAATCAACCTCAATGTGTCATTTTGCATGGCATTTAAGTATTACACCATATCTACACTGGCACATTCTAGAATATTCTTCCTTTTCGTCATGTTATTATTTGGCTATGATGGCAGCATGGTCATGGTGTTTGGATTCACTGTATTTGGCACCAGTTCATGTTTAAACCTGTATGGACATGCTGGGTTCTTTATAAACCACACCTGCTCTGAATTCCAATTAACAACTTCAGGGTGTGGGGACAATAGGCTACTGCAATATTATTAGGGCTTGTACAGGTAGAGATTGGTGCTAGTACTGTAGTGTAACTACAACTGCAGCATAGAGGAAGAGATGGGCACAGAAGAAATTAAAAAAAAAAACTCAAATTCCTTCAATATTAAGGTTGAGTGAAAAATGTAAAAGTCCATCACTGGATATTAAAGAATGAGATGTTGATGAGGTGGGTCTGGGAGTCTGAGCCTGTGATCGTGTTTGTGTTTGTGTTTGTGTGTGTGCACTCTGGCTGTTCCCAGGTAGACCTTTTTTCATTTCGGGGCTTTACCACTCATCACTGTACTTCGAGTCCAAACGTCAGATAAGCTTAATTTCCTGGCTCACCTAAATTGCATTTATGTAACTAATTCTGTGTGTGTGTGTGTGTGTGTGTGTGTGTGTGTGTGTGTGTGTGTGTGTGTGTGTGTGTGTGTGTGGTGTATGTGTTTGCAGGAGAACCTGCTGCAGTCTGTGCTGCCAGTCTATATCTCCATGAAGATGAAGCTGGCAATCATGGAGCGCTTGCAAGACTGTAAAGACAAAGCAGAGCAACAGCGACTGGTCAAAGACAATAACTTCCACAGCCTTTATGTCAAGAGGCATGAGAACGTAAGGTACGACTACCAACCACCTTGAAAATAGCCATACATTTTTGGATTTATTGATAATTGATAAAGATCACCACATAAGATAAGATAAGATATTTCTTTATTAGTCCCACAGTGGGGAAATTTGCAGTATTACAGCAGCAAAGTAACAACACAAGAAAGAAAAAACTGTAAAAAGTCAGTACCAAGTATTAAAAAAATGAATAATATAATGATACAATATGTACATCATGGAAGCCTTATTTTGCTGGTCAAACCATGCACTTAGATTGAGATGATTAAACAACCCATCTTATTGATCAGGCATCAAGATCTTTTGGGGGCATTCAGATGTCGCTGTACATACGATTTTTTGTAAAGTATAAATGTACCTATAGAAGTATGTTGACTATCCTGTCTGAGAACAAGTATCTTCAGCCTCAACCTGCTCTGCTTACAGTTGTTAACAGGAGACGGGTTCACTGACTAAATCAAAGACTACATTTTTGAAAACTTGTAAGAAATCACTTGACTTATGACTTCTGAAAAAATAAATCAGTATTTTTATGTTTTAAGCTTGCTATACTTTGATATTTCAAAACTAAAAACAGCTGAATTCTCAAATCAAACTAATTTGATTTCCCGCTCTTGTTTACTTCGTCCCTGTTTTCAATTCTTACTCTGGGAAACTTGTATTGCTACTTTCTCTATGCACATCACTTCATAAAAAACAAACGAGCCATAAAAAGTGCAAACAAAAAGCAGATTTTTCTGACCACATCTCCTAACGCTGGAGATTAGTATGCCTGTTTGTTTTCAGAGCGTTGACCCAGTTACAGATCTTTGTTTCATGAGGGTTTCATTAATTTAGCAAGTGCTGACAGATAGTGGGTCAGCTCAAACTGAACTTTGGCAGATGGCTCATCAGTTTTGTGGGGTTTTTTGTATTTTTTTGTTTTTTGGATAAATGTAGGCAGGATACAGTCTCTGCTTTACCTGAATAAGGGAAATGCATAATACTGCGCAGTAAGACTACGCTGGAAACATACTTTTATTTATATATTATCACATAGAGCAGAAAGACAGAAAATAAATGGACTACTAATATCTACCCTCTGTTTATTAAAGTTCTTTTGTCTGAATTAATCTTTAGACAATAGACTTTTGGTCTATGCTAATTAACAGGTTATTGTGAAGGCATCGGTTGCTGCCATGTTTATTTAAAGCTAGAGTAAGAAGGTGTTGAATGATAGGCTCCATCTTTGACCTATCCCTGTAATTACCTCAGTTGGACCAGTCATTAGCTGTGTTGTCGAGCACCTGGCCGTTTTCAGTCAGGGAGCAGTTTGGGTTAGGTGTAGTATCTTTGTCCCCTCTGCTGGCCAGCTGACTAGCAGTTGTACTCAGACCAGGCTGCTGTGGTAGTGCTAGCAGTTGGCCTAAGCTACATGTGGTGTAGCTTATTACCAGTTAAATTCATGCAGTGGCCTACATGTAGTGCTCTGGGGATAGTTCTGTGACACACATACATCTACGGATATTTGTTGTGTCTCTTGTCTGAGCTTGTTTTGAATATTTATGTATACAGTCAGGGTATACTTGGATTTAGCTCATAGCTCCATTAGTTTGTTGAGAAAATTATGAGGCGACATGGAGTTTACATTACATTTCCTATCATGCTGTAATTTACGTGCACTGCATTCATCACACAATTGTTGACGTGCCCTGAGGATCAGTGCAGTGAGCATGGTGTTCAGGGAGGGTTAGAATTTCAGTTCCTACTGTAGCCAGCCATGCTAAGGCAGGGACTCTGGTTCTGTGTGTGGATTGGGTTTTTGCCAAACTTCCAGCTGTTTTTTCCTTGTAGTGTCAGGGTCTTTCAGAGGACAGATGAGATATCATTGTCCCTCTGCGGTTCGCTCACCAGCAGCCTTAATGATCCCTAAGCTATGAATGAGCATTGAACCAGACAGGCTGTCAGTGATCAGGTCCACTGGAGGTTAATGGGAGGTGAGCCAGGTGCTTTTTGCCTGAAAACCTGCTTCTTATTCTGGAGTTGTAATGTTCATAATTTGTTATTATGTACCGACAAAGCTGTGCAGAGAAATGCAGCTTTTTTTTCTTTTTGTTTTAGCCCAAATTTTGAGGACACATATGGTGTGAGCCAAGTGTCCTCCTGTCTATTCCAAACTGGTCAGTTGTTGACCTGTGCATTCAGATGGTCCTTGTCATTTTCCAAAGTTTATTCACTGATTGAAAAAACAACTTTATGGAATGATGGAAGTGAGGGATGATTTTCCAACAACTTTGGAGCCTGGACATGTGAATCACAAAGCATTATCAGTAAACACAGGTTGCATGGATATATATTGCTACTGCTTACCAGCTGTCGATCATGTTGAACTCAAACCCGTGAGGTGTCATTTGGGGTGAGGTGCAGAGTTAGCTAATCCTGCTACTCTACTCTCCCCAATTTCTACAGTTAAAATAAGTTCATATATTCCATTTTAGTGTTGTGAAAAGTTGTTACTGTTAATGTTATATGATGCAGACTTTAGTTATTGGATGTTTTTACAGGTCAGAACAGACACTTCTGTTTGTGTGCATGCATTAAACTTTTACCGATTGTACCATTTCTTTCTCTCAGTATTCTCTATGCCGACATTGTTGGCTTCACCCGGTTGGCCAGTGACTGTTCACCCAAGGAGCTAGTCATCATGCTCAATGAATTGTTTGGAAAATTTGACCAAATTGCCAAGGTGAGTTGTTTGGAGTTTCTTTTTGTGGTTATTACAGATAACACTGATCTTGGCATGACCAAGGCACTTCAGTCTAAACAGTGCAAGACTGTGGATGGATCAGGAAGTGTACACTCATATCCTGTCTACCTGTTTACCCACATTTGCAGCCTTGTTGCGTACAACTGTGCTTTTTGTTTTCTCCTCTCTTCATTCTCATTCTTTATAGGAAAACGAATGCATGAGAATCAAGATCCTTGGAGATTGCTACTACTGTGTGTCAGGGCTGCCGGTCTCTCTTCCCAAACATGCCAAGAACTGCGTGAAAATGGGCCTCGATATGTGTGAAGCCATCAAGTGAGTTTGTGCCAACCATCACCGTCAGCCTGTGAATTATGTAAATAGTATGTGTTAAAGCTGATTTGTGGAACCTCTTATATAACTTATGTTATTCTGTAAGGGTGGACTGTACGGTGAGTCATTCGCAGTCATGTTTTCTAGTTTAGGGAAACACAGTTTGTCTTGTACAATAAAACCTAGAATTGCACATGATGAAAATGACTCGCCATTTTTAAGTAGGAAAGTGTGAGGTAATTCTTACTTGGCTCTTGTGGATGATGGTTTTAACCAGGTATTTAGCTGTTGACACACAGAAGCAGATAACAGGACTTCACTTAGACACATATGGAAAGGACATTGGAGCATATTGTAATGTCGTCTTCAGACTATTAATGTCCCTTGAAAGACTGTGGTTAGCATATGGAAACAATTTTCACCAACAATGAGCTTGAGGATTGCTGTGAATCTCTTTCAGGCAGGTACGTGAGGCCACAGGAGTGGATATCAACATGAGAGTGGGTGTGCATTCGGGCAACGTGCTCTGCGGTGTTATTGGCCTTCGCAAGTGGCAGTTTGATGTGTGGTCACATGATGTCACTCTGGCCAATCACATGGAGTCGGGAGGCCTTCCAGGGTAGGTGGTACAGTGTTACTTTTGTGTCATAACCCTTTATACACATATTGCCTTACACATGTTAAGGTTGCTGAGGCTGATGCAACCTTACTGTTAACAAGAAACATCAAAGCCACACATGTCATTCCTTACTACACGGTTGATGATAACATATGTTATTTCATAGACCTTTAATTTAATTGTTTGTTTACTTCTATCTTCTCTAAAGATTTTCAATTAACAAGTTTATATTTGTTGTTAGGTGATAATCATTTTGTAACTTTCCCACTTTGTTCTATGTTGTGATTAAACAAATTACATGAAGAATAGAAATAAATGTCTTACATATGCCATGCCAATTTTTATTCCATTGTTTCTCCTGCTCTTCACTCTGAAAGACGTGTCCACATCACAGAGGCGACTCTGAAGCACCTGAACAAGGCTTATGAAGTGGAAGAGGGTAATGGCAACATCAGGGACCCCTACCTAAAAGAGCTCAATGTCCAAACCTACCTGGTCATCGATCCACGGGTGAGTTCTCTAGTCCAGCTACCTTGAAAATGCACAGTGTGAGGGAAAGAGTGAGAAATATGTAGCTTTTGAAAACACCTGCTGTTATGAATAATTGCTTGTATGATGATCAAGTATGTTAACAGAAAAATAATTGTGTAAATCATTTTAATCATTACATTTTTTGAGTACATACTCATTTGTGTTTTTGATTTTATTTATTGATTTTATTTTTTGACCTGGTGCCGC
The DNA here is from genome assembly GCF_002260705.1 of Seriola dumerili. Lineage (NCBI taxonomy): Eukaryota > Metazoa > Chordata > Actinopteri > Carangiformes > Carangidae > Seriola > Seriola dumerili. The sequence goes on along the minus strand of NW_019174258.1, from coordinate 9,843,687 downwards.
TTTCTGTTTCTCAAACATCCGGTGTCTTGTTTGTGTTGTAGTCCAAATGCTATGGCATGCGTGGCTGATATTTTTACCATAATATAGTTGCTGGTCATTTTCAAAATAAATATTTTGGTATAAGCTGTGCCTCTTACTGCAAAAAATAGATTTGATAGAAATTAATGTGGGCACGGCCTACTTGAAGTTAACTGGCCAAATTCATACGTACATTGTGCAATTGCAACCAAATTTAGGTGACCCATGCACATTCCAACTCTCTCCTGAAGAGTTAGAAGAACATACTCACTCTGATTTCTGTGCCTTATAGCTTCAGCTGAATGGCTACAGTAAACACAGTATGATTCGTCTTTGTGTGTCTTAAGTCGAAGGACCCGTCACTGAACCCCCGTAGCATGCCTAAACCTCGTGTGAATGATGGCCTGAAGATGCGGGCGTCTGTGCGTATGACCCGTTACCTGGAATCCTGGGGGGCCGTCAAACCTTTTGCCCACCTCCAGAGCCGAGAGGGCTTCACCACAGACTCCAATGGAAAGTCACACTGCAAGGTTAGCAAATTGTGTATTTATTGTTAAATTGAAAGGCAACGTAAAATATAGTATAAAAATTAAAAGGACAGTCTCTCTGTGCTAATTAATTTTTGTCGGTGAATATGTTGCTGCACTATGCCTCCACACATGATGGAAAAAAGTTCCTGCTGGATGATAAAGGCACTGGTCTTAAAGTTTTAATTGATGTTCTGGTTTTGAATTTATCCAACATTTTTATTACTTGTATAAAAGATGTGTGAACCATCTTTTCCAGGACATTCCCCTTCGACCAGCCCCCGGCTCCAAGATCACTGAGAGGTAAGACACGTCTCAGCTGTTTCAGAACCTACACATTAAATTCACATGTTAAGTCCCTATTTGGTAACTGTTTTTATTTCCAAGGTGTGTTATACTGTAACAGAATGAACGTGAAACTTGGCATGTATAAAGAGACAGAATGTGCTCACACATAATCACCCTGGAACTCAGCCTGTGTAATAACCCTGTTGCTCAATAGCATCTTGATGGCCATGGCTTGAGCAGGGAAGAGTGTCTCCCATCATCTTGCTCTGCCAAGATTTTTCCATCTGTTCAAATAATCTGATCCAGTCATCTTTCCATCACATTTTATTTGATAATATTGTGTAATACAGTATATCAAAACATTTATTGGGATAATTTCATTAGCTATTCAGCTATTCAGATTATGATAATGTATAAGATGTATGTGTTCCATGGAAGAGGAGAAATGTCCATATGATGCCACTAGTTGGTAAACTTTATGGTGGTAATCAGGGTTTAAGAATAACTTGTTGAGATTTTCCTTTTGGCTTGCACTTTCTTGCACTTTTTCTATTCGTGGACGCATAATCAACATTTTAATCGTGAAGTATACGGTTGGTGATCTTATCTGGAATCATTTACAGTAAAAATCCAGGCAGGATGTTTGGTGTCTCTTACTTACTTTTAGACATAATGTGTAGGTGTATGTAATAAACCATCTCCACCAGCTACTGTATGCAAATATCAGATGGTAGAGAAGGGAAATGAGAAAATTACTATATAACCTAAAAGTCTGAGTGGTGACCGTTGATATAGATCCTTAAACTCCATATTCATGAGATTTAAGGCTTACAGCCTCTATGAACAAACCCAGGGATGGGTAAAAATTTGCACCAACAGGCTATTAATTATCATTGATCAATGCAAGACTTAATGATCAGCATTAGCCAATCACCAAGCACTTTATTGCCTGTACACTTGCTTATTCATTCAGTTATCCAATAAGCCAAGCATGTGGCAGTAGTGCAGTACATAAAATCATGTAGATACAGGTCAGGAGCTTCAGTTAACGTTCACATCAAACATCAGAATTAGGGAAAATGTGATCTCAGTAACTTGGACCCTGGCATGATTCTTAATGCCAGACTGGTTTGAGTATTTCTGAAATTGTTGATATGGGATTTTTATACACAACAGTCTCTAGAGTGGTGTGAAAAGCTTAAAACATCCAGTGAGAAGCAGTTCTGTGAACGGAAATGCCTTGTTGATGAGAGAGGTCAGAGAAGATTGACCAGACTGGTTGGAGCTGATTGAAAATCTATGGTAACTGTTTACAACTGTGGTGAGCAGAAAAGCATCACAGAATGCACAATACATTCAACCTTGAGGTGGATGAGCTACAACAGCAGAAGACCACGTCAGGTTCCTCTCCTGTCAGACAGGAACAGAAATCTGAGACTGCAGTGGGCACAGACGCACCAAAACTGGACAGTTGAAAAATTTAGCCAGGTCTGATGAATCTGGATTTCTGAACAGCAGCAGCATGAACAGCATGAATACATGAGCCCAACCTGCCTTGTGACAACAGTCCAGGCTGGTAGTGGTATTGTAATGGTGTTAAGAATATTTTCTTGGCACACTTTAGGGCCCTTAATACCAATCAATCATAGTTTGAATGCTCCAGCCTATCTGAGTATTGTTGTTGACCATGTGCATCCCTTTATGGCCACAATTAACCATCTTCTAATGGCTGCTTTCAGCATGATAATGCACCATGTCACAAAGCAAAAGTAATCTCAAACAAGTTCCGTGGACATAACAATGTTCATGAAACCTTTAGGAAGTGGTAGTGGTAGAACAGCTGATTGGCAGCATGAACGTGCAGCTGACAAATTAGCAGAAATTATGTGATACAGTTATGTCAACATGGGGCAGAATCTAAAAGGAAAGTTTCCAACTTCTTGTGGAACAAAGAACTGATGCTGTTTTGTGAGCAAAGGGAGGCCATACCCTTGTGATTATAAAACTGGGTGAAATAGTTCTTAAAATCAAAACATTATTTGACAATAAGACAGTGCAGTTGCCTTAACCTGCAGTCACAACTTGCACATAAAACAGATTGTTGTCATCGAGGGTCTGTTTAGTATAACTGTGCTGCTTTGGCAGTCATTCCTGCAGAGTGGTGGGAGTGCTGAGTTCTATGACAAGCCCACCATTAGCTTCAAATAATGCATAGACAAATTGATTACGGTTATAGCTTATAATGCTTAATTCTCTTTACCTGTCTGGCACAGGCAGTAAGCGCACAGACAAATATTTTAAGTGTAGCTACTGATTAGTGGGCAGTACTCACCTACACAAACAGTGTGGGCTGGAGTAATATGATTAGAGGAGATAAGTGTGTGCTTTTAGGCATTCCACCCTGGGAGAATGGAGGTTTGCTTTGTCTCGGAAATTGTTAATTTCATTCATGTATTCACAGTCCACTGTAGCGGAGGCAGCAGCTGGTGAACATGTGTGAAGCTGAAGTGAAATGACAGTGAAATGAGTTGCACCCACTCAAGCTCGATGACATTACAGAGCACAGTGTGTATTTTCTGTGGTTAAAAGTAACAGTTGTGAGTGTGCATCACCTGTTCACAAGCCTGTATCTAGCTGCTATTAACAGTTTTAGATAGATTTTCACATTTATTTGGTCATTGGCCCTGTGTTTTTCTCTGTGATGAATCTGTGTTTATGTCTTACTGTTGGGCCTTGGCAGCTTTGATGAGTCTCTAGAGGAACCATTCACCTTGCCCACACCTCCATTCAGCAGCTATAAGTGAGTGGGGCCTTCATGGCCCGCAAGGTCCCTCAGTGCAGTAGTTCTCAACCTTTTGGCTTGTGACCCCTTTAAACAAAAATAACTGATGCAGATTAGTACTTTATAATCAGTAGGCTACGTGCAGTTTCTCAATAGGAATTATTTAGATATTTAGATATGAATTGATTCATTTTCGTTAACACACCCACCTTTTTAACCATTCTTTGACTCCGCCACATCCCAAATAAATTCATTGTGGTGTCCTGTCCCCCAGGGTGAGAACTACTGCCTTAGTGGAGAGCCGTGCTTTCCCAACACTAACCCGAGCAGAGGTGTAATACTGTTCTTTTCTCACGATTTCTCACTGCTACCTCTTTTTAACAGGGCGACGTATGATCTCAAATAGCATCAGAAACCCTGTAACCTCTGTTAGTGGACTGACATGCTACTATTAACACTGATCACTGACTGGAGCTTGTGTGTATCTGGGTCTGTGCATCTGTGGTGAGTGTTTCCTTCCTGATAGAGTAGGGGGTTTCCAAGCAGAAGCACAGCAGAAACACTCCCACTGAATCTCACAGAGATCATCTAACACACAACGTTCTGCATCCGGCACACTCCCCTTACATTACTCTCTCACAGGCACAAACAATATTTCTCTTTTCCCACTAATGCTTAGAATGGCATTAACCAAGTTACCTCCAGGCACAGCCAAACTGGACCTGAGTAACCTGCATGACCTGATCTGGTTTTTCAACATCTGTTCCAGTCAGTCTGTGCATTTCAGTCTCTGTCCGTCTGCCTTTTCCTAATTGTCTGCGTGCTTTCCGCTGCAGGAACAAATCCCAGAAGAGTAAGTTTGACGAGGAGCTGCACAATGAGATGACCACGACCATAGATGAGCTCAGCAGCAAGTAGGTCAATTTTTACAATAAATCAAATCATATTGTTCATAAAATAATGTAACTCGAATAGCATGAAAATCATCATTCAAGGTTCAATCTGCAGTGAATTACTCAGAGCAGAAAAACCTTTGATACAATGTTCTCTAAGGGTTGAAAATTTTAACCATTTCCAAACTTTAATGATAAAGCAGGTAAAGCAGGAAATTTAGACATGGCTATGCAAATGATATCAAGTCAAACTTGACAATTTGGTAGGTCGGTCCACTACTTTGGTCCAGGCTAAAATATCTCAACAACTATGAACATCGATGCTGCCTGAGAATGACTACTAATGACATAGGTGATCCCAACTCAGGATAACTTGTAATACCTTTGGTCCCAACGTTCCCATCAGCCTCAGCTCTACTTTGTGATTATGGGTAGTTAGTAAATGATAGCATGCTATTACATGAAGCTAAGATGGTGAACATGGTAAATATTACATGTGCTAAACATCAGCATGTTAGCATTTAGGCCAAAGCACCACTGTACCAAAGTATAGCCTCACACAGCAGCATTGCTGTAGCATGACTTGTAGTCTTGTTACCATATCATTGCTTAATTACAATACAATACTTTGTTGAATACTGTACCGTACATCGATATCAAGACAAAACTGCAATAATTGATTATTTTCTTTGTAAAATGTTAACCACCTAACCAGCGTGGTATTTGACTCCTCCAGGATGTTACAAAACATGTAGCTTAGCTTATAAGCCTTCATAATGGTCTATTGGTATCTGTACAGTATAATTTATTACCTGTGTGTGTTTATTGATTCACAGCGATCTGCAAGCATCAGGCAGCTACTACTTGTTTATTGACGAACATCACAAGTGCAACAGCTATTTATGTTCTATGTGATGCAGTGCTGATTTACCCTTTAAAACAGTGACACTACAGATGTTAAACTTGTGACAGGTAAAAGGTTTCTTTTTCTCTTTCCTCCTTCCTCCCTTTCCTGATTTCTTTCTCCATCATTTCTTCCTTCCCTCCTTCCTCCCTTCCTCTCTTTCAGGCAGTGGTCTAAGTCTGAAGAGAGTGTCAGATTAGCTTTGTGGTTTCCAAAGAAAGATCTGGAAAAACAGGTTAGTTTGACATAAAGCTGCAAATAGATCACTGAAATTATTTACAGTCCAGACTGCAAGTATGTGGACAGCATTTGGGCACTCTGTGTTAAAGGGATTTATCTCACATACAAACCTACTAAAATTCAATTTAAATGATTTTTGCTGAGACTGAAGAACAAACTTATGTGCAACTGTCCAAATACTTATGGTCTTGCCTGTATATTTATTTCTACATTGTCATACATTTCCATTCAAGCAGAGGTTCAGCTTTGTTCTGTGTTTCTTCCTCTAAGTACCGAGCCCTGGATTTGCCGATGTTCAAATACTATGTTGGCTGTGCCACCCTCATCTTCCTCTGCATATTTTTGGTTCAGATGCTTGTTACAAAGGAGTGAGTATGACCACATTTCCTTGTGTTACTTAAAATCTACTCAAAGATGTTGACGGTTATTATCTTCCAGTGCAACTGGGAAGAATGGGCAGTGTGCATCTTTTTTCTTTGCCCCTGAGTTCTGCGATGTAGCTGACATTGTTTGTCACAGGTCATCTATTATTTCAAAAGCACACTATGAAGATTATAGGTGTACTGCTGGGGAAAGGCTGGTGGAGACTGATGTCTGACATGCACTGGTTTTTATCTCCCTCAGTCGACAGATGTTGGGGAAGTCATTTGGAGTTTTGGTTTGTGTGCTGCTGCTGACCCTGGCCATCTGTTTCGCAGGTCACTTACAGGTCAGTGTGTTAAGTCTTACATTCACGTTCAACATTCAGATGTTTCGGGGATTCAGTTCAGGTGTCAGCTCTTTTCAGGCAGTTTGTCCCGGTTAATATTTGGGTTTGTAAAAAGTGGAAAAAGTAAGCATCACAGTAACAGCAATCCTTTGATACCTCTTCACAGCAACCTGTCACACCATGCTGGATGCAGGTCAGGCATCAGTGTGGAAGGGTTTTCATTTGTCCAGCGGCTTGTGTTAAAGTCCCATATTGTATAACGCAGGCCTGACTCTGACATGCATTACATGTCCATGACTCAAAAGTGTTTTGCTGGAAAGTGGTATTCAATTCATTTAATTTCTTTGGAAAATAAATGGGAAATTCTTTATAGATTATTGTGTCCCTGTAGTGTGAAGGCCACACAAGATGAATGTCATAAAAAGCAGCAAGCCTTCAGGGAAAATTTAGTTTTTCTCACCCTCTGTCCATTGCCTCTTTTAAGCTTACTCCTCATTATTTTGACTGTATTAACCCACAAGTAATGCACAGATGAGGTCTAGATCAGAAGACTGTATGATACAGTCAAAAGCTCCAGAACATCATCTACTGACCTTGTGGTGAGACTGTAGAAATGAGAATGAATTTTGAATCTCAAAATAAATACTGTACATACCTTCTGAGTCATTTCCTGCCTCTTTTTTCAGGCCAGAAACACTGAAACATTCTTCAGAAAAAATGCTGTTGTATATAAACATAAAGTTATCATGTTTAACAATTTCACATCATTAATTGCACACTTGAAATTGTATTTTAACATGCATTTGCATTTTTTACATAATACAGAGTTTAGCCAAGGTTAGGTGTTTGTACAATGTCCTTGTTTTTTGCATTAATAGTGAGAGAAGAACAAAAAATAATCAACAAAATAATGATCTCTTGCAGCCAACCAGAAGAAGTTGACAAACATATTACAGTAGGCAAGTGCTCGATAAATAAAGGCAAGGGTGAAAAGGGTCTGTCTGCATATGTGTTTCACTGTGCCAGGAATTTCTAGAGAGTGAATGGAAACATGTCTTGGAAGCTGTCCCCTGTATTCACAGTGCTGCAGCTTTCTATAGCTAACCCACTGAGTTGGTGGGTGACAGCTGACATTCAGTCCTTGACGGGCAGCGTTTTCTCCTCTCAGACGGATCCCTTCACTGGAAATAACCAAGCACTGAGTCACTCACACATGATGTCTAGAGATGGATGACTGTGTATGAGTCACATGCTCTTCATACCTGTTTGACTCCATCTCTCTCCTCACTTCTCTTTATCATCTGCAGCGGCTATTTCCAGAGAAGCTGTCAAGGTGCCAGTGGCTGCCAGCTGTGTCAGAGGCGGTGGTAAAGCGGCCGTGTGTGCGCCTCCCTCTGGCGACCATCACCACTGCGGTCATCATTATTTTGGCAGTGTTCAACCTGGTAAGACTACACTCACATGTCGAGTGCTAAGAGGGGGTCATTATATACTCTATTTCTAGCTGTGCTACACTTCATAGCCGGCATGCCGAACTTCAAAGCACCCTGTCCAGTGTCTAATTGTCACTCAAATCTTTTTTTATCCCCCTGCAGTGCTTTGTCCCGACAGATGTGACACGAGACATTGCTGACCTTTGTCACGCAAATCATACCCATGAGCAGGGATTAGATGGAGGCCTTTTCTACCTGCCTGTGAGTGATGGATTAGTAACCCTGACCCAAACCATAGACAATAATAAAATGGAAATATCTAATGTATTTTTCATATCAGGCCAGATTAAATAGTATTTGCAAATAATCCTGCTATGTATTTAATAGAATACCAGAGATGACATGATGCCAGGATGGGGGGATTTGTGTGTCACTATCACTTGAGTTTCTGGGTTTTTCTAGACAACAATGTCAAAAAAGGATTGAATGCAAGGACCAAAACATCAGACATTTCATTGCAATGTTTAGTATGTTCAGTGTGTGTGCTGTTAGATTAATGTAGGAGATGACTGGGTGGCTCAAAATAAAACCTGTTAACACAGAATTGCAAAGCAGTTGTTGGGCACAGTTTTGCACTTTAATCTGTATGTCAGTTAACAGCATGCTACCACTCTGGGTACTTTTCCTGTCTATGCAATAATCAAACCCATTGAGCCCGTTTGAGGTGAACTTGAGTTCCTCCTCACTGTGCTGAGGTGTCCCTAGGATATTGTCTGATACTGTGAAAGTTGCTTCTGGTATTTGTCCCAGGTCTAATTCTGTCTCTCCCCTCTTTCTCTCACTCAGTACTCTGTGTACTGTTGTATCCTCTCCCTCATTGCATGTGGAGTCTTCCTGCGGGTGAGCTTTGAGCTCAAAGTGCTCTTCCTCACCCTGGCCTCCACAGCATACTACATCATCATCCTCAGCACCAAGAGGGAACTGTTTGTGGTCTACGGATATTTCCTCTATGCTCAGACCAATAACAGCTGGAACTGCAGCAGGTTGGATTCAATGTAAAAAGAAAATCCTGTTGTAGACTGTCTGGCAGTTTTCTGCTGCTTCTCTTGAAGTCTTAGTCTGTGGTTCTTTTGACCAAGAACATAAGCTCTCAGCATATGCATGCATGCGTATTTCAAACAAAGAAATTATTGAAACACATTGCATTATATTACAACTGTATAATTTAACTGAATCAGAGCAGTTAAATATATATAATAATTAACTGGTGAAATAATAAACAACCAGAACAATGAGGGTGCTAGTGGTTAAAAGTTTCCTTAGAAAGACATGAGTTATTAATTCCCATTTACTGTGAATGATCATGTGTGAAATATGTAACTCAAAGTGAAGTCCAGGCGTAAATGTTCCTGTTTGTTCTACAGCAGAGAAGATGAATCCATCCTGAGATGGATAGGGCTGGTGAAACACCCCCAGGTGATGAGTTGCATATACATCACCTTGTTCCTGGTTACTATGGTCATCATTGCACAACAGGTAATGACACTCTTTGCATCTTCCTCCTTATTTCATTTCTTCAGATTAGAAACATAAAAGGTGTGTAAATGGAACCCACAAATTCACATTCATATAAGAGCCCATCATGACTTTATCTACACCTGCAAGAAATCCAGGAAAATTCAAATTAAAACAGTTTTAAGTTCTGGTTTTCTTTGTTGTCTGCTCTAAACTCACTGTGTTTCTGTCTTACTAGAATGAGTCCTGCTTCCGCCAAGACTTCCTACTAAAGTACAAGAACCACACAGAGCAGGACGAGATCGAGACCAGGGAGAACCTGAACCGCCTTCTGCTAGAGAACGTGCTGCCGGCCCACGTGGCAGCGCTGTTTGTTGGGGAGAATAAAAAGAACGAGGTGAGATGCCACCCACTCTATTTCTTTAATGGCGAATTAACAATACTACAGCCATGACTTGCTTATGCAAAGTTCAGTATGGATCAGTACAGCTTTACATTTTTAACATAGAAAAATGAAGATGTTTCCTGTGATGTTTGGGTGTTTCCAAAATATTGTGTAACTTCTAAGATGAGGAAAAAGTTTCACTAATCTCTGAGAGGACATTTGGCCAGTAGAGCAACAACAGTTTTAAAAAAGATAAGACAGAAAAAAGAAAGAAAATAAGTAGTAGGCACAAGCAGAAGGAATGTTTTGCCCCTCAGTGGAACATGATACTGCACTTATTTATTGTGCCGACTGTTTACTCATGAGGTTATCAGATTATCACTGACAATGACTTGATTGTAAAGGTTAAAATGACACTGGCACACCATACTGGGCATATTTGCAAACAGTGTTTGTCAGAAGCGGCTCTGTGCTTTGATGGCTTCCAGTGTCGTGGTGACTATGTTGAAGCAAATGTCGTTTTACTTGGGTGACACTGGTTGACAGGAATTATCTTGTGTGGGGATTTATGAAAGGTAGTGCTGCATCTTGAGTTTGGTGCAGCATTTGTCTTGAGTTTCCTTTACTATTATGAGCTTAAGAATTCAGCCCGAAACTGTGAGTTGCTGTAGTTACAGGAAGTCTGTCTGAAAATATCACTTATACCTAAAACCTTAAAGCGGAACACTGTCATTCTCCTCCTTGGTAAAACTATTAACTGTTCATTTTATATTTGGGGTTTTTCCCAACAGGACCTCTACTACAAGTCGTATGACTGTGTGTGTGTGATGTTTGCCTCGGTGCCGGATTTCAAAGAGTTTTACACTGAGTGTGATATCAACAAGGAGGGCCTGGAATGCTTGAGGCTGCTCAACGAGATCATCGCCGACTTTGACGAGGTCAGGAAGACAAAGAAGGAAATGCTCTCTGTCAACCTCATCCTTCTCTGTGATACATGACAGCTATGTCTGTTATCAGTAGCTCTGTTTATGTAATTGGTTACCATTGTGCTGAAACAGTATTATTATCTAGCTAAATCCCTGCAGTGTAAATGCCAGCAGGAGCAAGTACTGTAAATGATGAAGTTTCTACATATACACATTGACTTATTTTGTTGTCCTCTAACCCAACAGCTGCTGTCCAAGCCAAAGTTCAGTGGTGTGGAGAAGATCAAGACAATTGGCAGCACTTACATGGCTGCTGCTGGGCTTAGTGGGACGCCTGGTCAGGAGAACAATCAGGTGGAGTAGCTACTGCTTCAGACCTGGGTCAGACCAGGGTCAGATCGGCTCTGTTAAGTGTTTCTCAGCAATCATCAATACAAAAAAAAAAAAAAAACATAACGCAGTCATAATGAGGCAGTGGAATGACATAGCTCTGATTGTGTTCTTCCAGGACATAGAGAGGCAACAGGCCCAGATAGGGAACATGGTGGAGTTTGCCATCGCTCTGATCGGCAAGTTGGACGGCATCAACAGACATTCCTTCAATAGCTTCAGGCTCCGTGTGGGTGAGTGAGCTCTGCTGCCTTTCATTGACTGAACACTGCGATGTATCCCGCTCTGATTGGCCCAACTCAACAATCCAACAGGTTTCTCTGCATGATTGACATTAATGTAACAGTCTTATCAAAGTGAACCCATCTTTATAAGCTGTCACCTTTGACAGAAATCTGTTGTATCAGCTGTGGTTGTTTGTATGCTAAGGAGAAATTACTGTGGTTAACCAGTACATCAAACAATGCATATATATATATATATATATATATAATAAATGTTAAAGTCAAACCAAGAGATAGAGACAGAACCCGTTTGAGAGTGTGTGTGTTGTGTCTGCAGTCCTGACACAGTTATTCCCAGACAGTTGAATCTGAGCAGACAAAAACTTGGATAAAAGTTTTGGTTAAAACATTTACATTTCTTTGGAGATAAAAACTTACATAAGGCATAAACACTGAAACTCAAGCTGAGTGGAATAAACCGTCTTTAACAGATTACTGTCCTTATCAGCAGCTGTGTCTGAACATGTTGTAACTGAAACAAAACACACTACCTTCTGCTCTTGAAATATGTGTTTATTAAAAAAGCAATTAGTGTTTGGCACAGACCTTTTGTACTGAGCAGCCACAACTTTGGTGGCGGGCTCCATCAAATAAAGGGACACACTTTTTATGGTGTTATCATATACTTACGTAATGTGTTCAGTGACATGATTATCTGTGAAACAGATTTCTTCTCACACTTTTATCACTCAAACTTCTTGATAGATGCAGTGAATTGTTACATTTCTTTGCCTGGGTTTTCACAGAGGAATTTGATGTTTGCAGTTTTAAAAATCCCTGATAAAATATTGTCAAACCTTTTTCAACTATTTCAATTTGTCCTTTTGCTGGCTCATGTCCTTGACAAAAAAGATTGCTTTGTAGTAATGAATAATGTTTTTCATTCTGGCTGACATTTTACCTTTTTATGGATCATCTCCACCTCTACTGGGCGAGGTCTGTAGATGGATGAATCTCATTTGTGACCTTGACATGTTGTGTCACTTTCTCTGTAAATTCTCCACATGGACATTACACCATAAATACAGAGTTAAATTTTGGGTGGTGCACTCTTGTTTGTTCTTCCACAGGCATTAATCATGGCCCAGTGATAGCTGGAGTGATCGGGGCGAGGAAGCCTCAGTATGACATCTGGGGCAACACGGTCAATGTAGCCAGCAGGATGGAGAGCACCGGGGAGCTCGGAAAGATCCAGGTACATTCAGCACAGTCCAACAAAGGCAGACAGCAGTGTTTCATATGGTGTTCTTAAAGGTCAAACAGCAATAGGTCACTTCTCACATAGTTGCAGCTTCTTAGCTTTCTATTACAAATCTCAACACAATCATGGCTGGATTTACAAAGATCCAATTTCTGACTTTGGCCCAGATTTGATTTTTTTTAATCGATCCATCTCAACAGCAACAAAAAAAACTCCCCATCCTCAGCCAGTCATAAGAACCTCTCATGAGATGAACATTTTATTTACCTTTTCCCTGAAACTGCACTTTGTGCACTGGTGTGTCCCCTTTACTTGTGAATTCAAAGCAATTCATGCTTTAACTTGAGAAACTACTTGAATTACTTTGCCTCTGCTATTGGCTGTCATCTAATACTACCATAGCTGCAGTGTAATGCTGTCATAATGAAGTTGGAAATTGATACATGCATTCATTAAGAAAATTCAGGTGTTATTTGGGACCATATAATTTCATTTGAGTTTTATGATGAAGTCTGTAACTATTAAGAAAAAAGTTATAAATTAGCTGTTTAAATTGGACTTTTCTTAGCTGTATTTGCGCATAATTTTTTTGTGACTACTTCCAGGTAACAGAGGAAACGTCCGCCGTGCTACAGAAGCTGGGATACTCGTGCGAGTGTCGAGGATTTATCAATGTCAAGGGGAAAGGGGAGCTAAAAACCTTCTTTGTGTGTACCGACATGAGCAAGCAGCAAGGTATGGGGCTGAGCTGAGGCTGGGCCTCCACAGTCAACAGAACTGGAGATAGGCTCATGCTCGAGTCAGAGTTTACAAGCTCCTGCACACAAGTGTTGAGACAGATGTGACTGTAATACAGCTATGTTCCAGTGACGTTGCTGAATGAAAATACTGAGGAGTATTATGGACTGCCGCCACGCTGTGTGGTGGATGTGACATTGAACTCTCTGCTTGGGACCCTTTTTGTCAGATCAGGATGTGGCGGTCATGATGGAGAGATGGTCAGTACGAACAATCACCATCTTTTTCTATTCACAAACACATTCACATCCAATGATCAGTCACTTTTGTACCTTTTTTTCTGTCTTTAACTTAGATGTTGTTTGTGAAAGAAAAGATGTATATTGTACTAATGCCAAATACAGTTATGTATTTTTGAAGACCTGTTTGGTCCTATGAAAACAAAACAATGGATTCTGTTTGGATCATAATGTGAAACCTATCTAGTTTTCCTGTTTTAGAAGGGATGGACACTCTGCTCTGTTACTGTGTAATGAGCAAGATATATGTGAGGCGGTTGGACAGAGCTGTTTCAATGTCAGGAACAGGCTGTACAGTAGATATAGAAAAGCTATTTTCTTTCTTCTTTCTGCAAGACATATTCAGACAACAAAAAGTAAGTTTCACTTTCTGGCCAAGCTACAAATCCTAAAATTAATGTATCCTCAGCACCTTTGATTGCGACATAAGTTTAGGTTTAACAACTCTTTACGTGAAGCTCTTTTAGGTTCCAGCTGTGCAGTTTGGCCCAAGTAATATATACGACAAGATATTTGCTGTGTTTCAAGAGGAGGAAGACAAATCTGTGTGCTGTATGTATGCCATCTGTTAAATGTTTATTCTGCTCAGATAAGAAAACAGTTTTCAGTGTCTTTAGCTGCCTGTCTGCAAATATGCTGCAATGCGGGAAACCTATGACACTCTCCTCGGTGTCCTCAGTCTGTGTGATCCAACTATCTGCCTGCTGTGAATGTTTTTTCTGGCTCCAGCTCAGATGTGATCATCTGACCCGATCTGGATCGCTCTCTGTGCCTCTGAAAACTTAATTTGTCTCGTGGCCTTACCTTTTGAGACCACCAACTTGTCTGTAATTGTGGTTACATAATAATAATGTATTGGCCTTTGTGTGAACAAATGTGATATTGAATTTTGTACAGCTACAGAATGTAATAAATGTTTTCCTAAGTCTGTGGTTTGTTGTGTAGTGCTTCACAAGAGCCAAGGTTTCTATATATAAAAAAAAATGGTTTATTGATTGAAATGCATACAAATGTCACACAAAAGTTTGTACAAAACTTAAATTACTAAACTGAATGAGGGTGGTTGAAATGTCATTTTACAGCGACAACCGGAACTGCATCTTGACAAGTGGACAAGGCCTCCATTGGTTCAGCCATCTCCTGCACTGAAAACATTGACAAATATATTAGGTGCTATGTCGTAGCTGAAATGCACAGTATTTGTAAGGTTAAATTAGGCAGTCAGGGATGTTAAAATATTTAAATTAAAAACTGCATATCCCACAGGTTACATGTTTGCAGAAGAGAAGCTTGTTTGTACCAGGTTGTATCAGGTGTTTTACCTGTAGTGAGGTCTATGAAGGGCTCAGGGGGTTCTGGAGGTACAGCGATGCCCATGGCCTTCCTAATGCCGTAGATGCTGCTGACATCACACGGCGCCACTTGGCCAGTCAGCTCGGCCAGGTTCCCAGTCACCTTCTCAGCTGTGAAGGCAAGAAAAGGAACATTATGAAGACAGCAGGAAATGAGATAAAGCTTTGTGTAATTTTTATTTTGAGAAGAGGTTATCCAAGATAATCTCATTTTAGCTGTTTTTTTTTTTTTTGCTATTGATTCAACCGATAGCCAGAATATTCTTCCACCGGAAGTTCTGTCATGTTAAAAGAATAGTCCAACATTTGCTGAATGTGCTTATTAGTTTTAGACAAGAAGGTTGATATCTGTATGCTAAATATGTAGCTAGAACTAGCAACCTGTTAGCTTAGCATAAAGAGTGAAAAGGGGGGAAAAGCTACCCTGGCTCTGTCCAAAATCCACCTAGCAGCATCTCTAAAGCTCACAAGTTAGCATGTTGTATCTTTGTTTATTCTGTACAAAAATGAAGTGTAGTTTGAGCAGCATTAGCCAGCTTAGCCAAAGTAAACTCTAAGCACAGGTCAAAACAGTAGTACAAATATTCAACACCCAGAAATTGAAAACACAAAACTGCCATTTCAACCATGACATCACTGGGAACGAGGTCAATGTCACTGTCTAAAAGACAAACCACATCTGTGCAGGATGGCCATTAAAAACGTGAAAGTGTTGTTAGAGGTCTGCAGCTGAAGGTGAGGAAGGTGCCTGCACTGAGAGGCTCTTACCCAGCTCCAGCTCCTTGGCAGTCGGGGCCAGCAAGCAGATCATGTTCGGAGGCTGCTTGGCACTCAGACGCTCCTTCTGTGCTTCCTGCAAGTTGCGCAGCAGCTTTGTAGTCTCATCCAGTTTCCGCTGGAAGTGCAGGGCCTCTGTGACAGATAGGGGAGGTGGGTGACAGACGGACAACACACCGACACATACACAGTTAACACCTCCTCTGCGTTCCTCCAGTTACCTTGTGCTAACTTCTGCTGTTCTTGGTTACACACATCCACGACAATAAAGCCATTCTTTCTGAGCCCTGGTGATGGACCCCTCAGTCTTACAGTTACATTTATACCTGAGAATGCTGAGCCATCCAGCTGCTTCAGATGGGGGTTGTTTTTGTTTGTTTGTTTTGAATTAGCTAAGTGGCAGCAGAAATTTCTTTGTTCCCATAATCCTTTCATGCACAGAGAAAGCAGTCAGGGCTGACCAGATGTGGGAAGATCATATCTGTGATCTTCCATGACAGTGGGCTGTTATGTGACAGGTTTATACTTTAGTTTACATAAAACTGCAATGTGAAATTACTTTGATGTGCAATGTAAATGAAGGTGAAATTTTTTTTTAAATTACATTAAGTGAATCAAAAGAAAATAAAGCTGGTACAATTTTGATAATTCGAAAAGCAACACTCTGTTTCCAGCTTCTTTAAAGTGAGGATTTGCTGTTTTTCTCTGTTTTACATCTGAAAATGTGGTCGGACAAAAGAAAAGCAATCTGAGGCTGTCACCAGAATTTTTCATTATTTTCTGACATTTTATAGACTACACAGTTTCAAGTCCGTCTTAACCACATATGGACCACATGCCCATATGGTTTTGAAAGCTCTACAGTGTTAAAGTTGTAACTGTTCCTCCTGTCCACACGAGCTTTGAAGTGATCTCTTACTGATGCCACTCCAATGTTAGAGCTCAGTCAGTGTAAAAGACGCTCAGCAAGAAAACACTATTTGTGGGGACAAAAGGGAGAATTCTGTGCTACAGAGAAAAAGACACTCACTCATTTTGACAAAGTCACATTGCTGAAGCTTCGTATTAGTTTCAGCTGAACTTTTGACATTTTGAAACAGAATATGTGAAATTTTTTTTCAGGGTTCATATGGACAGGGGGATCACACAATGTGGCGGCATGTGTGTGTTATATTACATTAGACTTAAAAAATTGTGAACCTATCTTAAAATGAAAAAAACTAATAAATACATTAACTGCATGTAATTATTAACTGCATCCCTAAATTTAAAAAAACTATGTGTCAGAAGTTTTACCTCCAGAGAGCTCCTCAGCCATCTGCAGGCCTGCAGCTGAGCACAGGGAGTTGAGCCTGCTGCACTTAGATGCTTCAGGTTCAGCTACCTACAAGAGATGGAGGGGAAACAACATGTTTAGTCAGAGTAGAAAAATGCATTTCTCATTGGACAGCTGACGCTTCAAGGGAACATCCAGGACCTTTGAAGCCTCTTTAGACACGCTGCGACTTTGCGCCAATAAAATTAAATCTGATGAAAAGCTGCAACACCCGAGCAGGGGATGAGAATAAACTGGAGAGCGGCCAAGAACAGCAAACAGCCAGGACAGAGGGTTGCTGTGTGCCTGACGGAGGGGCCTGTGCTCTGGTTTCCTCCGCTGCTCTGAGGAGCGATTCAGCCGCGCCTGCCAGCGGGCACTGAAAGAAAACATGGGCCTCTCCAAATTCTCCACCAGCGGGCCTTTAGCGAACAGCACCGCTGTGTTTGGAGGGGAAATGTTCTTTCCATGCGTGGATGGATCAAAGCTAAACGCAGGCCCCTGCTATGTTGACACAGCTGGTTGATGCAGCAGCCATCTGCAAGCGCCATCTATACTGACAAAATGAAATTAAGCATCCACACATGAGGTGTTATGCAAGAACGTGCTTTACAGTGAAACAACGCACAGTGGGAACTGCTCCTCCAAACATCACATCAAACACTGATGAGGCCGAATGGCTCCAGTTCTATGTTTTATAGCACACGCTGAAATTTCTCATTATAAACTCGATATCCATTTCCATTCGTAATGTGCAGTGGGGGAGGGCTGCTTATCACTGGGGACACAACAGGTGTTCAATCTGAAATCCAGCTCCAGATCGACTCCAGTGTCTTACCTCATTGTCCCCCTTGTCCTCTTGTGTATTTGCTGGCTCATCCACATGCTGGAGAGGCAGAAAAGACAGAAAAAGCATAACTGATTCAGTAAACTGAGATTTGATCCAGAGCTGTTAAAGTCAGTAGTAAATGGATCAGTTCAGATATCACAGTAACTGCTTACTGCCTCTGTCTCCTTCAGGGTTTTTGAATGCTCTCCGTTCGTCATTGCATCCAGGAGATTGTCTGCCAGCTTGTACACGTACTCGTCTGATTTGGCCAGAAAGTCTGACAAGCTGCTAAACACACACACACACACACACACACACACACACACACACACACACACACACACACACACACACACACACACACACACACACACACGCAGCAGCAACAAGGTTAAAATCAGAATCACTTTGTTGGCCAAGCATAATGAGAAGTTGCTATTGACTCTGCTGACACTTATTGCAACTGAACCTCCTACACACTCTAAGAAAGAAAAATATGCTTCTGACAATAATTACATATTTTCATACATGAAAACAAAGTGACAGTGTGATTTTCTATGAAGAGAAATAAAAGACTGAGCAGACGACACAAGAGACAATGACCAAGCAGTAACAGTTCCTGTCACAGTGATTCAACACACACAATGAAAAACAAACTCATACACAGCAGCATGTCTTATCTTATGAGGCACGTTAGTTGACAACCTCACACAAAAAAAGCGGAATAGTCTTCTGTTCTTCTGTCACATGTCCCCTGCTACTTTTACACTAGCAAGCTCAAAAAAGTGCTACCAGATTTAGCCAGTTAGGATCTGTTAGCTCGAGCAACGACAATGTCAATGGTAATTCTGAAAGCTACCTAGCTAGTTTACCAGCTAGCTAGACAGCATGTGCAGCTTTGTTACGCTACATAAATAAAGGATGTTACGTTCTGTGTCTGTGTTTATTTACAGCAGTTTCATAACTGATTCAGGATTAATTTGACCTTATAGCTCAAGCTAACAGGTGCTAACTGGCTACATCTGGTAGCGGTTTTTGAGGGCATTTTGAAATAAAAAATGTCTTACCAAAAAAATAAAAAATATATATAAGAAGTCCTATAAAACACCTATAATGAAATAAAGGACAAAATTAAATTTTACACCAATGATTTGATTTTTAACATTTTCTTAAACGATTCATTTCATGCAATTCATTCATGTGATTATTTCCTAGTTATTCACTTTTTTATTTAATGTGGATCACTTTGCATCTCCATAGACATAAAGTGCAAGCCAATGGTACAGTGAGTGCCCTGCAGCACAGAAAACCATGAGATAACTGACAGAAAGAAGCTTTTTTTAAAGTTTAAGAACTGAAGTCAGGTTGAGGCCCAGTCTACAGCTGACAGCTGCTCCAGACTCAGTAAACTCAGTGAAAACATCTGCGAGGTAATCAGCCAGGAATGCCTCAAGTGACGTTTTGTGTAAATGCCACTGAGCTCGAGTGTGTTTTTGGTCATACTGTACATACCTGTCTGAACCCTGCAGACTGGACTCCTCTCCATAGAAAGAATAGATAAGGTCAGAGTCCTCCTTGCTGATGTTAGCGAAGCTTGAGTCGTAGGTGGGTGCGTAGGAGGTGAAGGGTCCATAGTTCATGTAGGACACTGTGGAAAGTGTTTTACAAACAGGACGGCTCATCATTAGTGATGTACACTAAAATCTGATGTTAGTTCTCTTAACACATGAAGTCATCACAATGGAGTACCTGGAGTAATCCTGTTCCTCTTGTCCTCCCTGAAGCCCTGCAAGGTGTTCACACCACTCTGCAGCCGGTTGGACATCATGCCCAGTTTCACAGGACAGTAACCAACATCTGGAACAGGAAACATTATATTTTAACGGATTTCATGAGTTTTTTTTTTTTTTTTTATTATCAATGGCTGCAAGCAAAAATTATTTTCATTATCGATGAGTTTGCCAATTATATTCTTCATCAATTGTTGGTCCTTAAAATGCCTGAAAATAGTGAAACATGTCCATAACAGTTTCCCAGAGTCCAAAGTAACATCTACAATTAGTTTTTGTTCAAGCAACACTCCAAAATCACAATCATAGAAAGGTAAGAAAACCACCAAATATCCTCATTTCCAAAGCTGGAACCAGTGATTAAGTTAAATTAAGGTTTATTAGATCTTTATTAAGGTTCAGATTGACTTACCTCCTGCTGCTAGTTCTGCTGGGTTAAGGATCGCCAAAGTGGTGGAGCCATCAGTCTTCCGTCTCGCAAACTCCAACTATACAACAAATAAATTTTGAGTAAGGCTCAATGGCAGGAAAGACCAATAAAAATGTATGAGAACCTCACATTTAGAGGCAAACACGTCAAAAATAATGAAACCCCTACAGGACTAAAAGAACTCCACTCAACTGATGGCCTTACAATTAGCTTCTTTTCTTTTCATGCCATCATTTTGAAAGGGTCATATTTTTATTGGCGAATATGTCCATTTGACCAAAAGAAATCTTCAGTTTAACCCTGCTTTCTCACATCACACTGCAGCACTCTGTTAGACAGCTTTCCTCCAGACTCCTGGATGACCTTGCGGATTTCCTCCAGCTCTTTCTCTGCCTTTGCTGCTTCATCCTTGGAGTCCTTGTCCTGTCTGCAAACGAAACACAAATTGAAAGACTGAAAGACACTTTGACCGTGAATGAAAAGGTTTTTCTTCCTTTGTGTCGAGCCTAAATAGCATGAACATAGCAGCAAAATACTGCAGGGAGGAAATATGTATGAACTTCTCTGCTTATTAAACGCCTCCGTTCACCTTTCATTTCTCTAATAATCTTTAATCTCTCTAAGCTTTTTTTCGACATCAGTAAGCACCATCAAGATTTTATACGCGGCATCTTCTTTAACACTAGAATTACCACCTCGCTGCTGTATGCCTCTGCCAGACAAGTTGCACGAAATATGGTCACAATCTACAGTTACAGTGCTGAATAATGTCCAGGGGTGTTTTTGCAGAACATTATGATGTCACAGAGAAGTTGACCTTTGATCATTTGGATTTAAAATGTCAACACTTCATAATTTCATCCTTTTAGACATTTGTGTTAAATTGTGTCATAATTAGCATATGAAATCGTGAGTTATGGCGAAAACCGTGTTTTGTGAGGTCACAGTGACCTTGACCTTTGACAATCAAATTCTAATCAGTTCATCCTTGAGTCCAAGTGACTGTACCAAATTTGAAAAAATTCATTCAAGGTGTTACTGAGATGTTGCATTCACAAGAATGGGATGGACGTACGTACAGACAGACAGATGGACAGACAACCTGAGAACATAATGTCTCCATTGGCGCAGAGGCATAAAGATGTAAAGGTAGCAAGTAGCTTAAGGAAAATCAGCACAGTGAAGGTTTTCCTCAGTCTGTTGCTCTGACATTGAGTCATATCTAACACATGATTTTAATCGTCAGGTTCTGTTACATCACTGGGCAACAATACACTGATTTCAAAGATGCACAGCCATGAGAGAAAACAAGACCCAGCATGCTGTGAGGCATTCCTTGCATTCTCAGCCACTGGCTTCACGGTGGAAAACTTATTTACTTTAGTGTCAGAAAAAAAAAAAAAGAGAAAAAAAAACACACTCACAGAAACTGAAACTCACGTTGTCACTGGGAAATGACCGAGTTGGAAATGGCTTCAATCAACGTGCAGCATTATTATTTCTGGCAGTTTAGTTATCCCAACTTTTCCTGTGTTGACATGTAACCAACAATGTCAGCTTTTATTTTGGTTTTAAAAACCTGGCATTGTGGCAGGTAAGCTGGTAAATGTGGTTAGGTGGAGAAAATATTTCAAAAATATTCTTCTCTTCTGTTCGAGATCAGAAACTAATTTTGGCCATTTCTCAAATGACATGTCTTTAAGAGATCTCTGAGATCTCACATACATCTTTAACAGACTTTAGAATAATGTAAAATATGGAGAGTCAAGGGGTTTATGTAGTGAATACATAAACAAGATTATTATTTAAATTCCTCACACTGTAATCTGGGCCCTCCTAGAATCAGAGCAGAGGTAATATATGAGATTTTAGGTCAGCAGGTTAAAGGACCTGGGTGTGCCCGGTGT
The DNA here is from genome assembly GCF_002260705.1 of Seriola dumerili. Classification (NCBI taxonomy): domain Eukaryota; kingdom Metazoa; phylum Chordata; class Actinopteri; order Carangiformes; family Carangidae; genus Seriola; species Seriola dumerili. The sequence continues at coordinate 9,821,755 of NW_019174258.1, read as the reverse complement.
GTGGGAGCTCTCGCTGGTGTCTGTGGTCATGGGACCCTCTCTGTTCTGGTCAAGGCTGGTGCCCCCTTGTTCTTCAGACTTCCCTGGTTGTTTGGCAGATGGGTCGAGGCCAGACATGAACTCTATGCTCTGCTTCAGGCTGTCCAGCCTCTCCTACAGAAAAGATTAAAAAGTTTTTTGATTAGTATCAGGAAAGAAAAGTAAATAATTAGAAAAACAAAACCCATTGGTAGTACTGACGGTATTGTATGTAATCATCTGCTGCCCCCATCTGTTGTTCAGTGCAAAAGCAAGGCCATTTAGTTTTGCTCCAGAGCTTCGTATGAAGTTTAAAGCAAATAACACTGCTACACTTCGAGAGTAGAGATTAAATAATGACATCTGGTGGCAAATAAGCCAGTTGACATGAAGACTCTATCACTTTACACTGATCGCATACACACAAATAAAAAAAAAGAATAAAAATATAAATAATGGCACAATAAACTTTTCATATTAAAAAATGCTATTTAAAAAAAACTAGTCACCCAGAATGATTTAGTGAATACTGATTTGAATGTCCTACTGGGAACAAATGGAAAATGTCAGATTCTATGTTTACATCACAATAAACAGGACAAATCGATGCAGCTGGTGTAATTCCTTAAAGAAGTTACTTGCTCTGAACCTTGAGTTTCATACCTGGCTCAGGATCTTCATTCCAGAGTGTAACAGTTTCCGAGCGGCTTTATGGTAGATTGTCTCATGTTTGTTGTAAACCATGGCGTTTTCACACATGATCCTGAAATCCACCTGCATTAACAACATGTTCCACATCAAACATTTGACAAAAAACAGCATTTGTATGTGAAAATGTTTTCAAGAAATGTAAAACTCTAGTTTAAATGACAAACTTTATGCCTTGGCTCACGCTATAGCTAAGGTGGCACATTTTTAATGACATTATAATTTACTTTTATTCTCTGTGAAAGAGACTCTTATTGTTATTATTGTGACAGAAATCCAACATGATCTTAGCAGTTATTTAAATTTATCCTGTTGTTTGAGTATGTCTATAGTAAACCTTGTGTGCAGTGCAGAGAGATACCTTGAGTTCATCCAATGAATGGTAGCACTCTTTCTTTACTTTGTCCTTCATTGTACTGAAATCCATAGGACGCTTGATAATTGAAGAGTAGCCCGGAGCAATGAGGTCTGTCACTGGAAACGAGAAGAACGCACTGGGGTCTTTCCTACAGAGAAAACAAACAGCATTTATTATATAAAATTTATTACACAAAAAACAGAGAAAGAAAGACAGATATAGAGAGTGGTGTCCCCAACAACGTCCTCGTATCAATAAATGATCAATAATGTACCTTTGGAGCTGCCTGATGAGCTGGTTCAAAGCTTCCTGCAGAGGAGTCTGTTCTTTCTCTGCAAGTAAGAAAAGTTAGAGAAGTTAAAGGGGTTAAAAGAAAGTACAAAATGGTACAAAACCCCAAAGAAGCTGAGATTTGAGACTACCTTCCAGTTTATCCAGCTCTGAACGGATAGGAGTTCTGCTCTGCTCTCTGTCATCGTCTCCATCTGCATCTTGTCCTTTCTTCTTTTTTGTCATCTAACATTACAAAAACATTCTTTAAATTTAACCTAGCATGAGGAAAATCCATGCCAGCTACTTACAACATCCTTGACTATCCCAATCTTGGGGACAGAATCTACAGTAGGGTTACCTTTTTCTTTCCTCTGTCATCCTCCGGTGATCCAAAGCTCCTCTCTTTATCCTTCTTCTTTTTCTTTTTCTTGTCTTTGGGTTTGTCGTATTCCGCCGGCTGCTCGTCGTAAAATGTGTCCAGACTCGAGCTTCCCGCCGTCACTTCGTTTCCAGACACTTTTAGCACCAGCTTCAGCGGTCTCTCTCCGTACTCTGCGGGCACAAAATCAACAGGAGGCGTCAATGAGCTAACAGTGGCTAACTACATGATAACTGACAAGTGCTACAAAAAATAGCCGCTAACAGCTAGTCAGTTTACCTAGCAGGCGTGTAAGAGAAGCTACAGCTAACCCTGTATTATATTTTTAAATCGCCGACTTTGTTTTTCGACCGACTTGTATGAAAACAGACAGAAACATGCAGAACACAGACAGTTAAATCAGTCCCATATTTTGTTTAACAGTAAGCAGGCTAACTTATCAGATGGCTAATACTATGCTAACAGGGCTAGCAAGCGCGAAACAGAGTATTCGAGCCTTTGTGTTAAACAAATCAATAGTAATAGTAAAAAATAATAAGTGCTTGAGCATTCTGCAAATGAAATACCTTCATATCCGTGTTTTTCGGACTTGTGTTTTTTGTGCTTCTTGCCCATTGTTTGTATTTTGATCTGGCACCGACCGGTTGCTCTCTGATCTCTGTGGTGGCGGAAGTACTACAGTGGAAACTGTGCCGAACAATGCAGGCATACAGCGCCACCTGCCGGAGAGGCGGTGGTAACGTAGGGTGATGCGGCCCCCCTTCTCGCCGGTAGGGGGCAAAATAAGTTCAGGATTAAACTTCGACCAGTATTTCTGAAGAGCTCCTCTATGCGAGCACAAGGAGCATCAGGGAGCTGTAGCAGTTACCGAGACCATCTTTCAATCAGAGCACGCAGGTGTAATCATTTATCCAACGCTTTTGATCATGACAAAGAGCTCCATCAGCTCACCTGGGCCAGCTTTGCTCCTAGTCCTGCAATCTGTGCCAATATTACAGAATACATGTCCCCAAATGTAAGAATAAGGCAAAACAAACAAACAAACAAACAAACAAACAAACAAAAAAATATATGTTTGGGGAGCAACCCCAGCACCAACACATGCAGGGCAAGTTCTGTAGCTAATAAGTATTGTACTTTAACAAAGTTGGGATGCTTGCACATGACGCAATAAAAGACAAATTGTCAAAATAGAAACAGCGGAGCACGAGAGATCCTGATATTTAGTCCCCAGTGTATGTCAAGCTCCATAAATGCTATATTGCCTACATTTCCCTCAATACATCTCAATAGCCTCTTTTGTTAAACTTCTCCCACATCCAAAATGCCCACATCTTTCAAGCTTTATGTCCAGTTTGAAATGCATGCCCTCAGTTATAAATGTGAAGTCTCAGAGACAAAGATAACTGATCACATCATCAGGGTTTTTCTTTCTTTTTGGACTTAAGTTTACTGAAGTTGTGTGAAATTGATGCAGTGGCCCTTTAAGTTATGTTAAAGGTATTTAAGGTAGGTGTTTAAGGTGTACTGAATTGCAAACTTTTTCACTGGCTTACACAGGGTGTCTTTTTACAATTTCAATTCACAAATGAATGAACTGAATCTTGTTTAAATTAACCACACTAAGCTCCAAAGGAGGCGGATGACATTTGGTTGTGGCTGGGCTTCAAGGGACAATGTACAGTCTGGAGCTTCTCTGCCTTGCAGGGCTGTTATGCTTCGTTAAATTGGCACATATTGTACCAGCTGATGAATGACAGATGTTTTATTCATAGAGGAAAGATAGTGTGCGTTCTTTGAAGCACATTCCAGGTTTTATGAAGAGGGCAGGACGGGGGCAGAAGGTTTGAAAGGAATGAAGATTGACTGAATCCAGCATTTCAGCCATTCCTGCCGTCAGATGGAGAGGTGATTCTGAAGCTCTGTTGATGTTTGAGTCTCCTATCAAAGCAAACCCATTCCCAACGAATTACCTCCTGACCTGTGTCATTACAACCACCATGGTACAATCTTTACATACCCTTAGGATAGCTAGCTGATATCCTTATGGAGAAAGTTTTAATTATGAGGCCAACAAATTTCAAGGGTGAAATTTCAATTTAGTAAGGGTGAGAGAAATAGTCCCCAGACAGTAAGCCGGCAACTCAATGAGGGAGGGTGGTAGAAGTGTGTTTACCTCTTTAATCAAAAGTAACAAAATTAAATACAACACACACAAAAAGCTTCATTGTCACTACGAGTGACCACTTTCATGTTAAACAAATTCATTTTATCTGTTATTAATTTATAAGTATAGGTCAGAGCAGCCTTAAAGCTGCTATAACTGATACAATATGTCAACTAACAATGTGAAACTATTGTGACAATGTGAAAGGGTTTTCTGTTGTGACAAAACTACAGAGAATTATCACCCAAATCTGCAGTTCTCCATCTTTACGGAGCTTTATAGTGAGTTTAAACTTGTATAGCTGTGCAGCCTTCATCTTTACTATTTTAGGTAACCCACTGCGCTCATAGCATCATTTTGGTTGCAGCAGGCAGCTGTTTTCAGTGCTCGACATGACAGACAGACACAGTGAACACCGTGGAACATTTAGCAGCTAAAGAGCCTGGTATTTTTCTCAGGAGCTGCTGGTGGAGACCAAAAACAGAGTTTAAAAAAGTTAATACTGGTCAACTCCAAATAAACAATCATGTTTCCCTGTAACTGCTCAAAGTATAGATAAGCAACGGTTTGCTAACATGTTCTCCAAATCACTTTAAAAGGTAATGATATGTCAATGTAGTGTATACACTACACAACTTATTTCCACTAACTGACAGGAGCCCAAAAATCAATTATTGCAGGTTTAAGGTTTCCATTTTCAGAAATCTTTTCTGTTATTATAGTTTCTGTTATTATAGTCTTTTAGTTCCAGGTACTTTTCTTCAGGAACTAAAAGGTTCCTGTGGCCCATTGTTGTCTGCGTTTCCACTGTGGCCTAAAGTCCTGAGAAGATTATGCAAAATTATTTCTTGACATTACATTATTCACAGCACTTTGAGGACATAACATGAATGAAAATGTGGGACAAATACGTCTCGTTTTCATTCAATACAGGACATAGCATTTTATTTTTTAAAATACGGGACAATCCCATATTATACGTGACGGGTGGCAACCCTAGCTACTCCAGTTGTTGTGGTCCTGTGTCAGTTTTTTTTTACCTTGCTTGCTCGGTGCTTGCTCACTTGCAGACTTTTAAACATCACAGGTGAAGTAAAATGCAGCGAGTACTCGACCAGTCAGAAATGTTCAGCACTGCAGACCACACCCCCAAAAGTTCCTGAACCTTTGGAAAGTACTAGAGGACCTTTGGTACTACCCCCTGACCAGGGACTTTTTTAGGGGTCGGTCAGTTACCCCGGAACTAAATTTAGACCCTGGTTCCTGCAGCGGAAACGCACATAGTTCCTCAAAAGGTTCCTGGGGGAAAGTTCCTGTAGTGGAAACGTGGCTTTTCAAATTACTCAGATGGTATAAGTTTGAACAGTTTTTTGTCAGTTTTGAAACAGTCAGTTTACCCATATTGGAGTTTGATACTAATATATTTTCACATACCGCTCAATATGACTTTAAATTGAATGAATTTAGTTTAGACAAGGCTGCTTTTATACATACATTATATGCATTTAGCAGACATTTAGCAGCAGCAGAGTATAACAGGTGGACAAACTGGACAAAATTCATACTGGGTCTTGATTACAAGCAAGCAGAGAGCAGTGTGCCTCAGCGCTCTGTCTCTAGGGTCCGAGGAGTGGATGGGCAGAGTGTGCCAGCCCCAGCCGGCCTTTGCAGCCCCAGAGAGGCCTTGGGATCCATCTGCTTCATTCCAGCTGCGGAGCTGCACACACGTTCGAAATTCATGGATTAAAAGGAGATCACTTACACCAAACGGAGCTAACAAATGGCAGATGTTGTGAAATTCATTATCCTCTGTCACAACAGAGGGGCTAAAGGGACCCAGAGACTGTTTCCACATGAAAGCGGCATCCCAGAAGAACCATGGGAAACCGCTTCCCACTCTGCGGACTGGATGGAACTGGGATGTTTGGTCTCTCCACATATACACAACAAAATATAAACAGGCTTACAAAGGCAGGCTTTGAATGGGTTATCTGTCTTGCACATGGTTCGACTGAAGCAGCATTGGAGATAAAATGTGCTGTTTGGACGCCACTGAGGCAGAGCATTATGGTCATTTCCATTTTTAAGGTGCTGGAACAATCCAGTTTGAGCTGCTCTAAAATAAAATGGAGTTGTTTCCGACTTCCATCGTGCCAGGTTGACCTTACAATATTTCTACATGCTGTTGTGTATCTACACTGTTTCTTATCTTCTTTCTTTACTTGCAGAGTTTATTAAAAAATAAACTTTGATTTGATTTATTTTAACATTCAGTTCATAAACACAAAAATATCTTCTGCTCCCACATGAATATTTATAACATTGTTTGACTGGGTTTTGTAGCTTTGACATTTGCGCAGTTTTTGGTTCTGTTCAAAAACTTGGATTTTAAAGTTGTATCAGTGTAAGTTACCCTGGGTTATTACATCAAGCTTAAAGCCTGTGACAAATGCAAATTAATAACTTCTTCTGCTTATGGATACATATAAGAAAATGGAATGAAGTTTGGTAATAGAAGTGTATTCTTTTCACTAGAAGTTGTCAGAGCGCTGCTCAGATATGACAGATGAAATGTTTGGGGTCATTACAACTGTCAACGCAGAACGGGTTTGAAGATGTAACCAGCCATCACAAGTAAGTTAGACAGAAACATCAAAGGGGAGAAGCCAATCATTCTGCCTCAGTGTTTTTCTCCCGCCTGCCAGTCTGTCATGGCAACATCTTTGAGCATCAATCACTCATCCCTGTCAAAGCATTATGTGTATGGTGACTCTATTTTTATCTGCAACCAAAACACTTCATGTGCATGGCTTTGATTATCAATTTTTACAGCTCGCCGCTGTCTTCATGACGCTCCGGTCCTGTGGTCCTCTGACATCCCACCCAGGTCTGCGAATGAACATCTGGGCCGATCTTGTGCTGCAATTACTCAGCACTTACGTGTTGTAATGTAGAGACAGCAAGTAGGTTGTTCTGTTCTAAAAATACTCAAAGCAGCCATGATAACTCCAGCAGAAATGTTTTTTTTTAGAAATATTATAAGCAAACAAAAGTTTTAAGTGACAAGAAACAATTAGATAAAGGTCTCCAGCGAGAGTCAAAACCAGAACATCATGGTTTCACTGTGAGCACCTTGGACCACTGAGCTAATAGGATGAAGTTGTTGAATGTGTTCTTATTAGCATCTGCCATCTCTGAGTGTTAGCCACAGTCTTCTCTGATCCAATTACTCTAATGTATATTTCATTGGGCTTGTGTAATGTTTTTTGTAGTGTAACGTCACCCTCTGCTTTAAGGTACCTAATGTATTATTCTGTTTTTGAACACTCCATTATAATGGAGGATTTTTTTTTTAAGGAGGCTGGTCTGATGTGTGACTCTACAGGGGATGCTTGTTGGGAGTTGTCTGTGTGTGTATTTTCATGGAGCACACACATCACAATGCTTACATGCATCATAAATTTGCAAGTGTGTGAGTGTGAGCATGTGTGACAGGACAAGCAAGGTGGTTGGGAGAGGGGTGGGGGCGGGTGGTGGTGGTGGTGGTGGTGGGGGTGGGGGGTGGGGGGCAATGTCTTGTCGATCTGAGTCTTTTATTCTCCCCAAGCCTCTGAAGACAGTGGTCCTGGGGTGGGAAAAATACACAGGGGAGATGTGTTCAAAGCCTGCGAGCTTGGTGACGATCTTCCGTCAGATCCTTAGCCGTTTGAAAAGTTCATATAAACTGAAAGACAGCCGCTGGGAAATGGTCTTTGCAAACTCAATGAGAGTTTATCATCTCAACACAGGGAGAGGCACTGTTTGAGGTGGAAACGCGCTGCCTGTAATCTCACTCTTCTTCTGAGGTTTATCAGGGACCCTCCTTCCCCCAAACACAGTTAAACCTGGGCCCTTATAAACAAGGTATCTCAGAACAGGAGCTGTCATCCTGCTCAGCCCGTAGCCCCCTGAAAACAGCACAAGCCCTGCTTGTGACCTGCTAATGCTGAAACAGATTGATGAACTATGAACATTTTTTGTACCTTTTTAGACCATTTTTAGCAAACTAGCTATTAGAAGTAGCACTAAGGATGAAAGAGGATAATTACTTCAATACAAAATTGTATTTATTGCAATTATCTAAATAGTTAATTAATTATTTTTCCATCTAATTAAGTCCCGAGTGCATTGTTTGCATCAATTCATGAATTTCCCCTAAGAGATAAATAAAGTATCTATTTATCTATCTATCTTTCTATCTATCTATCTATCTATCTATCTATCTATCTATCTATCTATCTATCTATCTATCTATCTATCTATCTATCTATCTATCTATCTATCCGTCCGTCCGTCCGTCCGTCCGTCCGTCATCTATCTATCTTGCTGTCTGTATTTCCATTTGACTGTGTATAAAAACCCATTAGCAAGTGTAACTGGACATCAGATATAAGTTTTGAGGGTCACATCTCTTTTCACTGTTCAAAAAAAAAAATGGAATAGATTAAACAGTGTTTAACATTAGCTGCAATTGTTAGCATGCACAGTTGACCTAATGTTATTTCCAAGATCAAGCAGCATTTCGTACAACATTATTTTGTGGGGTTACAGCTTATGTAAGAAAAAACCCTGTTCACAACTACCACATCGTTGTGTAAAAGCTGGTCCTGGATGTGTACTATAGCAGTGCTTTTAGTACCTTATGCAACTCTTTCCTGCTTTTTATTGAATTTGGGGACTCCACGTAGCGCTATGTTAACCAAACACATTATTGTCCTAAACTCTCTTTCTCTTGTTTTAAAATTGAAACACATTGTTTAAAAATTCAAACAGCAAAGCATAAATCTAACCATAATTCTAACCACTAAACGGAGTTAGTTCACTTTCTTGGAAAGTAAATCCTTGAGCTGCTGGTGGCTGGTTGTTCTGCAGTGTTGTTCGGCCTGCTACAGACAAACTTACAGTTTCCTAAGCTGATGAACAAAATCCTTCCCACTGGTTAGGCATAAAAAGACCCACATGACAATGATTTCCAGGGCCTTGGAAAAGTGGGACGACACCAGCACTGTGAGGGCATGACGATAATTGTCTCATTTAGAGACTGATGCCCACAGGTAAGAGTAATTACGGAGGACCATTATTCTCTCCTGTCTGTGGGTGTGTGTGTTTGTATGCTGCAGAGGCCAGCCTTTCAGACGGGTCCCAGCAGCAGATTACAAAGGTGTGGCTACCGCATGACATCCAAATGTGACACATAAAAGACAAAAGTATGGATCAACAGAGGGTGTCTCAGCCCCATTCCGCTACTTTGCCGTCAATCTGACAGATGGCATGGGCTTGTCTGAGGCCCTGGCAATGAGGAGTGCAGTGGCTTCAAAGGCCTCTGTAATCTGCAGAAACATCACAGGCTGGGAGAAAGTGACTGTCTCCCAGACACCCGCCCTACTAAGAGGGCGAGCGAGGCGCTAATGAAAGGCAGATAAAGGGATCGCAGGCACAGACAGTGCCTCATGAAAAAAAAAGAGAGAGAAAACATCAGGTAGGCTCGGCTTTTTTCTTTGCCTTTCTTTTTCTTTTAAAGAATCTACAGATAAATGGTCTCGTCAGTCCTTTTGTGTTCGCTGAAAAACCGCAACACACAGATAGAGTTATTTTCAAAGCTCTCCTCCCCCATTGAGTGTGACTCAATTCAGGCTAAACGGTCAGTGCTGAGTATGGGGTAAAGTTAGTGATGATGGAGGACGGATGAAGATTGTGTTTTTTTGTTGGAAATGCCACCAGTTCCTCGTGTTTTTGGCAGCTTTGATGTGTCAGTCTGGCCCGGTGCTTGCTGTCAGCCACAGCATTAATAAGAGGAACTTGGTTCTTTGTCACACCTTGCTGCATTCATTTATCACCCAGGAAGGAGCCAAATCCCTTCATTTGGACTAATCAATTCTTGCTTTTTAATGATATCTCAGTGCACTGCAGGTTCACATCTCCTTCTAGGTAACACTGACGCCTGACAGCACCAATATCAGAAGCAAAATATGACCTTTTACTTTCCAGGAAACGTCAACCATACCTTACTATTTACATGAAACACATTGTAGTTTCTTATAAGAAAGTCAAACAATTTTTATCTTATGAATGAAAAAAACACATGCATTGACCATAGCTACAACATCGTTTATGGATTAAAAAGTCTGATTCCTAATGTTCCACATGCCTGACATGCTGTGATGGGAATTATGGACAGCTAACAGGTCCATGGAGGCACTCACAAGTTCGCTGGGTGCAGCAGTATGGACGGGTTCAGTAGAGCGAGCATGGATCAGCCACAGTCTGCAGACCCCCCCTTCAGCTCTAGAGCCAGGGGATTTGTTAGATGCTCTCAGGGTAACCAGGCCACAGGCCATGTTTCAACACATGTGCCTGTTGTTTCTGACAAGCCACTGGACTGTGTAGGCCTGTCAAAGCTGGTAATGGCTCTTATTTTCAGGGAAAACACACAGCCCATGTTATCCAAGCATATCACAGAAATGCGTATCAAAGAAAAGAGAAACAAAGTTTCAACAGTTAAGCTAACAATGGGCTAACTCATGGAAATGCAATGCCTAAATCACAGAACTTAGCAATACAGTTTCACTCCAATACATCAAATACTGTGAATGTGTGAGATCAATATGAACTTTGACTTAAGTGCTGTGACCAATGCAGTACTAATCTAAAATGCCTGTATTTTTATGTAAGGGTCACTGACTTTGTATTTGTCAGCCAGTCTCTGCACCCTTACAGGATTTTGTGTTGGTGACACGTCTGTTGCAGTGAATGAGATTCTGACTCTGATATGGATTAACTTTTCCTGCCAGTGCCGAATCCTCTTAAAGTGAAATGCTTCAGATGTTGCTGCTTTTTATATTTGACTGGCAGGAAATATCTTTTTTGTGCATCTATTTTGAGAGAGACTGCCATCAGTCAGCTTTATTTCTGATGTTCAAAAACAGCTGTTGGAATTGATGGAAGTGTTTTATTTCAGACTAATTAAGAAAGATTCAGTAGAGCCTTCCAGCATCCAAAGGAGTGGGAAAATGGAAAACTAAATATCCCTTAAACTGATTGAGGATTAAGTGTTTCATCAAAAAATGTATCACACAAATATGCATAAAGATGCAAACTCTGGGGTGTATCCAGGTGCTCATAGGGTGTTAATGTCCTAGTAGAAATTTGAATGTCCCGCCACAGGTGCCCACCCTCAAAATACCCTCTTTTCTTTAAATTTAACAGATTCAGCATAAAAGTTTTTAGCTAGACTTAAAGGGATAAAATTACAGCCTGTATCTGCACCCATAAAACTCAAATATTTCAGCAACTACAGGATGGATCACCATGAATCTATTTACAGACGTTCATGGTCCCCACAGGATGAATCCTACTGACTTTTGGTGATTTACTCTTTTAGTGCAACCATTTGGTTGACATTTTTATTTTTTTGTGAAATGTTTCTACAATTATTGGATGCTGCTGTGAAGTAGGTACAGATATTTATGTCCCCTTCAGGATGAATTGTAATACCTTCAGGTCATCATAATTTTTCCAATACATAATGTGCTGCTGTACATTATGATTAGTGCTGATTACCAAATGTTAGAATGCTAACATGCAAAACTTTGGTGAACATGGTTAATACCTGCTTCATCAGCATGTTAGCATGCTGGATTTAGCATTTAGCTCAGAGCATTGTTGTATTGAAACAGACTCTTAGTCAGTGGTGGAAAGTAACTATGTACATTTACTCAAGTATTGTACTTAAGTACAATTTTGAGGTACTTATTTGAGTTTTTCCATTTTATGCTGCGTTATACTTCTACATCACTACATTTATTTGACAGCTTTAGTTACATGTTACTTTTAAGGTGAATATTTTTACAGAATGGATGATATAACAAGCTTTTAAAATTCAATATATTGTTAAAGATTAAACCAGTGGTTTCAAAACTTTTTCATAGTCAGTCGCTTTCAGTAAAATATTTTCATTCGCTGCATAGCTTAATATTATTATACTGACAAATATGAAAGAAAAGATTTATAAAGCATCACCACTTAAAAGGCATCTGGCTGACACAACAATGAGTTAAACTCATATCACCAACGTTACACTCAGAAAGCAACAACAGCTTGAACCCTCTGCAGATGAGGGATGTGTCCATAAAGCTCTGGTTTTGAGTTAGGGCAGCATTAAATGTCTGGGTGTCAGCTGCTGTTTTACTTTTAGCTCTGCCAGATTCCTCTCCTCCCTACGCCCAGCTGGGGATACAAAAGTCATTCAAGAGTTGTGTAATTAGCTGGAGTTTAATTAAAGGCCAATTTGAAAAAAGGGACAGACAAAAAGGCAAATTAAAGAGACTTGTAAAACAGAAAATGAAATGCTTAACAAGCTCAGTATCACCATTCAGGGACTTAATTTACATGGCAAACGTTTACAGTGAGCATGTTTACAATTTTGTGGTTTAGGCGCTGCTTTTTGTGATTCTATAACTGAAATATAACACAACAAACATTTTACAGCATGTCACAGTCCTACTGCATCTCACTTACTGTAAGCTCAAAAGCTCACACTGCTTTTTCTTCATAAGTCTCATTAAAATTGTTTGTGTTGGATTGTTTATTTAACCATCATGCATTATTGCCTCGTGATTAAACCAAGAGAAAGATTTAAATATATGCTGACACGTTTCATGATGTTTATGGTGTATTGTAAACTGCAGACAAAATAACACATATTAGCTAATTACCAGATTTGGTGAGTGGCAAACACACTGGCACAAGGTTAAAGAGGTGCTGATGTAGTTTACATAAGTTACGTTTTGTCTAAACAGAGAGAAATTCTCACGCTGTAACTTGAACACCTCTGTTAACTCTAAACTTATAATTGATATAAGAAAGAAACAGGAGCCTGTCTCCCCTCAGTGCAGCTAATTGCCCCGGAGGGAGTCCAAAAAGCCACAAGCTGTTCTATTCCTTGTCATCACTGCAGTGACTGCAAACTGCTTGGTCCTGTGCACACACATATGCACATTTTTCAGTTTTGGAATGACACTCCTCACATGAAGATGGTGCCAATTTTGGCAACGATTAAAGCAGGTTCCTAATGAGTCACATGCAGCCACCATGATTTAAAGAGTCGTCTAAAGCTGTAGCTGACATTTGGGGACATAAAAAAAAAAGAAAAACAGAAAGAATGCAATGAACCCTGTGATAGATAGGTTAAATGAAGACATATGACTGTTTAGTATAATTCAGTCAGTGTGGAGATCTTGGCACTTTTCATGCAGTTTTAGACCAGAAATCTCTCAACCCATTAAAAAGTGGTGAAAATGTGAGACAGAACCACCCAACCATGAAAAATGTGCCACAATGACACGCTTCCAAAATGACAATATTCAGCTTAAAAACCCACAATTTTCCTGATGTTTTTCAGAACATATAATATGTGACCTGTCAAAAATCAGCTTGGCAGACATTTAAGGTGGAATTATATGACCCCCCTCCCCAATTAAATGAATTTAGAGGATCACAACTTTCAGCAAATGATAAAAACATGATTACCATCTGCGCCTTTAAGAAGCTCTTTCTCTGCCAAGCCTTTTGATGAGGCTGCAGCCTTATCCAACAGCTTTAGCAGATGTTGCGGTGTATTGAGCTGAAAAGCAGCTCTCAGACATTTCAGTCCTGTTGAGAGATTGTTTTCAACTGCTACACTTTAAATCTAAGAAAAGGTTAACTGGGATCTGTGGCATCGGCAGCAGTTCCTGAAGATCTGCTACAATTGCAGCACCTTGTTCTCTGCTCTCTGAAAAAGCCTAAGCACAGTGCCTGTAAGCACCACACCCACCCCTTCAAATAACACACATACATGCAAAGCTTACACACTCAAGGCAGAGGAGGAAGAGATTACTTGCGGCAGGATTACAGTAAATTTTTTTTTAACCTAATACTGATGAGTTTAATTTCTCAAAGATTGAAAGATTATAAGCAATATTTTTATTTGCTCAAATTTTTTTTTCACCCTGTTAATGACAAATATAATTAAAAAAAATATTAAACAATAATATGTAATTTCAAGTAATCCACAGTTTCCTGCTATGTACTATAGAATTTTTTAGGAAGATGATTTCTGAAGTAACTAAATAATCATTATGTCATGAAACTGAAGTGGTTCAATGAATTTTTCAGGAATGTCTAACACATAACACTGTGAAAGTGACATTTACAACCTGATACACTCAGCAGAGTGATGACAAGTTGAATGAAACAGCCTGTCAACTTTTTTTTTTTTTTTCAAACAACGACACACTTTTCCTTGGTGTAAAATAAGAAAAAGGCGTTGATTCTGGAAGTGCTGCTCCTTCAAAGCAGCCTCCTTTACGGAGAAGCTGGCATGACCTTGTTTCCTTGGGAGTAAAAGATACAGAAAGCTGGAGGGGATGGGCGAGGAAGAGAAGAGGAGGGGTGGAGGAAAGAGGGTGGGGGTAGGGGGGCATAGTGGAAGAGGTGGGGTAACTTCAAAACCCACATCAAAAGGAATAAATAATTGTTTCTGCTGGTTTTGTTGTTGTGATACGGATCGGCGAAGCAGCAAGTGGCGAGCAGGAAGCTTTGATTTGAGGCAGCCTTCCTGGAGAGGGCTCCTTCTGTCGGCAGCTGAGCAGACAGCGCGGGGCCCACTGATTAAAGTCCTGTTTGTTTTAATCTTCTCTTTTGCCCAGGGGAGGCCCACAGAGAGGGAGAGATCCTACTGGGGGGGTGGGACGATACTCTACTCCAGGGACCAATTCCTTCTCCTTTTGTGTCCTGAAAAGGTGGCAACGTGTGCAGCATCTAGACACCGGGTGAGGAGAAGGAGTGAAGGGTGGAAGCTGGGTTTACTATGAGGTTAGGAGGTTAATGATAGAGGCTGAAGGGTTTTGGATTTGAGGAGAATTGCACATAATCGATATGATAATCATATAATCTGTGAATCAATTTTCCTCAAAACTGGTTTTCTTTCAGTGGTTAGTTCAGGAACATACGTAAAAATTCCATCAGTGATGTTTGAACAAACTTCTCTCCACCCCTCCCTCTTCTCCTTTAACTGACATTACTGTTCCTCTGCTTCATCCCAATGACCACCTCCCCACGCTATCTATCATGCCTCTAATTAAGTCCAATTAGAAAGCAAGATATACACTTTATTGCTGCTTTAAATCTGTATATACTTGGCCAACTGGGAACAGCACAAACATGACATAGACAGAGACACCTTATAAAGTTGATTTGACGAACATGATAGCAAACGGTTGCTTATGAACACATCCAACAGACATGGATCAACATTAGCATTCATTTGAAGTTGTGTCCTTACTTTTAGGTTTCTTTTGTTCTCCACGAACTCCTGAGGGAAATATATTACTGCTATATGTTCCTCTATGTTCATAAGCTACGAATTAACTGTCTGCTGTTTGGTGCAGGGCTGAAAGCTGAAATCTGTACTCAAGAGCAGTGGTGTTTTGGGCTAAATGCTAACATTAGCATGCTAACATGCTCATAATGACAATGCTAACATGCTGATGTTTAGCCGGTGTAATATTTACCATGTTCACCATGTTGGTTTAATATGGGTTTTTGAAAATTAGCACTAAACACAAAGCACAGCTGATGGTGAGAGGAATGTCAATAGTTCTGCAGGTATTTGGTCGTAAACCAAAGAATCAAATAAACCCAAAGTTTGACCAGATGGTGAGGTTAGAGGTTAGGCGATGGTTAGAGGATCACCAACGTTGTTACAGTTCATCACGAAGGAAACATGAATGTCTGAAATAAATTTTCAGGGCAATTTCTCCAATAGTTGTTGAGATATTTCACTTGTACCAAAGTGGTGGAAACAACTGAATGACTTTGCCATCCTTAGAGTCACGCTGCTAGCATGGCAAAAAACATTGATTAGAGCAGCTTTAAAGATAAAGCCCTGCTGGGCTCCGTTTCAGTCTCTGTAATCTTATTTCTTTGTTGTCTTTTGTCAATGCAACTCTACCCTTGAAATCTTAGCAAAAATTCTGAAAATTGTGTCCTGTGGTAGATGAATGCATTTATGGTGCTGAGTGACACTGCAGGGGTTAGCAGCAACTGGGTCAACTTATGTAAAGAATGTATGTGCTCATGCTGTTATACAGCTGTTAAGATTAAAATGACCACCACATGACATATGATATGTTAATAGGCAGCTGTTTGGATCAAAGTGAACATCGAATGACATATGATGCTGGAATCATGCAGGCCTGCAAATCTTTACCGCTTACTGATTTAAAGATCCTGTATTTTTTCATATTCGTCATAAGCTGCACAGCTGAGCCGAGCATGAAGAAGATATGTATGTAGGGGTAGACAGGAACCCCTGCTGACAGCTTCTGTGGAAAATGGCAAGTTTTAAAGGTTTACGTTGACATAGGTTAAAGGTCACATAGTGTAAGACAGCAGAGCAGTGGGTGGTTGCATGTTGAATGTGAGCATTTAGGGGACTGGAAGACACTCACAGTGGAATCTCAACAGCTCTGTACATGCAACATATTATATTTGCACGCATACCCAAAGTTTAGAACACACACACGCGCGCACACACACACACACACACACACACACACACACACACACACACACACACACACACACACACACACACACACACACAGACATGGTAACATGATGAGAGGTGACACATAACATGAGACGTAGAATAGCTCAACACTGTCAGACAGGAACCATTTGAGTGTGCATAATGGTTGATATAATGAATTTTGCAATAGGTTAATTGCGTTCAAGTGAGATTAAGGAATCCATATGATGTTCCACTTTTTACTGTGTAAAATAACATTACAGTAAATGGAAATTTTGCATAAATGCAAGAGGCTTTGCACGAGCCCAGTGTTTGACTGAATTGAGATCACGCCAGACATTAAACAGAATATATTTAAATAAGCTGTTTAATAATTTCTACCGTTACCTGCACCCCATCATGCATGCAATAACATTAATCTAAATGTCACTATGCAAAATTGAAATATTCCCTGCCACCAGACCTCTCGCCTTGAATAAACTGAATATTTGCACTGTGATATAATCAGAGAGCTTCCCACTGATTTTCATCAACTGATATATGCGACACCAACTCTTTGATTCTGACATAAATCCAGTATTGGCAAAAGTGTCATCAGAATTGCTGAAAGAATGAAATAGACTTGCTGAGGCGCACATTGCTTGGAGCCCTTTATGCAGTTATTCAAACAAAGTAGTCTCATTGGATCTTATCGACACATGACGAAACAACGGAAGGCAGCGTTTTCCATCCCTGACAGTAAACAGCCGCTCCGTCCACAGGCCTGTCAGTGTTAGAGACAGAGCTCGTTAAGAGCTGACATCAAACGCTTATGGAGACTGATGATTTAAATATTGAATCGACTAGCGGCAGCAAGCAGACAGAGGAGAGCTGCTATGTGCTGACACTAAGACAGATGTATATTTTAGCAGCCGTTTCCCAGCTAAACTGTCTAATGGCCTCGGGGATCAGACAGATGAAAGTCAGACCTGCAGATCTGCTGGGACATCTCCAGGGTTTTGGTGTACTGTAAGTGGCAAAGACCCCCATCGCCTCCCCCTCAACCTTCCTCTGTCCCTGCCCCCACTCCCCTTTACACGCTGGTTCACTCTCAGTAGGATCAGAGGAGAGGTTCCCGAAACGGAGGCCCCTTGCCAGGCCCCAGGCAGCGAGGACACTAACAAGCTCTAATGATCTCCAGCCAGGCCTGTCTCTCTGCTCTTCCTCCATTCACTCACACTGCAACCTGCAGAACAGGCCTCCACGCAGACAGACAGCCTTACTGAACCCGCTGTACTGCATGTACTGTCTCCTGTCCAGCTACTTTCAGTTCAGGATCAAGATAAGACAACCTCTGCTGGGAGTGGATGGGCATTTCTTAATGGAACACTCCCCAAGAATATGTTCTGATAAATGTATATGGATGAGGACAGATGAATGTTAGGTATGATAAGAACTCAGTGCACCCCTTTTCTTTCTGTACGTCTGGTCTGCAGGTTTTTGTTGGCATGTCTGCTCTCCAAGGGGAGACCAGATGTGAGGCACTGAAGGGATTGAAGATAATTGCAAACGTGTTTTGGTCTGCTTCTTATCTTGATGGGTCCAAGTGTATCTATCTAAGACCAAAGACGAAGAGAGAACTCTGCTCTCCCCCATCACCATGACCGAGGTTGGGAACTTCAAGGGCAGGTTGTATCTTAAATTGTTGGCCATTAACCAACTCTGACAAATTAAAGGTCCACCCTGAAACAGATTTATATTGTTAAAAAGCAGTTGTTGGCAAGGGATGCTGCACTTCTTGGTTCATTTTGTTTTGATCCCATGACATTAAGTTAAGATATTTTCAGTGCAGCTACAATAGGGCTTAATAGCACATAATTTCTTAGTTATCTAAATCATCAACACTAAATATCAGGCTTTGGTTTCAGCATCATTTAGAGTTGTCTTGCTGCCATCCTTGTGAATTTAATTCCAATATTCACTTTCTTTTCAGCTCTATTTTGGTCTCTATCAACTCCTGAGAGAAATACCTGGCTTTTTAGCTGCTTAAACGCTCACTAGCTATAGTCCCTGACTTTGTTGTTTTGTGCTGGCCAGGTAGCATTCAATAGGTTTGTCAAAGCTTTCCAGCTGAAAAATAAACCTGCTCTGGTGGGAGACAACGCGAATGAGAGTGTTAGGAGTGAACCAGTCAAATAGTAAAACAGGTTGTAAAACCAAAAACAATCAGCTGACAGACCCTAAAATGCTCTGTAGAGCTGAGGGGAACTGCAGAGGTATGTGCTAATTCTCTGTGGGTTTGTTTCTATGAGTGACCACTTTCACATTATGCATAGTGATTTGTCCATTTGCATGATTTGCACATATAAAATTCTTGATTAATGCAGCTTTAAACACTTATGATAACTTCAATTAACACTAAAATATTTGAAATGTACTTGTGACTTATGGGCCCCCAAGAATTCTCCAAGATAACTTGGACTGATTGCTGGGAAAATGTAGGAAGAGACTGAGAGTAAATAATAAAAGTGTCTAGAAACAATATAAATCATAAAGCTGCTTTTGGATTCCACTGAAATCATAAACCGATAATCTCTCAGAGTGTAAAATTTATATTTGGTGTATTACTTAAGGGCAAGCCAACAAAAGTTGTTGAAAATGAAAATTATTATCATCATAACTGCAACAAATCAAGATTAGCACCTCCTTCGTAGCTGTAACACTGAATTGAGAAATAAGCAAAAAAAAAAAAAAATTTAAAGTAACAAAACAGAGTAGCCACTTTTTAAAGGAACGGTTTTGTAGCACAAAGGTATCAACATGATTGGAAATAAACTTATCAAAGCTCCTGCAGTTGTAAACATGTCTATTTCCACACATACATTTCACAAGACTTTGTAAGGGGAGGAGTAATTTCATGAAAACATATTATTGCATTTAACTTTGGACAATTTATTTTTGGCCAGATCCACTGGTGTATAATTTGAGTAAAATATCCTACACTTTATTTGAGTAAAAAACTGGACTGGAGTGATTGAAGTGGACTGACAAACAACCTGGTGGCAAGTTGTTTACATTGCTATTCTGCTGTCTAGTTTTTGAATGGGCAGAAAACAGTTGATCACAGCAATAAGACCAAAACCAGACCTTAAAAACCATCAAAAGGACCATGTGGATGCTGGCATGCAAGCCAGGCCGGATGAACCCTCTTAAAAAAAGTGAATGCATTAGCAGCACATTGTTTAGATGCGGCTTCAAGTTCAAGATTATAAATGAGTTTAGATTTAGTCTCAGGGGCAGGACTGCTTCCAGTCTGTCTGTGCAGTCAGACGGAGTTGACCTCAGACACAGACACTGCAAAAATGTCCTCTGTATGTCACGAAACCCAATAATCTGACAATGACTAATAATTTATTCACATATCGTTTCTTGAATCAAGTGTCATTATTTCATGCTGGGAGAAACAGTCACATACAGTAACACTGAACACTTTGAAACAGATGAATTTGCATTGGAAACCAGTAAAATCATCAGATCTTTTAAGAATAATGTCAGTTTAGGTCTCAACAATGAAGAACGACCACTTAAAAGGGGCACTTTTTGCAGTGTACTGTCTGCTACAAGTCAGAGTCCTGTTTTGTTGTGGAGTACATTCTCCTCGGGGAATAATGAGCATGAGGCGATCAGACAGCAAAGCTGGTTTCGCTCTCTGAAGTGTGTGCCAGAAATGCACATCCTCGTTAGACTGGTCCACAGCTACTGGGAACAGAAAGTTCCCAACTTTGGCTTTTGTGAGCCATTGTGTTTGCATCACTCTCTAACCCCTAAACCTTCAAGTGTATAATTGAGTGGTTACAAAATATTTTCATTAAGTCCGAAGTTGCTGTCCAGCCCTGGCAAGCAGCACGTCTCTGCTCTCAGCTTAGACTTCAAAGTTCTCTTGAAACTTAGCTCTGTGTTTATTTCTGTCAGTCTTGAAGCCCGAGTAATCAACAGGGAATTGACTTGAAGGTCTTAAAGGGTCCACTTTGAAATAGATCAGTACCCGCTTACATCCACCCTCACTCTGGATATGAGAGGTGTGGACATAAATTTCGCATCGGACAGTGGATGAAATGAATATGAATTTTCAGCATTTTGATCTAAGCATTGAGAGCGGATAAAAGGCACAGTCCAAAGCGCATCTGAAAAAGGAGCTTACATTTTCTATAATATTAAACCTAAGTCAGCCTTTGATCTTTTAATCCTGTGCTCATAAGGTTGTGAGATAAGCAGGCATGACTAACGTCTCTTTCTAATAGTCAAGAAAGAGCAGAGCCCACATAATGAGCTCTTTTACCCCTTTTGAAGACAAATTGGACTGAAATTCCATATTTAATGGATCTTCCTTTCAATAGATTTCTGTTTAAAATCGAGACAGAGCGAGATGGTCCAGTCACGTTAAGAGCTCTGTTAAACACAGCGTGGGTGACTGGCCTTGTTTTACGCTCAGCCTCCTAGATGTCTGTCTAAGCTGTCTGCTGCTGTCTTTGTGGTACCATCGTTGCTGTTTCTGTATTTAGCCAACACTGTCACTTACACTGACTTGCAGGGTTTATGTAAATATGACAGTGGAACTTCTGTGCAGCACACAGGCTCCTTGTGTTTCTTGCAATCACATCCACAGATCTGCTGATGCCAGCTGTGGTCACCTATCTCTCCTCAGTCAACACCCCTCTGCCTGTTCATTAGTGCACTGAGGCTACTGGACTCAATTCAAACCAGAATTATAGCCACACATGTAAAAATATTTAGAAATATAGAATTTAAACAAAATTTTATGCAGCCCTAGTATAACCCAAGACTAAAGGTTTACAACCACAGTGACCCCATAAGACTGCAATACTCATCAATCACAAGACAAAAAAATTTTAAAGAAAAGAAAAACGGAGAGTGGACTATGTTTTTTAAGTGATAGTTTGGGTCATTCATAGTCAGTGTATTACCTGCAGTAGATTCAATTTAGCCCACTGCCAATTTAGAGAAGCAGCCAGGAGTACCAACACAGAAGCGGAGCGATGTGCTGTGGATGGGGACAGCAGAAAAAACATATTTTAGCCACTTAAAAAAATGGGCACCAAAAAAACCCAATATCAGCTGTAGTGTACGCTTTATTTTCACCACTTTCTCTTGTCGTCAAACAGTCCTTTCCTTTGGCACTACATTTTCTCAACTGTTGAAATTATTATTATATCCTTTATGCACATTATATTTACTTATTGAATGTATTCTTATGCATAAACACAGTGTATTACACAGCAAATCAGCTGAGTAGGAAAAGGGCATATTTTCATTTGGCTAAAATACGTTTTTTCTGCTGTCCCCGTCCACAGCAGTACATTGCTCAGCTTCTGTGCAGGTACTCCTAACCTGCTGGCAGCAGGCTAAACTGAATCTACTGCAGGTAATAACTGACTATGGATAAGTACCTCATACAACCCCATGTGAAATAACCCAAACTATCACTTTAACCACCAAGGAGATGTGGAGTTGTTACTTAGATCAAATATATGAGCGTAATGCTAACATAGCATGCTAAGATGCTAGCGACATCCTGTTAACAAACTATTAAACAAATTAAAGTAGGGCCACATAGAGCCTGATCTCACAATGAAATCTAAACCCTCTTGATTTAAATGAGTAGTTGGACAATAGTTGGAGGTGATTAGCCTAGCTTAGCATGGAATCAGGAAATGTTAGCTATGTATTTGTTTCTGTCAAAGTGTGGCTTTAGTAAGACAATTTATCAAAACTATTGAGACAAACTTTAACAATGATTAACATTTTAAAGAGGGAAGGAATAAGAGAATCTACCAAACCTTAAAGTGGAAATTAAATGAAAATCAAATTTGATGCAGATCACTAAACTATTAAAACTCTCTCTGCCTGTCTATGTCTGAGCACATATAGTGTATTGTTTAACAGTGTTTATAGATGTGATCCATTTCTGACATGAAATCTAAATTGTGATTCTGCTCTTTGACCTTTAAAACACACAAATAACAGTTGACACTATTAGCCTTTGCAGGGCATGACAGGGCATCTAATCACTTTTAGAGATTAGAGCCCTCTGTGCTTGGCTTTGTAACTGCAGCTGGGTAATAGTTTCTCTCTGGCTCTCCCACAGGCTGTGCTGAACCTTTAATTGGGTGACACTCATTCCTGTTGCTCTCTCTCTCTCTCTCTCTCTCTCTCTCTCTCTCTGTGTCTGTATCTCTGTCTCTCTGTTTCACAAGCAGACAAAGTTATTTAAATCGCTCTAATACTTTCATCTCATATTCTCTTTGTCCCATTATTATGCAACCACACGGACTCAGATGTAAAAAGACACTAAGAGTACAAAGAGAGGAATTTTTCTGATTTCATGCATTACTTCCCTTCACATATCTTACATTCTCTCCAGACAAATTATACTCTAGATATGAAACGTTGGAGAGAAGGGGGGCAGGGGGGTGAACAAGGCCAATTTGTTTAAAGGCTGGTCTTCAGGGCGAGGCACACCACAGAGCTATATTCATATATTACATTTGCTTTTTTACACTTCTGACAGGCACTCTATCGTGTGGCCGTTTTCATCTCTCCGTTTGATGCTGGTTAAAGGAGAAGGCAGTCATTGTCCTCTGTGGCCTGCAGGCATGTTTTGAGCAACGCAGAGTGAGTCAATGGAGAGTCGGGGGCCGGCTAAATGTCAGGCGCACATGGCCACGCTCGCATAGCTTAATGCAGGCCTGTGTCTGGCCCTTGTCCTTGTCCCCCTCCAACTCTGTGTGTCTTTATCCCTCTGTCTCCAGCTTCTCTCTCTGTCTCAGATGTACATGCCATCTGGTCTGGCTCCACATCTGTGGATATCCTGTCTACAAAGCCTGGACAGCAGCGCTCTTTGTGCAGCGACTCTTTGCGCTCTCAGGCACCTGCCATGGCTTAATTCACTTTACCCATGCAAAAGAGGCAAGCCCATTAACAGTGTCCACTGCTAAACATTGCATGTTGTAAAGCTCTTGCTGGTATATATATACCCGTACCCAAAGGGTGAGATGCTTGGGAATAAAGCTCTCTCTACAGAGGGAGAACATTTGCAAACCTGTCAGCGACCTGTACAGCTACGAAACACACAGTCATTACAGTGTCAAACCTTTGCCAAAGAGGGAAAAGTGCCAACTGTAGAGAGGAAGACAAATTGTGTTTGGAGAAAAAATAAACACAGTTCAGTCATTAATTCGTAGTTATCAAATGAGCTTGAATCTGCTTTCGTTCCCTCCTTTGCTGGCTTCAAACAATGATTTGAATGCAAAGGCTAATTACTCTTCACCGTGTTTGGCCTTGGCAGCATTTTGGTCCACAGATGTGTTCAATATGGGAGTAGTCACAGCAAATATGTGTACCAGGAATGAAAAGCCATGTGCCATGGATATTTCCCACTGGGATAGGCGAATAAATGTTTAATTGATTATACAGCTCTACACTATCCAATATGGGCTGTCTTATATAAGTCTGTTTGTGATATGTCTCTCCGTCAAGGCGTTTTTGTGATTGCCTTAAAACTATTGTCAGATAAAATGAATCCCACATTTTTAGGAGTTTTTTTTTTGCCCTGTTTTAAAATGGGCATCAAAAGAAGAAGAAGAAGAAGACACTCATGAGGATGTTTTGATCATAAGATGTTTTGACGTGTACAAAGCACTTGATACCAGACACCACTGTTTTTAAGATCTCATTAGAGTCCCAATCTGTATTTTGTTGTTGAGCATTGAAATGACAGCGTCTGTCACACACAATGGAAGAGTTTTACTTAGTGATTACAACTAAGAATCATACTTGATACTTGATCATACTGTAAATAGTCAGCACATGCAGTATCATGTTTGCATATTTGCAGTGTTTGCAGAAATGTTTACTTTAGCACAAATGTTCACATGCTAAAATGAAATGAAATATGTCTCTCTTGAACATATTTCTCTGAAATTTGCATCTGTGAAAACTGTGACACAAAATGCACAATCAGCATAATTTCATAAATTGAACAACAGCAAACATCCGTACTGTATATAAAACCATGGTTGGTTATTAGACTCTATCTCAAAACAGTGACGGTGTATACTTGTATTTCTCAAATTGACACCACATTTCCCCAAAGCCCTGTTGCTTCCTGTCACAAGATGCTGAATCTTGCCCTCCAGTGATGTTACTCCACATGCATACATGTTTTCACTGGGTTGATGAAGACGAACATGTTAGCAGTCTTTTTCCCAGAGGACTTTGACTCCTTCCAGCATCTGCCATTCCTAGTAAAGAGACTTAGCTCCATGTACACTGAATGAACAGTGCTTACCTCCCGTCTGAGCTGTTACACATTCCTGTAGAGTTCCTGCAAAGTCAAACCTGGTTGGACACAAGGTGCTGTAAAATGTAGTGTAGACCAGTAATGGTATGACAAAAATGTTGTTATGCTAATGTGTCAAAATTAATATTGCAGTGTTTCCTAATTTTAATTTGTATGGATGCTGTTAGAGAGATGGGACATGGGACAAGCTCTTTGGTACTTTACAAACAAACGCCATGAGGGCAGCTCTACAGTGGGTAATCAAACATGTGAAGAGGGAGCTGTGTGATGAGGGGATGAAACATTCATACAACTCCAACAGACTTAAGTCAAGGCAGCTCAAAGGAAGATGAAAAGACCTTGATTAGATTGGTTGTTCATAATAGAACAATAGAAACTCTCTGCACCGTGTTTCAGTGTTTTGACCTTCATTAGGGCCAAAAACAGAGATCTTGGTACCGTCTGTTTCCATTCGGTTCTTTCAGGCTCACGGGGAAATGGAAAATGGAGCCTCTCCCAGCATGCAATGTACAAAAGTCAGGGACACACTCTGAGGAAAGTCAACCATGTCAACACTATTTTAATTGGGCTTCAATAGATCAAAATGGTATTGGTTTAATTTTAAATTGGAGATCTTTTCTTTTCACTGAATGACTTTTTTTTTTTTTTTACAATTTCAACAACATTTTCTCAAAAAATGATTCTGGTAAGTCGTCAGCAAGATTAGAAGTATCGGACAAATCAAGGAATTCTTTTAATTGACTGATATTGTAATTGGAAGTGTGTTCATACATATAGGGACACTTTGTATTTCTATGCAGTAACCTACAGCGGTAGAGGTAAAAAATGGTGCATTGTGGCCAGAGCCGATTCCTAAACCACAACCTATGTGACTGAATGGACAAACGAGTAATGTACTGTAAATAAATAGATATCTTCTATCTGTGCCATAAAGTGCAGGAATTGACAATGAAACAAATAAATAAATAAAACAATAAGAACAATAGGAAAAAGAATTAAATTAAATTAAACAATGAGAATTACAATAAATACAATTAGCAATAAAACCGTGGGATTGTCTCAGTGGTATTAAAGAGGTCAACTTTTGTTGAAGCATGTTCCAAGTATGTGGGCCCCACAACAGAAAGCAGATCATCCTAACTCTGTATGAATTTTTGACACTTGCAGGCTGAGCCATGTCTGTGAATGGGTACAATGGCGTTTTTTATTCCTTGTGAAAATTCACATCACACTGACACACACAAAAAAGTATGTAAAAAATCTGTTTATTTTCCTTAAATAAAGGAAAGTCTGCCTTTTCTACTTCCCTCTTCTTCTACGTACAGTAGATACAGTGACCTGAGCACCTGACAAGAAGTCGTCTATATCTCTGATGCAGGTAATGTATGTCACATCATAAACTGAAGGGCCGGCAGAGCAGAACAGGAAGACAGAGCAGAGAGAGAAAGAGTGCACGACCCTGACAAACACTGTAACAAACACTGTAAACCTGCCGGGCCTGAACAGACATCATTGACTCTGGGCAGATGTTAGTCCTGTCAAATGAAAAGACAAGAGCCCGTCTACAGTGGCATGTGTGGTGATGGGCTGAGTTGATGGTTGTGGGTGAGGGGAACTTTGCAGGCTCATACATGGATATGGTTTCTTTCACTGCTAACAGGCCTTTACTTGAGGCAGGCTTGTAGCAGAGACAGGTCTTTATTTCAGATTCCCTCTGATATGCATAATTGATCATAGCGATACTTTAGTATGATGCCTTGATTTCAGTCGCATCCGTTTTGCTATGTTAAAGCTACTACATTACGTGTTAATACAAACTCAACACCTCCTGCAATTGTTTCAAATTAAAAGCCCTCTAGTGTTTCAGTTGACAGGGACCCTTTTCTTCCTAACAGGGCTTTTATTGTTGTGCTGTGTGTTGCAGTAGAAACTTTGTCTCATTTCTGTGTCGTTTACCTACTATTCAGATCTGATAGTTTCTTTAGCTTAGAAGTTACCGATGACTTTTCTCTCTCCTTTCAACTCTCCTGCTCTGTCTTGCTCAGTGTGTCTAATCTTTTATTATTCCTCAGCCTCATTTAGTAATAATGATAAATAGAATTTAAGTAGTTTATTTGTTGTAATGGAGGTGAGGTTCAGTGAACTGGAAGCGCTACTCCACTTCCCTGTAGCTCCCGAGCAGCTGGGAAACCAGAGCGGCAAGGCGACTGCCAGTAACAAGAGGTCTAGCCCTAAGCCCACGGGTGCCACTGGTTGGCACCCATACACAGTCCAGCTATATACTAGTTTTATACCTAGTCTTGTTTGAAAAAAAAATCTCTAAATCTAGCAACAAATTTGCTAAGCTGGCACCACTGCAGGCTGTGGCTGGTATTATAGGCCACTGTTGCGGTCCAGCCAAAAGAGCGTAGAGAAATTGATCATGACATGTAAATGTGTGTAACCTGACCCCCCCCCCCCCCCCCCAAATAGACTGGTCTTGTGTACATGTAAATATGTCAGGTCAGAACATGTATTTTTCACACTAACACACAAACACACAGACAAATAACTGGATAAAGTTTGTATCTTTGCCACATTGTCATCTTGTGGAATCACATTTTATACTTTATCTTTCATGTTACTTGTTGGAAACCCAAAACGTCATGCAGTCAGCATGGTGAAGTTCCATGTCTCTTCTAACAGGACATGCAACACTGCCCACTCTTCTGAACATGAATCCAGGGACACCTGAGATTGTAGCTTAGCATCTCAAAAATGTCAGTAAGGCAGAACCTATTGGGTGTGAACCCATATTTCAAGGAACAGAGTAAGTAAAGTGTATTCGTTGGCTGGTAATCTAAAGCTTCACTGTCCAGCCAGCATGTTGATGCCTTTTTTGGTTCCTGTCTTTCTGCTTACAGAGATATAAGAGCAGCGTGAGTTTGCCAGGGTTTGATCCCAAGTTGGAGTGGAGGGGTGTTTTCTGCTATTATAACACCATTGGACACACCCAGTTCTTACATGCCTTTAAAATATACTCCCACGTTTTCAACACATCCTTTTTGGGCAGAAAAACTGGGCGATAAGTGTTCACACACACACACACACACACACACACACACACACACACATACACACACACACACACACACACACACACACAAACACACACACACACCAGCGGCAAAAGAATCTGCAGCTTCTCATAGTTTCAACTCTCCAGTGATGGTTTCTCTCATTTTTTGAAAGTTCTGTTTTATTTTGAAGGATAATAAACCATCAGAGGACCAAAGAGACAACACTGGGGCTCTCTCAGTGATTTGATGGTGGTAGTGAAGTCCCCTGGGAGTGGCAGAGTGGTTATATAGCCCAGTTACAGAGCTGACATGGTGAAAGTGATTGCCCAGTTAATTAGTGCAGTGAAAATATATATAATTGTGCATTTGAGAGCTGGAGGCAGCATAAAATCGTTGTGCTGTAATCTTACCCTCGCATCTCCATCAAACGGTCCGAGTCGGGAGAGACTGATCACAGAGAACTGTGTACTCTCTGATAATGCTGTTTCAGACCCTCTACGGGCTCACACGGGCCTTTCATATGTGTTATTTATGTAATTATCATGCTCATGAATTGCGGATTGTCAACAGAAGTTTGAAGATGAAGCGCTGTGTCAATTAAAGTGATCCGCATTTGAAGTCCGCATCATCCACCACTACAGAGGGAGCAGCTTCTCTGATGTGCAGGCATGAATACAAGCAAATGCATGTGATTAAATATTGTTTCCTATTATTGTTTACTTGGAGATTTCTCTGAAGTTAATTCAGAAAGTCTCTCACATTGAATCACTTTGAGCCGCACATCAGAGGGAGAACTTGAAATCAAATGCTTTTGGTTTTCGGCTTTCTCATGGAAAGTTATTTGAGAGATTTATTTCAAACAGTTACTCTTGTCAGGCTGATCTAAAGCTTTGGAATTTCAGAAATGTGTGATTCTCTCCAGAGCCATCATCAAACCAGACTGAACAGACTGAAACTTTCCACAACATGTGTTCAATCAAACACATCTTGGCTTCTCAGAATTCCTCTCCAGAGTGGACATGTGCATCTAGGATTGTTGTTGTACTGATTTTTCATTTAACATCACAATACACCTCTGAGTTGGCCTTCCTGGCTTTTATATGTTATCAAACAGACGTCTAGCCATATAAATGAAAACTTTACAACCTAGTAGTGTTACAAACACACTTGATACTGTGGGACAAAGTTTAGCTTGGCTTAAGCAGTGCAGGTGGTGACTGACTGAATCAAGTTTTCTTGCCATAACTGTATGCGCGGCTGCTGAGACCCTTCAATGCTACAAACCTGTGTGCTGCTGATACCACCTCATGTTACGTACTTGTGAGACTCAACACTTCCTGCACAGACCAAGCTGCAGCCCGTACGCTGAAGAATCCCGAAGAGGCTGCTTGGGAGCAATGGGACTCCCCAGTTTCACTCATGCATCAGAGTCAGACTCAGTGCTTATTAGCCCATTAGACTATTAGTTTGTTATCCTGTTAATATTACTCCTGATTCCTGGTGCACCTGCTGCTGCAGTTTGGATAAGTTACACAACTTTTACTGCCTGTTTCTGCCTGTTAATAATTGTTTAACCTAGTCTCTAGGTTATTTATTCTCTAGGGTACATTTGCTATATCCCAGAATGTCAGTGAGTGAATGAGTGAATGAGTGAGTGAGTGAGTGAGTGAAAGGGTTGAGTGTCAAGACCACACCTCAGTCACTTAAGTGTTAGGTTTTTCCTATTTCAAAATGCTTTAGTGTGAAGATTTTCTATTATGTCATCATAGGATCCAAAAAGTTTTAATTTTCCTTCGACGACTTTTTTTTCCTATAGCTGTGACAGACAAAATAAGAAAGATATTGCTTCTAACTTTCTGTTTGAGTGATTATTTTACATGTAAATATGACTGAAATCACAGCACAATCTCTGTCTTTAACTTACATGTGTAGTGAATTTGTCAGAAGTCAACACGGTTATAGAATCAGGATTTTAGCAGAGCAGAGGAGCAACTTGGAAATGACTTGGAAGCAACTCCTTGTTATCATCTAGTCTAATGGACCACATTTCAGCCATTATTTCATAATTGATCGATTGTCTGACAGCAGAAACAGAAAACATGTAAATGAGAACAGCTTTATTGGGAATTCGAATGTACTAAAATACTTTATATGTGAGCACAGAGAGTAGGAAAGAGCCAAAATTGGCTGAGACTAGGCAGAATACAAATATGATGCAATGACAATTTGAATATGTTAGTTAGTGTATTACATGATGAGTGAAATGTGACATTTAGCATCTTTTTGAGCAGACTTTGGCTACTTGACATTGAAAGTAGTTTACAGCAGTTGCACAGCAGTTCTCAACTATGTTCTCTATTTTGCACATTGACCTTAAACCTGCGTTCCATAAATCTAGAGGTCTGCCCCTGTACACTGAGTGAAAATATCATTTGGACCACCACCACTTGCAAGTGGAATTTACTAGAGTTCTCTGATATCTTGAAACATTTCACACAACAAGCACACCACTATCAACAGGACGACATTGATGTTTCAATACTTTTCTGATCTTACCCTTCTATAGTTAAGAACCGTTTAGGTTTTCGGCACATCCGTTATATGGTTAAGGGAAAGATGATGTTCAAGGTTATGTTACCTTTGTCATTGCAGTTACAATAATAACCACTTAGGTTAGGGAGTGACCACACTAATGGTCAAGAGAAACCAATGGGAAATATACAGCTACCTCTCGTATTAAAGTTTGATGTCTCGTTGATCCATCCAGGTACCTCATCCTCCTCCCTCTGTGGACTTTGTTGCTCTATAATAACATCACTACTTTGTCTTTTGCTCCTGTTGGATAAGAGTCATAACTACTTCATTTGTCAGAGTGCTTTGTCACTTGAATGTTAGCACATCGTAGCACATCCACTTAAAGTGATGCTCTTGTTTTCTTAGTATTAACATATCTGAATCTGTATATAAATATGTTCAAGATGTCATATGTCATCAGGATAATTTCATCTGATCACAGGCCTTCGCATTCAGACCAGGTACTAATTAACCATTCTCACTATCTTGATTCTGCTGATGTATGATTGAACTGTAGGGAGAGCAAAGCTATCTTTTCCCGTTTCCAGTCTTTTCTTTCTAAGCTAAGCTATTTGCCTCACGGCTCTGGGTCTATGATGCGCTAGCTCTCTCAGATAAGATGTTAAAATACAGATCTCAAGTTAATACCAGATGTAAATGGGGTAATTTAGTCTCATTATGAATAATAACACTGTTGTTCCTGCTGATCACACTCTCTCAGAGGCAAGGCTGCATGCAGTTATGCAATAATTGCACCATATTATCATTTCTTTTATCAGGTGTTTTACATCTGCTGTGTCCACTGACAGGGCTGAGGTTCCCTTAAGTATCTCGAGCCAGCTTTATAGTCTGACTTCATTTTGAAATGAGACAGTGTGTTGAGGATTTAAAAATTCCCTGATAAGAAAGGACAACAAACATCTTCATCATCAGCAGACCAGTGCGATCTCAAAGCATTGATCTGGCTTTCATATTCAGTAAGACTTGCAATGACTGAATAGTTACAGGTTAGGCATCACAAACGCTTTATAGAACTACAGTTTGGTTAAGTCCTGCCACCTTTCTGATGTGGAGGGGCTCTCAAACCCCTAGGTCACACTGCATCCCATATTATTCATCCCTACAGTAAGAAGAAGGAGTCTCTGCTGTTTTCATTTCTCCTTTTCCATCCCATTTGTTACACAGCCTGTCTGTTCCAAGAGACAAGTGTTTACAGTTTTCAGAAGACTCGCCGACCATGTGTTCCAACAAAATGAGGTATGAGGCCTTAAAGAGCTCAGAGGACAATTCAATCCCAGTGCAAAGCTAAGAATCACAGCAAGCCAAAGTAGCCAAAGTAATTAACAATTAACACTGTACAAATTCTCCCTGCTCACTTGCTTTTAATATTAGGAGGAGGAGGAAGGAGGAGTGGGGTGGGTGCGGGTAGTGAAGAACTTTGAGGTTTCAGAAAACAAACTTTGCCAGGCATTCTTTAGACTTCGTTTGGCCAAGTCTGAATCAAAGCGAGCAGACAATCTTCCCTTTCATCTCTCTGAAGCTGTGAAGGAACAGACTGTGTCCTGCCATGGCTGTGAACTTGTACAGCTTAGCACTGTGAAGGCCACAATTTTTTTTTTCAGAGGGTCGTCCTTTGAGTGTATTTTTTTTTCCTCTCTAACCTTTTGATCTAAATCTTCTTAACTTTAAATGAAGTGCTTCAGCCTCTTGAAGATTCAGAGCTTTCATGTCACTGTTCGTTTTGAGATGTAAATCCTCTTGGAGACGTGATGACTTGACCATGTTGATCAAATACGGTCGGAACTTAAGTATGGACATTCAGTCTCTCTTTCATTGTTCTATTCAGTAAAAATAACCTGTCTCACAAAAACTTCACTTTTGAGCTAAAGATCAGATCTCCAAATCTGACATTTTGTTGGATGTTTTTATTTGATCTTTAGTTACTGTACCAAAGGTGAATACATTTTGGGGATTGAAGTGTGAATTTAACCTCCTTATCCTGTTACTGGGGTAGTCACTGCTTTTTGAGTCGTATACATGGTCACAAAGCACTGCCATGAAACATTCTCATTAGAAGGGTACTTCTGTTTTCTGATGTTGCAACTCATTTTTCACATTAAACTGTACAAACTTCAATTAACTGTAAATTAAAAGGATTTTTATATTGTAACAGTGATGGAGTCATATTTCTCTGGGGCATGAAAACATTTCTAATTTCTATATTTTCTTAAATAAATCCATTTACTTGGACTGTAACATAAATTATGAACGCACAAATGTGCAGTACTGAAGTACTGTACAGCCAAGACTCAAGATTCAACTTATTGATCCATATAAATATAGAAATAACAGTGCTTCTATCCCAATAAATCAATGCTAATTGCCAAAAGATAGGAGATAAATTTCCATCATAAATACCCATAAAACTCATAAAAATATTGTTAAAACCAATTTCATAATAAAGGCTGTTAAAAAGACCCATTCCAACAGGCAGTTGTAGCATGATAAAATACAGAATTTAACTCCATAACAGCTGCTAGCAAAGACAACAAGGTCAGTGACGCTTGTATTTTGTTATCCATGTTGCGTTCACCACAGGTTGTCAGGCTGCTGAGACCCTGACCGTGGGAATCTACGTCATCGTTTCCAAAGGTCTCCATTTCTGGCCATCCAGACTACGACGCAACCCAGGAGTTTTCAAACTAAAACTGCGTCAGCTGCGTCTCCAAAGTCTCTTTCGAAAAACTCCAGAGTGATGTGGACGCCAGACATAAACATAGCCAAAGAGATGTGTTTTAAAATTAAAACATAGTAGCGTGGAAGTAGTCTTAAAGTCCATCCAAGTGGTTTGCAAATGTTTCGATTATTCAGAGGACTGAAGTACACAAGTCTTCTGATGTATTATATAAACATTATACGAGCATAAAAAGACAACAAAAGAAAAGCATTATATCCTCAGAAAGGCTGTGCAAAAAATCAGGGGCTCCTAACAATAAAAACACCTGGTGCCCATTTGTCTTATTTTGGCCCTTGTGACAAATAGAGGGACCTTGCCTAGCATAGCATGCTGTAATAATAGGCCCAAGACAGAAAAGTACACTGAACTGACACTAAAGTTATTGTCTAAACTTACATAGTTTGGCAATAGGGTAAAGGTTCTGGAGATCCCTATACTGATAAAAGCAAATGTGCTCAAAAGTTATAGTTGCATCTTCATTTATACGCCATTATTTATGCACTCCTCGTCCAGACGCTCAATGTAATATCACAAGTTTATGACTAAAACAAAAGTGCATATCATCAAGCTAAATTGAATTGAATTTAACGTCATGACCTTGTACCAGAAAATGTTCTTTGCATTGTATTGATAAATCAACTATAAAGCACAAAAGATTGTTGTGGAGTTAGAAAGTTGTCTTGTTCTCTTCAGGTATGGCATGTTTATCTCCAGCCCGATGCTCCAGCCTGATCTGCTCCATATGTCACAGAAACTTGGATCCCTCCGTACTTGCCATTACATGGTATTGAGGGGGGTACAAGCAGTGCATCTGCGCACATGTTGGTGAGCATCAGCCTCCAGAGAAGCCATAAGAGCTCACAGAACCAACTCTTCTATCCATTCACCATACATGATTTACAGGACATTGAGGAATAGACATTCCTGTACCCAAGCCTATCCTGACCAAGCTGTGCCAGTGTTCGACCAGCCAGAGGAATAAGAGGAATCCCTGGCGCTCTGTGCTTAGTGCTGCTAAACAGGCTTTTGTATGTGCTATACACAATGCTCCATCACTGGCACTTTGGACAGCATGAGGGCCCTGCTGCCAAGGGAGCTCCTAGCTGTTGTTCTTTTCATCTAAGTTAAGCCACTTGGCCCGCGGTAGAATGGACATGGAGAAGAAAGGACGAGCAGAGAGGCTTGAGGGAGATGGCAGGATTCCTCCCCGTCTCCCTCTGGGACACGTTTCCCCTGCATTTTATCCTCGCACCCTTGGTCTGATTCACCATGAATTCTTTGGAACACTTTGGTACCGCTTAATTTACATGTATGCCAACAGGCTTTTAATGTATTTAAAACTTGGATGATGTTCAAAGGACACTATAATTCCTCTGAAATAGGCCTTTTGAAGGCTTTATCTTGTTCTTTCTCTCCTGGCTAATCTTGGAGCCCCTCAGTATGCCAGAGCAATTTTTCTAATGCCAATTAAGCTTGACATTAGCATAAAACAGCTTTTAAAGTTTTTTTTTCTTTTTGAATGAAAGAGTAATGTTAAATGGACACTTACTTACAGTCCAGTCGTTTGTGTTTGGAGTTTGAACATTGAACAACCTCAGTAGAATAAAGGAACCTGGTCTTTGTTTCTATTGACTCATTAACAGATGGGAATATGAAGGCCAAAATTTCCCTCAATAACAAGCAATAACAAGTCAAAGTGTGTGTGTGTGTGTGTATATATATATATATATATATATGTACTGTATGTGTATAATGCTAATTAGCACTCCCTGTGGTATAACAGCACACATTCTGCTTTGTGTCCAATTGAAGAAGGTTATGCTATGCTGTTAATGCAGAACATGTTGGCAGTCTCTTTCATTTCTCCCAAGAACTGTAGTAATTGCCACAGAGAGCTAGGAATCAATTAATTACCATTAGGGCTTCATTCCAGAGCACAGTGAAACACGCAGCAAATGGTTTTTCATTAGCCACAAATGTGCAAATGTGACCCAGAGGAGAAACATAAATTCTTAGCAGATTTCTTGCATTTTTGAGTGGAAGTTAAAAGCTTCGTTCTTTCCCCGCATGGAGAGCTGGGACACATTCCACTCCCAGGAAAAAAGTGGAAGTCCCACTCAAGGGAGTGCTGTGGGGAATCTCAAGCTGTTGTCGTTTTGGGTTCTTGTTTTTCAGAGTTTAGAAGAGTGGGACCAAATAAATCTGCAGTATAACTTCTTTTACTTTGTGTGGATTATTTAAATTATGATAAACAGCTTCATTAACCAAATCCTTGGAGGTGAAATAGGTTATTTAGTTGACTTCACAAAAAAGTAGACTGTAAACAAAAAACTAAAGACAGTCGTTCTGATGAGAAATTGACACACCCCAACACAATGCAGTCGTCATTAGCGCTATTAATTATACCTGTACTTTTCCTGCTATGACAGGTCAAAATGTTTGCAGTGAAAATGGCCTGTAGAGCTATTACTATTTTTATATTTAACCATTATAACTACCTGGAACACACACAGGGTGCACCAGTTTGCATGCATCTTGTTGGGAAAGGAAATAGAGAATGTATATATAGAATTTTGTTCAACTTATCTTTGTTTTTACATTTTTACAACTTGTCTGACTGAATGTTTCATTGTTTCATAAAATGTAGTATAGCCTTGGACATAGTGTGCACATGTTTTTTCTTCAAACGCTTACGGACCTGTGGTTCACCAGTGTTTTCACTCCCTTTGTGAATGTGAGCTTGATGGACACCTCCCTCACTTTCCTGTGACTTTGTTACACTTGTTAGGGCAGGATAACATCCAGATTTATGGCTGTCTCCAAAATCTCTTGTTCACTCATTCACTATTTTCTATAGAACCAAGGGTGTCTGATTCAGTTACTATAAGACCACTGAACAGTGTCGTCTTACTGTGCAACCACCAAAGTCTAGATGGGAGAAACTGTGTTGATCAAAATGTTAAAATGCTTGTGTGATTTTTGGACTTTTCTGCTTCAGATTTTGTTTCTTAGTTGTGCTTCTTGGTTGAAGTTGTTGGGGCTGTAGCAGCTTGTGCACTGCTTCTACTCTGGGCAGAAAAAAGTCCCCCAACTCTTTTGAGTTATCAGGTAAAAAATTATTTTGTTGTTTTCATTTTCACATAATTCCGTTAAAAAGAAGCTAGAACTGATCATCAATCGGACACGATACATAGAAATAAAGTATAGTATAACATTATTACAGAGAGCATGATAACCACTTAAAACATTTTTTTATTTGCCACATGATTCAAATTTATATAAACTAAGAATGTAACATGTGATTATGTATATTACTTGTAAAATGTGAGCCATTGTATTATGGGTTTGTTGCACTCTGCACTCTAGGCATTTTAGGAGGCACTGTATGGTACATAAATTCCACACTGAGCATTTGGACACTCAAATGAAAGGCACACAGTAAATACAGTGCAATATGTAATAAATAGGGAGTCATTTCAATGAAAAAGTGAAAAACACCTGTGAGTGTTCATGGCCTTTTTATAGTAAAATAAAAAATTAAAAGAAACACAAAAGTAAACACATAGTCCAACTTACTGTAACAAGATGTAAAGCGGCACAATTAGCATGAGCAGTGAACCAAAGCCCACTGTTATGGAGGTAGTATGTGCTACATTTGTATATTGAAGCCATACATTCAGTCCATCACAACTGTCAATATTATGCACCAGACAAGCCCATTTCTAATATTGTTTCGTATAATATTACCAGTTTTTGAAAAATATTTTATAGATAACAAGCAGATGAGAACGTACACTGCAAAACAAACATTTTAAATGTTGCAATATAAAGTTCATGTAGAGTTTTTAAGTTCTCAAAAGTGCACAGTAATTCCACTTATTGGTAAAAGAACATATTTTGTTTTCTTTGTGTGACTGAGTTATTTCCAGTCATTGTAATGCTATAACTAGTTTTATGTATGTTATTTCCAGTCATTACTGTACAACTATCTGTAATTTAGAGCATAATTCCAGCACTGCATACTGGAAGACACTCAATAGTCAGTTATAAACCTTTTGGGACGAATGACTCTACCTTAGATTATGGACTGTACATCACTGTCACTTTCCTTCTCCACCAAACCTCTCGACTTTTACTGGAGTTTATTTATACACTGGGGAAAACATCTTACACCCCTTTGCCTCTTTTTAGCATGTTTTTAAGTCAGTCTCTGAAAAACCTTAATTTTGCATCTACAACCTGCATTTTGTAGTACAGATAAAACTGGACAAAAAGCTACTGTACCCCTGCTAAAATATTTCCATGTAATTAGTGGAGACCAACTGAATCATAAATAAATGCCAGTCAACTTATTTTAAGATTAATATTTTTTCCCAATAACTTTTATTTGTACCCCATATGTGCATCAAAATCCCTCTGGAATTTACAGTCTGTGATCTGGGATCATGTTTCTGCTTTAACCCTATTTTCTTTTTTTGTGGCATTTATGGATTAAGGACATTTATAGAGGGCAGAGATCCTTGTGTGCATGATAGACTGTCATGCTGCTCACTAGCCACCTGTTAGCTTACCTGCCTGTTTCCCTCTTTGTGTTTCCCATTAAATGTATTTAGGTTACCCACCCAAATAGGTTTCCCCCTACCCACAAACATGTTCTTGTACTGCATTAATTCTTTGATATAAAAAATCTTGAAAGAAATGTAGTTGTCAGTGCTGAATGAATCAGCCGGAATATACATTCACACGCTTCTGGTAACCATTTCAATCGACCCTTTACTTCTTAACATGGCTCTTATTGCTGTGCTGACATGCTGGCAGTTATTTTCTAGTTGCTGGTATTGTTTACATGCTATGCAGATCTGCTAGTTTCTTTAGCATAGCAGGAGGCTTCTATCTATCTCCCGCTCTCTGCTCTCTCTCTCGGTGTATCTTATGTTTAATTATTCCTCTACATCCTTTAGCAGTAATAGTAACTGTAGTTTATTTGCCATGATAGAGGTGAGCTGTAGTGAATTAGGAATCATGGCTCCGCTTTCAGGCAGCTCCTGAGCAGCTGGGAAGCCAGGACGGCTGGGTGACCGCCCATGACAGGCGGCATACACCCATACACTTTCTAGCCATATACTGGGTTTATACCTAGTCTTGGTTAAGATGTTTTCCTAATCCTCCCTGCCTGTTACTGACCACCGTAGACATGCCTTTTAACTCTACCTGTCTGTTTTGCTCGTGTTTCCTGTTTTGTTACCTGCTGATGGTGAGGTATTGATACCCTGTAACAAGCTCAGCAAGCCAAGCCTCAAAATCATTTTCAGAATTTGACACCATATCTTTGCATGGGGCATTTGCATTTATACAGACAAAGACAATGATGCAAAATCAGTGTATTCTTTGAATATTTTAGACCAGTTGTACAGTCTTCCACTGAGAGTGTTTGTGTGAAGAATTTGACTACGTTTCTGCCAAAGCAGCATTTTACAGCAAGACTTGTTTCTACGGCAAGTATAATGGCTCCATAAGCTGAAACAGGTATTTCAGCGATATCAGCTAATTGGGAAAAAGGGACCAACATCCATCAACAGTGAGGGATGAAACAGCAAGTGTAGAGAAGCTTCCGTTCTTCTGGAGCAAAAGCCGGTTTTCCTAGTTAAGTAAACTCAGAGTGCTGCGCAGACATTCCTGGAAAAAAGTTGGAGAGGAGAGTAGTGCTGTCAGGGAATAGGTCTCCAAGTAAAGAGGCTTTGAGATCGCTTCTGAAGAGTCCGCGAACACGTCTCTCAACACTCTCTTGTGTTTCTGTCTCGTTATCTGATTCTTTAATCACATTTCTGTTCCTTTGTGATGCTGCTGTGACAGTGCTTTGCTGCTGTCACCTCACAGCTGCTGTGGGGTAGCTGATTCACCGCCTCAGAACAGAGCACCCAGAATCACAGTAACAGAGACTTTAAAAGCAGAGCCACATAACGCAGGCTGTCATTCTGTCTCAGCAAAGGCCAGCTGAATACAAGAGCAAACAAGATAATTCGCAAACTTCATAATTTTCTTGAGAGGAAATAAAGAACCGTTCCTGTCCTAAAGTATGAGACCAATCCCACCCCCCTCAAAAAAAAAAAAGTGGGAGTGCAACCCATTAGCAGTAAGTCACTCGCACTGATCGTCAGCATTAGAAAGTGCTTTCAACTCTGCTGGCTGTCAGCAACTCTGGCAGCTTGGAAGAGCTTTAGCTTCGACTCTGAATCTTAGCAGAGGGGCTGTGGTCGGCAATGACAAAATCAGTTTGAACTCTTGTGTGGAGGATCTGTTAAAAGGGGTTTCGGATCAAAGCAGCCTAAGTGGGTCAAAATTACCTTGACCATCTGAGAACAGTCACATTTTGAAGGGGGCGGGGGCGATCTGCAATGTAGAGGGTAGATTAATATTTTGCCGAGAAGATTCCTCCCAAAGACGTCAGATCAAAGCGGAGCAAAGCTTTTATTTCTTCTCTTCCGATGTTCCACTGGCTCAGTGTTAATTTGGTAATTTGGCTGGCGCTTTACTCTGCGTGTAGCAAGGCAAAAATGTGTTTACCTTCTCAGTGTTTGGAGAAATGTCTGGGGGCCTCCTTTGCTTTGCTTTTCATATGAAATACAATAAAGAATCCAGTGTTTATTTTGGTCGTTAGGAATACGAATGTGCTCAGTACCACATACCGTTTGTGATGGTGTAAACTTTTGATGGTGAGAAATGTTTAATTGTACACCTCAGAGAGAAATTACTGCTGAGTGCACACAGTCTGCTTTCATTTCGAAGAGACACTGATAAATGAAATTACAAACAGTAGAGGGACAGCATTTAAAAGGCAGGACCAAAGACAGTTGGTGTACTAAAGTTTGTATAAGGAATGCAATATTATACTTGTTTTTTTTCTTCTCTTTTTAGTTATGCTGTGTGCCTTTATGGATGAGGATGTATCCTAATAACTTCAGTGATCTCTCGACTTTACATGTAGTACATGGAATTTACAGTTGCGGTTTTGAATGCAATCTCTCAACTACTGGATGGATTGCCATAAAATTTGGTGCAGACATTCATATGCCCCTCAAAATGACTGCCTTCCTGTCGCCTTTCTCGCTCTTTTGTTCCTCTGATCTCAGCCTTGATATGGTTTAAAACTAAAGCTTTTTATTTCTCACAAGAGCAGTCCTTGCCTCGCAGTGTGAGCCTTTGTGGAAAAGAGGCAAGATCTCAGGCTAAACCTTCTCCAGGCAAAAATCGTTTGGTATTGAGGTAGTAATGAGCCATGGCAGTTACTCAATGGGAGCTCTGTATGAGCAAATGGACAAGAGGAGAGCGGCCATAATGGATTAAAATCAGACATAAACCTGTATTGACAAATCACTGCAGCTCGTCTTGTGCTTTCAGCAAAATCACCAGGAGGGAACAAATACCTGTTTGCTTTGCCCTCCTCCTGAGGACCTGTCTGCTCTGTTTGTACCACCTTTAGCTATGTGATAGCTGAGGTGTTTTAACTCGAGAATACTCTACCACTGCCAAGGAGGTTATGTTTTCACACGTGTCTGCTTGTTGGTTTGTTTGTTTGCTATTTGTCAGCAGGATTGCCCAAATGTACTGACCCGTTTTGCAAACTTGGTGGAGGGATGGGGCTCAGGCCAGGCAAGAACCCATTCAATTTTGATGCCGATCCAGTTAATGGGTGGATCCAGGAATTCTTTTAATCTCTTTTTTGTGAGAGGGAATTTTCAACATTTTCATCAATTTCTAAGGAGATAATTTATGGATCTTGATGACATATTTATGGTGTTGAGATCTATTGGTTTGTACAATTTGGTGGAAAAAAGAAACGTTGGTATGCAGAGTAATGTGCTCTACTGAGTGTCATTCTGGTCTTTTTTTAATTATTTTCCTCACTATAAATGAACAACAAATATTTATCTATATTAGAATCAGATGTCATGTACAACATTATTTTCAGTTCTTTTACATACATACTTTTTGAAATTAATGCTAAATGACAGAGGGAAAATCTCTAACTTAAATGGAGGACTTAGCGAAATCATCTTGCCTTGGTTCATTAGTAGAGGTAATTTCTGTTTTAACCTAGGCCGTGCTAATTCCAGCCTGGCCTTTGGTACATGTGAGGCAGTCCTTTAAAGACGGCTCGCTTTTGAAGCCTGCTGGTCGAGCTGTTCAAAGCTGCAGCTGTTTTTGGTGGTGTTTGACAGCTTTAATTGATGTTTATTTTGGCATCGAGTTTCATTCCTTTCATGCAAATGTCCTGCATGCAGCAAAATGGGTCAGGGCAGCACTAGGTGGGCACAGTTTGTGTGTACCAGGATAAGAGCAAAGTGCTTAACGAATTTACATTTTAGATCACAGAATCTCAACAAGCTGAGCACAACAAAAAGCAGTCACACTAATGCTTGAAATGAAAAAAAAAGGCTGCATGAGTCTCTCTTTGATTAGATAATGGATGGTGAAAACATTGTGCAGCATATTAATATGTCTTATATTACAAAGGAGCCTTTTCTTCAGTTTCCAGAGCCGAATAACGAGGCTATAATTTTCATCTTCACTTTAATGTTATGTGACAAAAATATCCATCCCATTAACTTTTTCTCCTGTTGATGTTTTACGAGGGATTTTTTTTGAAGTGTTTCTCCACGTTTGCTGTCTGTTCAA
This sequence comes from Seriola dumerili, assembly GCF_002260705.1. Lineage (NCBI taxonomy): Eukaryota > Metazoa > Chordata > Actinopteri > Carangiformes > Carangidae > Seriola > Seriola dumerili. The sequence continues at coordinate 9,779,837 of NW_019174258.1, read as the reverse complement.
TTGCTGCCAGTGTGCCCACCTGTAGACCTGCAGAGAGTCGGCCGCCTCTCAGACATTCTGGCTCACCGCATGTACCCCCTCCTCCTCCACCTCTCACACCCATCCCGTCATGCTTTTCCCTCCACCAGGGCTGACATCACCATGGAGGCACGCAGGGGCCTCCTCATCTGCTCCCAATTACAGCCTTGCAAACTCCTCCACGGAAAAAAACTTCAAACAACTTGAGACCTCGAGAAAACAAACCGGTGTCGAGGCTCGCCACCAGTGGGTCTGGCGAGGTGTGGATGTGTGTGTGATCTTCCAGTGACACCATGCTTCAAATTAAGGGATCACTAGGACTCACAGGATATTATCATGGATGTGGATGTGGAAATGTAAGTATGTTCTGACACAACGAGCGAGGTCTGGATAAGCGGGAGCCCAATAAGAAAGAATTGGAGTATGATGTTGTCCTCCCATTCCCACTGAATTCGTGTGAGAATACACAGGACAGCCTGGATGACTTGTATTTGAACCCTGGGGTTGTCCTGCGCCAAGTACATAGGAGACCATAAAATCCAGAGTGGTCAAATATAAAATGACACAAATGGCTTTTTCATATTTGTTACTGTTTTTGGTTCAGCGTCAACATCTTTTTATCCTCTCAGATTTATCCTGCGCCATTTCTCAATTTTTCAAAAGCATTTCAGCTTTGATAGATGGAGGGAGATTTGTACTTCGTACTGAGAAAACATGCCTAATCTTGGATTAAGCTGCACTACCATTTTAAGGTCAGAGGTCCACTAGCAGTCATCATGCATCAAAGTCAGATACAGTAAAGCAGAAACAACACAGACACCATGGAAGGCCCCCTTTGGCTCTGCTGTGGCCGCAGTTGAGATGTAGCCATTTTCATATTGTATAACTGAGCTAAAAAAAAATAAGCAGAGAATATGATACTTAGCTGGTTTCTAGGACTGGGTTATACCAGCTAAGTTTGTAACTATTAGCTAGTAGTTTCAAACAAGTGATTTACTAAATCAGGTTGCACTATCAAATGATCTATTTATAATTTTTGCTCCGTAGTCAACGTTAGCATTAACAGCTGTTTACTTACCAGCCTAGAAGAAACATTACAAGTTAAGCATCAAACTTCATTCCTTTATTCGCCAAGGTCTGTCTCCAGCTGTGACTTTTCATTTGAAATGTGGACTTCAATTTGAAAAGAGGACAACACAGAATATTTTGTATCATACAACATCTGTAATCATCTCTTCAAATTCCAAAAGCACAGTTCAACAGGCTGTGCCTTGTGTTTCAGCGGGGGGCGTCCCTAAAATCTGTTTGTCAGTCCGTCTGTTAACTAATGTTGTAAAATTCAAATACTTTAAATGTTGGCTTGTCACTCAAGTGAAGCAGCTGAGTCCCTGCGCAATGATTGGAACATGATCAGTCCACATAGTCATAATCAATCACATGATACATTCTTTTCATCCAATTAAATGCAGTTTATCATTAAAAAAAATCATAAAAATAGGTGTCCTCTTGTGCAGTTTTTAAAAGCTGCTGGATTTGGTTTCATACCAAAAATCAATCACTGGTATGTATATCTGTGTTTGGTGTCTTGTGTATCATATGTGAGGTCCTGTACCACGTGTCAGTATGCGCTGACTCGTGCTCTCTGTAAATCTGCGCACCAAACAGCTTTCACAAATTCCAGTTCCTGCTCCACTCCAAATTTTCTTCTTGTACCAGTGGACAACAAAAGGCGCAACCTCCAACAGAATTACATCACTGGCCTCTATGGACCCTCCATCCCCTCTCCATCCCTCTCCCACCCCCACCCTAACCCCCGCCCCCAACTTCAGAGTCAGTCGTTGGACGGCCGGCCATCCAATCGGCTAACCTTTTTCTCTCTGGGAACACGACTTCATTACAGAGATGAATTGTCTTATTGTGAGGACCCAACTGCCCCCTCTTGCAGGAGAGGGTGGAGCCTTGCTGGACATTTGGGCATCATGCGGTGACCCGGCTTCAGGGGTCATTTCACCCACTGTTTGGAGAGCATCTCACGTAACGCATCACTGGATGACTGCCTCCTCTTCTCAGCCGAGGGCCCTCTCACAGCCACACCAAGCACCACTGCGCTGAACATCTTATGTCTTTTACAAAACTTAATGAGTGTACACACATGGACAATACATATATATAAACATGACTTTTGTTTTTTAACTGCCAGAATGACAAAAAAAAAACTAAAGTCTTGCAGAGGATTCTGAAATACTATTTTTGACAAAAGAAATTTTGAATTTTCTCTAATTCTTTTATTTGATCATTTTTCCAGCCTTGTACTCTCACTTAGAATTATACTTCTGCTTGAGCAATATTTCTTGTCATTACTAATCAGTACTTGCTTAATTCCTGCTCTTTGAATTTGATTTAATTCTTCAATGTGACCCTTACTGTACAGGTACAGGATGAAAGGAGTTTGTTGAGCTTCATTTACTGACTCTGGCTAAATTTAATGTCTTTGATGGTGGTCTGTTTGAAGACTAACAGCTGACCGTGGTCACCATTGTGTAGAAAAGAGGACAATTTCTTCCTTAGGCATGTGCACTGTCAGGTCCAGCCAGCTTTATCAACTGTGTGTGGAAAATCCGTCCTTTTTGCAAAGTAGGCAGAAGACAGGCAAACCTTTGGAGGCAGACATCTGGGTGGTCAGTTTTAAAGTGTCAGGCTGGTTGGAGAATGTTTGATCAGCTCCTGGAGGAAGCAGCAGTTTCCTCTTGTGAAGGACACAGTTCATGTATGTCACTGTAAACTGTATCAGCCTGAACATCTGCGTCTCTCAACAGGACAGTGAAGCACAGGTTGTAGCGAACACAATCACATTGTCATAACACTGCAAAAGTAAAAACTGAAGCTCTCTTAAAACTTTTATTTACTATTGAAGAGCTGACAAGGCACATGTTCTTTTGATGCCACACCCTGATCACCTTAATGTAGAATCTCCAATGGATCAGTTAATACGTGTTTGCCTCAATCTTAGAAATAATTACTGATGAAAAGAGAACATCTTGTTCATAGTGTAAGATAACCTGACCTCCAGTGGTTTAACTTCTCCCCTTGCCGCAGTGATATACAGGTGTACTCTAGTTTGTGGTTGGTACACTGTGATATCACCGGTGGGTGTGGTAACAGCTTCAACAGAGCTCACTTGAGAAACCTTGAGAAACTTTAAAATTAGAGAGGATATTCAATCTCAGATTTTCAGCCTGGTGTGAAGATGCACTAAATTGCAACAAACTTCAACCACATTTGGTCTGGAGTGCCAGCTTTTTTCAAGAAAGTATTTAGGCCTATTTAAGCAACACTAAGAGAGGGACAGTACCCACAAAACTAATGACTATCACCTTGGCTGAACTGAGACGGTGAACATGTTAAACATTATACCTGTTAAACATCATTATGAGCGTGTTGCTTTGCTGTCACGAGTATTTTGCTCATAGCTGTTTTGTGGTGCATGAGAGCAGCTAGTGTGGTTGTAGACTTATCTTGTGAACTTCTGTTTTAGCAGGGAAGCATGTTGTTGGATTTACCTGTTGCTTCCAAAGCCCAACCTTGTACATTTGTGAAGCTGTCCAGTGCAAACACAGATCCATAAAGACGGTGTAATGGGAAAAAAAAAAAGCTAATGCTTGTTATTGCTATTCTATTCCTTTTCCCCAGCTCATAATCAAAACATGATCAAAACAGTGAAAGTTGTTTTGAAGGAAAGAAGCCTGCTTGAAATCTAACTTTGTTCTGTCATCACAGTCGGACCATATTCAAGTGTTGAGGCTGGCACTTAGACTAGTTTGGCTTGTGCCAGAAATAGGGCAATAAAAGGAATCAATATGCTTTATTATTTATTTGTTCATTGTAACGTACAGTCGTTGAAACATTTTATAGACATAGAAACCAGCCAGTAAAGAATTAGTGTTGCTTTTATTGCTTTTCTTCTAAAATGTCCTCGCTGCTCTCTAGCCAAGCAGCTACAGGCAGATTTCTGTGGGGTGGCTAGGAGCCAACTCTGAAATGTTTTATTGTTGTGGAAAAAATTATTTTAAATACTCGCTTTACAATGCTGCTTGAGGCATGCCTGTTTCTGCTGACAGCTCTCTGTAGCTTTGTCTGGTTAAATGATATGCTTTACAAGATTTTTTTAAGTAAACACATAAAAAGAACAATGTCAGAACGCTATGTTGTGAAATGCTCTTTGGAATTGTTCTGTTCAGAGGGTAAGCCATATAATGTGTTTTTTTTCTGTTCAGCAAGATCAACATGACTCTTTGACTCTTTTAATGTACCTGATCACTTATCAGCATAAATCTGTGTTCTCTTTGGGGATGGGCAAAGTGCAGTTCAGGGATATGCTATGTTTGTGTATGCAGGAAAAACGCCCTGACGGGAAAAATTCTTTCCTATCAGGGAAGAGCTACTTAATAACTGAAAAATACAGTGGAGCTCTGTTTATCTTATCTTCATAACTTTGATTACATCAAGACACCTAAAACCAGACTACCTTGACAAGACTTTTCCCACTTAAAGTCTCTAGCATTTCACAGCTTGCACCAGTTCTGCATGTCGCTCCAACATTAGGTTGAAATGTTTGGAAATTTCAGATCTTGTTCCAGGTACTTAGCTATTTTTCACCAGTGACAAAGTGTAGATGTAGGACAGAGAATAACTTTGACATCACAGTGATTCAGGTCATTTCTGCACGAGTTGAGGACATAGCGGTGGGATAGAGGTCTTTGATGATTTCTAGTGTGCTTCTACATCTGCATAAAATACCTTCATTCACACTAAAGACCTGTGCTTCATGTTTCCCAGTACCAGATTAATTTGTGGCAATCCCCATCGTCAAACTATAAAACAAGTATTAGATTACAGTGTTGTTGTTCTGATATGTTTTGGCTTCTATCAGCAGAGGTCTATATTTTCATTTTCTATTCTCCATAAAAGAAGAGAAACTGTCCTGCATTCCTGTGGATCTGTAGGTGAAAGGTCACAGGTCTGTGGACAGGAAGTCTTTTTGCAACAAGAGCCGAGAGGCTCACAGCGCCAAACCATAGCTGTGTTATTCCGAAACAGGCCTCTTCGTCGTGGAAAGTGCTGCTAAATATTTGGGTATTAGCCTGCCATTGTTTTCCTGTGTGGACTTCAGCCCCACGCCTCAAGCCGAATGCCCTGAAGATGATATAACACTCGGCGCAATTTGATCGTGGTCTCTGTGACTGAACCCAAGCAGAGAGTGCAATTTCAAAGCCTGCTGAAACTATTCAAAACACCAGTGGCCCGTTAACGGCCCAGGATAATGAATTCCATGGCAGCGCGGGCCTCTATGTGTGGGAGACTCAGAGCTTAGCTAAATAAACCTTGTCTGGCTGAGTGGCCCCACTGGTGCCCGGCCCTATGGGGACGAGTGCAGCCTGGTCTCTCACAGGTCACTGGACGGGCTCAGTGTTAATGACAGCCTCATTTACCCTAAACTCACCATGACATCCACTAGCAACATCCCACAAGTCACACCTCTACTCTGTCACAAAGGATAGGCTACTGTTGGCAAGGGCATTGTTAGTGGCTCAGCTTGAAATGACAAACTGCGCCTACAGAGGGTTCATAGGAGTTGTGCTGGTTGAAGCTGATAGCAGAGATCACTAGTCTTCCCTGTGGTGGGAGTGACAGGCTCTGATTTTTTTTCTTCTCTCTTCATTAACTATTCACATTTGGACCTTATGTGCAGATCATCATCGCCACTCAACATGAGTCCAAGCAGTTCAAAGGCAGTGTTGCTTGGAAGTATGCACGCCACCCCAGGAGTTGCTGGGCCTCGGACACCTGCAGAGTGGTGGGTGCTGAGAGCTTGGGTGTGTTTGGATCAGGGACTGAATTTTCCTCTGAAGATGAGGAAAAGGTTTATGGCACGCTCCCATGAGAGCGTCTCCTGCTCTTTGAAGCTCCTGTCTTGGTGGCTGCTCTTATCTCAGGAAAGGATTATTTTATCTCCTCCTGTTCCTTTCTTTCTCTTTTTCTCTCTCGCTTTCCATCAACTCAGGTTTTGTGCGGATCTCTTAGGAGATCTTCTCCTTGCCCTTGCTCTTTCACTCCACTCATTTCCAATTTCCCCCTTTCAGAGTACACCCAGCCCTCTTTTCACCACCTCCCCCACTCTCCTCTCTGCTTCCTCTGCTGCACCCCACTCTCTTTCTCTTTTTCCCTATCTCCTCTATTCTACCCTTCCAACACATGACAGACTGTGTAATTAATGAGCATCATAAACCTCTCTTTCTATTAGCTACCCATTAGTAAACCTGGCAAGCCTGTCATTTTGGACAAAAACACACAGCTCCTTCATTTGATCCCCACATCAAAGGGGGAACCCCACTGTTTTCGGCTGAATACACTAATTGTGTCCTCGTTCTGGATGGGGCTACACCCCCATCGCTTCAAAAAAGCAGCCAGTGCTGAGTGCAGATAGCAAAGAGAAGTACAGAAGCAGAAAGTATTGATTATACAGGCCTAAATTTGGAGAGTTCTTGACGTTGGAAAGATTACCAGTCATTGAGCGGCAGGCCTAAAAGTCTTCACGTGTGTGTTTATTTACCTCACATCATTTTGCGCTGTTCATTTGTACTGTAGACACTTTTTGCAAAAAAATAAACGTCAGTGGGCTTGAGGCCCTGTTATAAGTGTTTTCATGCTGCTGTTAAGATAAAAAGGAATTTTTAAGTGGGACGATAGGATTGCCGTATTTTACACTACAAACCAATAATGTAAAGTACGGGATAAGCAATCTTATTAAGATAAGTCTTAGAAATTCAAATCCTGAAGATTGTTTTTTTTTTTTCTGTGGTTTGCATATATTTAAGTCTCACTCCCTTCACTTCACAAATCTTGTGCAGCTCAATGATTTTTTTGTGCTAATATGACAAAACAAATTAAGACCAGAGCAAGCTTAGAAATGTTACTGCAATTCTTTGAACTGCAAATACAGTTCTTGAAAATTATTTGAGTATTGAATATGTATATACTTTTATTGAATTTTATTGAGCCCTCACTGTTTTCCATTAGCACAATCAATAATTTCAAAGACTCCGTGTCTCTAATATGAAATGCATTTTGCAAAAAAAAAACATTTTGATAATAATCTAAAATGTAGATTTTTATTACTCTCATCCTGCCTGTTATGCTTTTATTGTATCCTTTGTATATAACGCCATAGAAAATGACAGTTTTTATGTTGTTGTTAGACATGAAATGCTCTTAAAGGCAGCAGTTGCTGCCTGCCAGGTAGTTCATATAAATACATCAAAGGTCTCGGTTCTGAGATTGGATTTTACTTCACTTTAAAACTCAGAAAGTGTCTGTGTACTGTAAAAGCAGAAAATATACCACTGTGTCCAGTGATATTGTGAATCCAGGATATTTCCATTGCTTTCAGCGTGCAGAATGGCAAACGCATGCCAGGCTGTCTTTCCCTCCCCGCTTCCCTTTTGCCTGACACATCACACGCTGGGCCACCACAATGGGCTGAGTCACCACCGCTGCAGGAATCAACACTGTACTTCAGTCACGATTGTCTTCTGCCCTTTACAACATTTATGCCCTTTTGTTCCTCAAGATAAAGGCAACAGTCACATGTTTGAGCTTTAAGCGCCCAGCAGCTGCTCTTCTCTCCCTCTGTATACTTCACATCCCCCTCTTCACCACCAGGCAGCATTCCCTCCTATGGTCTCCCCAGGCATGAGGCCCCTAACATTGTTACAAGGACATAAACACAGACAAACCATTAGAAACCCCTGAATCTGGCCGTCTGAATGTTCCCCATTATGCCTGTTTCCAGGGAGAATGCTGAGATTTATGGTGGAATGAGCCAGAGTTGGCCACCAAGGTAGGAGCCACCCCAGGTCAATAAATACCTACACCAATCAGGCAGGTGTCTAAAGAATTTAGCTTTTGTGCGATGAAGCTAATCCACCAAAAAAACCAAACAATCAAAGAAGAAACAACAGAAACAATAGAAATCAGGACACAGATTTCTACTGGATTTGACAAATGCTTCAATGAGAGCCAAATATTTACTTCATTTATTCTCTGAATTGATGATGTGTCAAGCTAAAACAACTGCTACCCACAATAATGGGGAGGGATTGGAGGTTTGGGGGTTCACGTACATGAGATGGGACTCTGGCTTTAAACCCCCGCCACCTCCTCTCTCTCAGGCATCAAAGGCGAAGCTTGGAAATAGGGCCCGCAAAGCCATCTCTCCGTTGGCCTCTTCAAAGGACAGGAAGTGTGTCAGAGGGACAGGCCTTCTTTCCCAGCAAATTCAGGCGAGTTGCTATAATAACAAGCTCATCTGTGTGTCTGTGGCAGACTAGTTCAAAGGGGAGCCTGATTCCTCTTGGTACAACATGTGATGATAGAGTCAGGATGCGGAAACCACTGTTTAGTAAAAATGCGACTGGAGGGCTGTATTAGGGACATGTGTCAAGTGTAAAGCCTCACCACTAAAGATGTAAAAATATTTCCCTGAAAATGGGGCCAGGTCGCTTTTTTCCCAGAAATCCTCCCAAACATATCATATGTCCACTTTGGCTGTTAGCTGCTTAACTACAGAATCTATAACACCTCTTCTGCCAGTAGTTGGTGTAGTAAACTCCAACACTGGCTTGCCCTCTATGAAGGCTCAAGCTGGATTTACAGTTGTGTATGAAGCGGTTACGTAGCCCATGGCATTTACTGTATGTGCGAGGGCTTGATCTATGCCAAAGACTACACTCTGGCTGATAAGTGCCTCCTCAAAAATGTAAATACATCAAGGGGGCCATGGCGGCTCCATGACACCATGTGGGGAACACAAGAACTGTGATTGTGCTTTCTTCTACAAGTTTCTAATGCGGGGGAGATTGCTGATTATGAGTTGTTTCAATAGTTATGCCTTAGATACCTTCAGAATAGGAATGAGCATGTTACAAATAAGGTACTGCACAAAGGTCCCTCAACACAATGACGGATCCTGCCTGTTGTCTTTTGTGAGGTATGTGGCAGAAGGAACCGGAAACGACTTAAGCTTACCAGTTGGCCAACTTGACACTGTTGTACATTTGCTAGCTGGAAGATTTTTCCCATGTGGTAACAATTGGCAGCTCTATCGCCAGTGTGCTTCCACAGATAGGGCCACTTTTAGGAGTTTCATGTGGGAATATTGATAATTGGCTAATATCTTGAAGAAAGGCAATATGGTAAAAATGTAAAATCCACAAAATAAAATGCCTTCTATGTCTTTTCATTTCATTTACATCAATAAACTAGATATAACTGCCAAATTTCAAGTCTGCCAATGTACAGTATGTGCTTGACATGTGGGTGCTGGAGGCATATGGGTACAGGTAGGAAAATCCAGGCTTGTAAACTTAAACACAGCTTTGATTTCCAGACTTGAGATTTGAGAAGCTAATAATAACTTAAGGGCTGCTACCATCAAACTATGGGAGCTATCTACTCAAATTATATTTAAGCAGCAGTTAAACAAGTGTTTGGGGACATGTTGTTTTAAGATTGTGTCCTAAAATTGAACAGAGCCTGCCTTCAGATTCTAATCTTCTGTTTTTAGACTTAAAAACCATTACACAGAGCTCTAAAATTAGACATCCAGGATTTGAAAAAATATGGTACCTTTTTTTGCAACTTGATTGATAAGACAAAAAACGCTACCTTTTAAGAAATACTACAAATCTGCACAAGCTGACAGCCCTCAGAAAACCTTTTTTGATAAGATTGGTTGCTAAGTGTATTATTTACATGTAATTAAGTGCACTGTAAGTACGTAAAGACTGACAATGCTGTAGTGATATAAGAAAGTGCTATATTTTCTCTTGGCTATATTCTATTTTCATATTTAACACCACTGGGAAATTAACCTTTGGGAGTAAATAATCAAGGAAACATATTAGGAATTTGATGTGATGCAGAAAATATTGTATTACAGTTCAGAGATCAGTGTTTTCTCCTGTCTCTACAGTTCCCCAAATCACAGGATGGCACAAACAAAAAGAGCAAAGTTGACAATCTGGGATCATTCAACAGGCACAGATTCAATATTGCAAACGATGCATGTAAAAATGCATGCATATAAAGTTGATTAACACTGGTAATGATTAGAAGATTCATGTGGTATCTCTTAAAAACTTGCAGCCCCATTTCTTTCTCTCAAGATGATGTCCACAGTGTGTGTGTATCACTGTCACATTGAGCTACTGGCAGCCTAGCATGAAATGGCACATGGCTTCTGTCTTTTATTATATATTTGAAGACTTCAAAAGAATCTTAGACTGCTTTCATCTGCTGCCTCAGTACAATAAGACTGTGATTTCTAAACCGTATTCTTACGTCAAAGACTCCAAAGAGACAAATGCACACTGACCACAGAGCCCAATATGATATGATTTTCTTATTACTTATATGGTTCATTATTAAAGTGAACAACTTTAAAGGTCAAGAAGGGAGGTAAAAACTGATCCAAACAGTGATTTAACAGAAGGATGTCACGCTCAATCATTCTAAATTATATAAAAGATCATTTAGTTATGCTTTAAGTGGGTAATTTAATCCATCATAGAGGCATCGTCAATCCTGCTCCTCCTAGACAACTATGTTACAACTTCCAAGTAACTTCATGTGGCACTTTGCATATCTGTCCGCTCTCAAATAAAATAAAAATGTGATCTGGACTCCTTAGAGCTGAGGTCGTTGGCACCAGACATGCTAGTGTCCTGGGACCCCCTACAGGAACCCGTGGAGGAATGCAGACCTCATCCTTGGGAAGCACTGGCAATAATGCAGCGACGCTCAGTGTGTTGACATGCACTTGCATACAGTCAGGGGTGAGGTGTAAGTGAAATAAAGGTTTTCTTTACGCCTCTTCTGGCCTTTGAAGACAAGCAAGAGTCGGGAAAGCTCAGATAGCTGCGTCAAGTCAGCTAGAAAAAGTCAGCTAACACCGGAAGTTCTAACATTTAATTTTCATAATAAATATATGAAAGAGACATGAAATTGACACATCAAGGGTTGCTGTGGGATGGTTTCTAAACGGTTGGTTCATTTGTTTAAGTCTATGGTTTACATAACATCTGCACTTAAACTAGCCTGTTGACAGTGAGTCAAAATAAGCAATTTTCAAAATTGCAGGCTAATATATATAACTGCGTTGGTATCATAGACTTATCGAAGAGTAAATACTATGAAAATATTTGCTCTCTCTTTTTCAAAGCCTAACATCAGTTGGTCACATGTAATTTTTACTTTGATTTAGCTACATATTTGGTTATTTTGTATAACAAACGTGTTTCACTAATTAAAGGTTTTATACTGAAAGTGTGGACAGGAAGTCGTACATTTCCTTGTGTGAGCCTTGTCAGTGGCGGCGCTCTGGATCAAAGGCTGCTTTCGCACTCCAGTCGCACGGTCCTGTACTGAGCGCAGTCTGCTCTCGGTCTCCACGGACGCTCCTCTGTCTGGATATCGTAGCCTGTTTCTTTTTTTGTTTCTTCTTTGGATTATATTCATCTGATGGTTTTCAACTCCAACTCGATGCATAGAAATGGGTAAACTGCACTCGAAACATGGTAAGGGTTCTTATTCCTGAGAGAAAAATCACAGCTGTAGTTTTTCCTCTGCTGCGATACTTTCGAGTAACAGTATTCATTGTCTTGTGTCTTTCTCTCAAGCCGCTATTTGTAAACCGAGGGAGAGTCCAGAAGGTAAGCGCACTTATGTTTTTTCCTCTCTTCTGTGAAACACTTTCATAGTCACTGAGAATTTCGGTCAGTTTGTGAACGGCAGAGCAGTTTTCAGACTCAGCTCTTGCCTCATTAGAGCAGCGTTACAGCTCTAGGAGTCCGACTCTTTGAAGATGGAGCGCTTATGGAAAACATGAGCGAAGCGAGAGGAAATATAGTTTGTAGCTGCTAATAATAATGCGCTTCTTTGTTGCAGGCGACAGTTTTGTAGTCAATGCCTGTTTGGCGAGGAAGGGAATCGACGACTGGCTCGTGAAGCAGAAATACTACTGCACGAGCTCGCGCCTCGAGCAGCAAGACTGTCACCACAAGAATAACTGCGGTTTGACTGCACGGGTGAGTACGACGCTGTCCACGAGGTTCACGTGCTGTCTACGGTGAAGTAAGGTTTTAGAAATGTCTGTGAAATTCTTCTTAAACTATTTTCTAGTCACCTCGCGGTGCTTGTCCGCGTTTCACATAATTGGGACAAGGTTTTGCTGCTGTTCTTTTCCCAAGACTTTTATCAGTGGTGTTGCGTGAGGCTACATTTAGGCTCCAGCGTATGTCTGTGTTTAGACGGACGCACTCAAAGTCCCTCAAGAACTTTCTTAAAGCTTTCATGGTGGACAAACTTTTAACAATGAGTGAGAGATCGTGTCTATTTATGTTGGCTGCGCATAGTGACTTAAATGTACGCTGAGAATTTACTCAAGCTGGTACCCTCGAAGTGAATATCTCAATTTTGTGTCCGTTACAGCCTGCTGTCTTTTTCATGGTGACAAACTGAAAAGAGGAATTTCAATTCTCCCTTAGGTAAAGCTCTCATCTTCTCACGTAGGGAACAAATGTTGGTATCATTCTATGCACTGATCAGAGGGATTTGTTTTTCAGGTAACAGTAGATCAAGTCTGAGTTGAAAGCATTGCTGTGTGGCAGTCTGGTGACAAGTGTGGATTGTAAAGGCTGGGGAGAAATGTTGGAGGTCATGCTTGTTTTGTATTTTGGCATTGGTATAAACACTTTGCTGTTGTTGTCAAGTAGGGAAATCCTTTGGAATTGCTTCAGAGGAGCCTTAAGCCTCTTTGGTTTGGTGATGCCTTCCTCAAAGGCAGCATGTTTGAGGAATTGGAGCCCATCAAGAAAAAAAGGGAGAAATCACTTCCTCCACCCACAATCCAGACACTTTGAGCAGAAATGCATCTATCTATTGAATGCAGCCCAGAATCCAGGAGCTCTTGTATTTTGAACACATTAGAAGCACCTTCAGTGATATTCATGATGTTGTGTGGCATGATTGTCCTTTTAAAATACTTAACAGCTCCTTAAGTTTGAAAAACTGGAATCCTACAATTGGTGACACATAGTTGATGGGTGTAATAAACTGTTCTTTTCCTTTTCTTTCCTTCTCATTTGCTTTTTATAGTGACAAAACTTGCATGCAGCAGTTTTCATGTTAAGGTTATGTTATACCATGCATTTAAAATGATGGGTTAGGAGGCAAGCAAGGCACAACTGCACACGCTAGTATGGATTCTTGGAAAAATTAAGCTTTGGTATGTGGATTCATTGGCATACTGGGGAAGAGAAGGCAAACATCAAACTTGAGGAAGTCTTAGGTGACTGAAATATCTTCTGATTCCCGCCTAAGTTGGGTCTAAAGTCCACCATTGTTTTGATAGCAGAAGAGCAGCCATGGTGTTGCATGGTGGGTCAGTGATGAGAGAAGTAGTGGTCGTTTTATGAATCTCCTGGTCTGAGGTGATGCGTGCGCGGTCAAGTGTATGGAGTGTTGGGAGCTTACCAGCTTTACATGTTGCACCCACATGGTGTGAAAGTTGCTAATGGTGACATGTGCCCAAAGCTGCATTAAATTTCATATGGTAGTAATAGGATCCTCCTCACAGCAGAAGCCGTGTCTACAGGACGTTTTTTTGGGATTGGCTCTATGAGAAACACCTGAAAGTATGTTAGAAAGTATGTTTTTTTTTTTTGTTTTTTTTTTTTAGAGCATGTTGATGCTGCTGCAGCAGAAAAGTGGTGCCATTTACATGGGCACTTATTTGTTGAGTGGGGTTCATACGCTTTGGGCAATTTAAGCATTTAAAATCACATTATTACCATGCAATTACCATACATTATTACCTCAAAAACAAACAGTCATTACTTTGTTCCTGGAAATATTCATGTGCTTCTTTTCCCAACAACAGTGGTGTGTGAAGTTTTGGCCCAGGATGGAACAGGAGCCCCCAAAAGAGTTGGATGTTTTTGAACAATTTGGAGTTAGTGGAGTACAGTTTGTATAAATAATTCAAGTCTGGGTGCCTAATGGCTTTTATAGCTCAGAGGGAAAATGAACAAAAGAAGAAAGGTGATTCCACCATCCGTATTTATGTGGGTGTGTTTTGCTTTTGTTTTATGATTATAAAGTGGATCCAGGAGTCTGATTTCTCAATGGGACAATTCCATGTTGACTCTATTCACACATGGTGTGAGCGTTCTGGATACATTAGCCATTTTTCCTTTTCATCAAGGTGCCACCATTACTGTTTGGCAAAGTTGAGTTATAAAATAAGGACATAAAAAATGGTGTCAGTTCTTCTAAAAGGTTGATTTTAAAATTTCTTTTTGTAGTTTGATGTTCATCTTGCTAGCGGGAGTGCTGATCATCGACACTGCTAAGGGGGAGGCTTCTAACATTTCTGTGCACCCATTACTTTTTCCCGCACCTTAAATAAATGATCTCATTAATCTGATCATCAATCACATTCAGCAGTTTATGAGATGTGTGCTTTAATACAGTTACCAGCAGTAACTTTATGCTGATACTTTTTACATTTGTGTGGTGTAAACACCATGCAAAATGCTATGATTCAAACATTTATTTGTCTTTGAACATTGCAAGCTAATGTTTTATTTGTTTATTTGCTGCTTTTCTTAAAGAGTTACTCAAATGTTATGACGTCCCAAAGTTTCCAGAGTATTCCCAGAATAAATTCTGTGTGAAAATCATTTTACTTAAAATGATACAGTCTAAAAAATATTGTTATTAAATTAACAAAATAATTTCAAATGTTGAATAATGTGTTATTCCTCTGAATGAATTTATAGCCTTCTGTAAAGTAAATGTTCACCATATCACAAGCTTTAACTGTAGTAGAAGTCTTGACGCTCTGTGAGAAGGAGTTTAAAAGCTCGACCCCACGGCACTCTCAGATAAAAACAGAAGCTAACCTCTTAGGTGAGAGAATGCGAGTCAAGTCTCTTAACTTTAAAAGCTGTCTATATTGTATAGAATACCTGGTGAGACAGTTATTTATAGCCGCTGTTCTGTGAGCCCCCCTTCCAGCTGAACCAGGGTCCGGGAGAATGTGGGTCGGGTGTCAACAGTAGGGAGTCCACGCTTGGAATTCTTTTGATCCGATTTTTTTCCAAACCGTATTCCCTGTAGGAGCAATGCTGGTTTTAACAGGAATCATTGCTTTGCAGAGCCGCTCACATTAGCAGTTTCATCTTCATTAATGGCTTTGAATTGAAATTGTGGCTGAGCACACACTGATAGACAGAGAGACAGAGATGCTCTTGGGGGCTTTATGATGTTTCCATGCAGACCCTGTAGCCATTCATGAGTTCTGCCGTCAGTTGCGGCGTTAGTTCAGTGTGGCAGACAGTGAGTGAGTGGTGTGGGCAGGTGGATCTGTGGGTTTCAACACATGAGATCCAGGTCATGTGAGCCTGGGCACACTTTCTCCCCTGTGTACAGCATGGTGTCTACACCTACCCATTAATTTGATATGTTATGAGCACCCCGTAGAATTATGCCGCTGACATAGATATTGATGGAGTTTTCACAACTTATGACTTGGAAGTTCAAATTTCTGGTGGCAAGTTTATTAGGTTGCTTCTCTTGGCATCAGATGAAAAAGAACTCTATTATGTTTGTCGCACGTCAAGAGTGACTTTAAAAATAATCAGTTGTGATGGGTACTTCTCACAAAATCACCCCTTTCTGTTCTTAAAATCCCCCTCCCCCTCTTCTAATTCTCCCCTCTCCTCCTAGCCTCCATCTGTTTCTTGCGTTTACCCTGTGGCTGTGTGTTGGTTGAGACTGCATTTGAAGTGGGCCACGCAGGGAGGTGTTTGTAGTGACACTGATGGCTCCTCCTCCTTTGTGAAGCCCTAGGGTCTATGTAGTAAAAGCAGCCCCTCCACCTCCAATCTTCCCAAGCTGCTGCTCTTACAGTTCCAACACTCTTACTTTTTTTTTTCTCCAACTTCCGTCAACTTATATGGAACGTATACAAAAAGCAAAGGTACATCTGACAACAGAATGCAACTGAAAAGTGAATCACAGTGGAACTTCTGCCCCCAACCCCCTTGTCTCGCAGTTGGTTGTCAGCTCTTTGATTTTTTTTTTTTGTTGAAAGTAGAAAGGTTTTTTTGGAAGTAGGCCTAAAGCTTTTAAACGCATTCCCTCAGCCTCCGAGTCTGATAAAAGACATGGCAGGTTTTGCGCCCCCTTCGTTTTTTGCTTCTGCTGTTGTGCTTTTTCTCCTCTTGTCGTTTTCACAAAGCGAGGGCCCTTGTCTAGAAGCTGAAAGCACCTTTCAAATGCAGACTCCTCTTCCTCTTTCTCTCCTTCTTTCTGTCTTCTCCATGTGCGTTTTCTTTTCCCACCGGCTGGCCTCTTGTGCGTGCTGTGTGACGTATGCCCCTCTCCCACCGGGCTCTACCCCCTCTGTGCTCCCAAGGGACCGAGGGCCTGTTGTTGCTCTTTGAAGAGGCTGGGAGAAAAGTTTGGAGCCACACTCTAAAGAGAAGAAAAGCCTTAGCCTTTGGGGAGGAGGGGTAGCACCTGGCCATAAAGGGGCTCTGTGATTTTTTTTTTTTATTTTCCCATGAGAAGATGGGGTGGAAGTCTTGGGCTGATGTCAGCGTAGCTGGGGGACTGGGAGGTTCGAGGACATGCAGGTGGCTTTAATGTCACATCCAGCATCGTATGTCACATAGATTACTAAAAGCTGGAGGAGTTTCTCCTGTGTGACAAAGCAGCGCGGATAACTCTCAGTTGCTGTGAATGGTGCCTTCTGGAAAGGATTTCTGTGAAAGAATGACAGTGGTTCAGAGTAAAGTAAAGCTCTAGTGGCATGTAGACACTTGACCAGGTTTATCCACCTTTCTCTCATTTAAAGCTGAATCTTCTGATGTATTTCCCTCTGGCCGTTTTCTGATTTTCTTAAGAAATATATTATTGAATTTATCTGGTCAAGTTTCAGATGTCTGTAGTACCACAACATGTTTAAAGTTTGTAAAACCAATGAAGTAACTGTCATCACAGGCTGGTGTCATTACAAATAAAACTGTGTATTTGCCATTTTTATAGTATGAGTGAAGTGGTGCTCATGTATGTGCAAATATGTTCATGCAAGTGCATATAAGTGTGCAGTATGTCTGCAGTCAGCTGTCCGGATGCACTCCAGAGATGAAAGGCTTCTGCGGGAATGTGCTCTGAATCTCAGGGGATTAGCAGCTGAGATTGTGCTTTGTTTCCCCAAAATATACGCTCAGTTTGGAGCAACGGATAGCTGTTGATCAAAGTGTCTCTCACCACCCCTTTCACAGCTACACTCAGGCTGCAGGGTTTGTGTCATGCTTGGGGGTGGCATTTATTTAAAAATTTTAAGGGATAGTTAGATTTAGAGTGTTTGTATGTGTAGTCACTGAGAGTTTGCATTCATTTTGAAACTGGTCTACGTCCAAACTAATGCCTTTCCATTTTAAAACTGCGTTGTAAAAACGAAAACGATCTCCACCCAGATAAGCTTTTTGGTATCATAAATAATCTCCGTCCATACCAACGCACCTGAAAACGTTTATCACATGGCCATTCAAGAGGAAGCAGGTTGCCTACTCTGCAGTTGGTTTCTACAAACGGGGAACAGCAATGTGTATGCCTGACACACAGCATCAGGAGTTTACATTTTTGACCTGAAATATTAAGTTGGGAAGGAGAGCAATTAATTGATAAACAATTTAGTTGACAGATAAGGTAGTTACATGCAAATTTTATAAGTTTGTTTATGCATTAATGCTGATTTTAAATGAAAGAATGATTTGTTTGTACAGGTAGACAGGTACGATTTCAGAAACCAAAATATCGACAGTAAACTACACTGAAGAGACGGTTGTACATTTCACATGCACTCGTGAATATAAGCATTTATAATACAGCTCAATACCATGAGCAATATTTTCTACTAATACACAGCTATCACTGGGACCAACTCTAGGTGACTGGGGCTCCTGTGGTGGTGCTGAGCTCCTCTGAGCTTTCTGTGGGAGCTCAGTGCCCATTTTAATCACCCACTTAAAAGGCTCTGCTGAAGTGGGTGTTTAAGTGTTTAAACCCTGAATAATTCTCTCTTGTTTGTTTATCAGGTTCCCCCGCGGGTTGCGCTCTGGCCTGTGCAGTAAGTGCTGAATAATTTGACTGAGCACTCAAAGTGGCTCTCAAATAGGACGAGATCAACATCTGCATAAAACTGCTATCAAGCTCTCATGAGAGTGCGCATGCACAGGAGCGTGCATATTCACTCATGTGCCATGAAGCACACAGGCATACTATCACAAATATACATACACACATTACTCATTTGTTTACCCTAATAAGTGGATTCAAATCACTGCTCACAGATGCAGGGTCCCAGTGTGATTCCCTTCCATTTGTTTTTCTTTCAAAGTAGACATAGGGAAACGCCAGTGATGGACTCCACAGCTTGATGTTGTGTTTATTCTCCTTGTGTTTGAGAGCTTTGCTGACCAGGTCTCTAAGGCCACCTGAGGTATAGGGGATGGAGGAAGCGGATTTAGGTAAACAGAGTTGGGAGAGCATTGTGCCTCCCACAGACAGAGGGTCCAGGTCTCTTCAGCTCTTCCTGTGGCGCCAGGGCAGGAGGAGGTCTGGATTGTGTGTTAGGGGATGTTTTTGGTGGAAGGAAAGCTAAACAGAGGATCGGCCCTGCTGAAAAGAAAGCTGTCCTCCCCTGGTGTGTTTATGCTCCACAGGTGCCACAACCCAAAGAGGACCTTACCCTGTAGACTCTCAGTGAAGCAGGCCAACCCTGTGCTCCCCAAAGTGCCATTTGCCCTGTCCGTCAAACCCACCTCTCCCCCAAACATGTCTTGCTCAAGTTTGAAAACAGCTCCCTTGGACGGATTTTGTACGTCTTCAGGGGACTGCAGAGTAACCTTACGCTCCCTAAAGCGCACACTGCTGTAGTTGGCTTCTCAAATTTGTATGAGTTTAATTTTACATCCGAGTGTATGTGAGATCCAAAGCAAGTCTATTTAACATAGGCGTACCTTTAAATAGTTTGTGTGTTTCCTCTCCACACAGTTTTTGTCCTATTCAGAGGCTCACACAAGTAACAGGATGTTAAATTTGATCCTTCTCTCTCTGTCGTCATTTACTTTTGTGGGCATAATATTTAACTTTTCACTGTCTTTTAACATAAGTTGTGCTACATGTCATTGCTGCTTCCTATATGCCGATGATGTGATTGTTTCACTTAAATTCAAGCAAACAAAGTAAGGCGCTTGTTGACTTAAATCAGGGATTTGGATTAAATTGATAGAATATGTATGTAGAATATGACTTTTTTTCATGAATGTCGTCTCCTGGTTTATGTTTGTGTAACTTTGTATTTATTGTTTCTGTGTGCAGTGTATTTTAATGTGTGAGTGAGTATTGGTAGTAGACTTTGGTTGCAGTTTGTAACTCAGTAACCTACTCCATTGCAAGTTCATTATAGTGAGCAGTGACACAAGCCACTAATTCCAGTCAGCTATGAATAGAAACGTGCGTCTGGCACCAGCGTGCTTGTATATAGTAGTTGAAGTGTCTATTTTTGCTGCTATGTTTACTTGCTAAGTTGAAACACTCTCTGTAATTATAGAGATTTTAGTTCCACAGTTAAAAGGTCAGATGTGAGGGATGTTTAGAGGTAGTGGCTTGTGGCTGGAAGGATGTCTGCTCTAAACATGCTGTGTGTGTGTGTGTGTGTGTGTGTGTGTGTGTGTGTGTGTGTGTGTGCGTGCACGCGTGTGCACAAGCAGAGAGGAAGAGTGGCCACCTTGGTGTTGAGGTCAGTTCCATCTGGTCAACATGCACACGTCAGAGGTTTTCATAACTGCCACCTATCACACAGAACTCCACTGTTGATTGCAGTTACAAGGTTTAGTTTACTGGCTTTGAATAAATGTTACTGACAAGTGTCTTCTGGTGGAGTTGTGGAGATCTGAACATAAAGATCATATTTTATGACATGTCCTCACCTACAGCTTCTTTCACCATGTGTAGAGTGGCTTGATTGAATCCAGACTGCACTCACAGTGTAGCCTTAACAACTTACAAAACTGGTTCAGCAGATCAGATTAGACTATGAGTAAAAACCATTATCTGTTTTGTGCATTCCAGCTTTTAACTAACATGTCCTGGCTGGATCAGATAATAAAAACCACATTAAAGAGATGCCCTTTCAATTAAAAACATTACGATCTTGAGGCTTGTCTAAGTCTATTGTCTTCTCTTTTAGGTAACTTACAAGTTTCTTAGGTGTAAGCTTTTTCATTTTTAAAACACATTTGAATATCTTGGAATACATCAAGGATTTTCCCAGCCTGAATATATACTTTTTTAGAATGAGATCATTAAGCTGTAGCTTGTGACATGACAAGTTACTGAGGTGTTTCCTCTCATTTGGCTGTGGTAAAAGGTTGAAGTGCCTGTCACTTTCTAGCTGCCCTCGAGGTAGACTTTCCGACTAAAACCCTGTTCCTCCCACACTTTGCAGCACTTGAGACTGGCGTCTGAAGCCACCCAGACGACTGAAGGACTGTCTCTCCTCAAAGAGAGCTTTGACTAATTGCTAAGACCCTCTAGACACAGTATAGCGCACTCACTGTTAAAACACAACACTCAGACACTTAAGCATGGAAGCAGGCATGCTGTCAACCGTGTGTCTTAAATGTATAATCCATCCTGTTTTTGCAGTAATGATTGACACACATGCACACACTCTGTGAGCCTGTGTCGCCTCAGCTGGACTCCTCTGCCATTTTTGCCAAGCAAGCTAAAGGTTCCAGAGCAAACTAATTTCCTTCATGAACTGTGAGATATTCTATCACTGTTCAAACCGCACAAGCTTTCGGAGATGAGGTGTGTCATTTTGCATAAGACTCTCTCTCTTCTTTCTCTCCTCTCTCTTTCTTATTCTTTGGATCGGAGCATTACTCTGAATTCAGAGGGCCATAATGTTGTGATTTGTTACTCTTGGCAGGCGGAGACCACCTGTAAATCAAGGCCAAGCGACAGGCTGTCTCCATTCCCTTCCAAACCATAGCTTCCACTTGGGAATGCGAGGTCCCAAAGTGGAGTTCATTGGCTGGTGGAGAATGTGTTTTAAGGATTCACCTCTAGCTCAGATTCCCTGTTAACCCTCAGAGTCCCAAGGAAACTTTTTGGAAAAAGCAGAAGTGGCTTTGCTCACGCTGTTACCGTAATCTGTGTGTGACTGGCCATTTGTGAGCAGGGTTACCTAAAAGTTCAGTTGTAGCCAGCTCAGCCAAAGACGTCTCAAAATGACAGTAATTACCTTGCAGTAAAAGAAGTAGTATTGGTCTCTTTTATTCTGAAGATTACAGTAGTGTCCACAGCTATGGTTGGCTAATTGCAGGCCATTTTGTGAATCAGAGAAAAAGTTTTTATTTTTTTGATTAAATCTTTTTTATTTGTTAAAGAAATTTAAGAAAAACTTAAAAAAAAAAAAAAAAAAAAAATCCTGAATGAGGCCCAGTGTTTCCCTCATCGTAAATGTAAGCACTCTCAGCAATTGGTTTTTCTAAATTGCTGGAGGGGTGATCATGCAGTTTGACTCTTGATCTTGACACCCCGTATCCTCTCCCTCTCCTCCTCTTTGTGCAGATAAGGCTTTGATAAACAGTGTGATAAATGTTAATTGCTGTGGTTACATATTTTTCAAAAGCTAATAAAGGCTGTTACCTTGAGTAACAGGTAGGGATTCGTGCCTGAGGGGCTGGCTGAGTTGTAAAAGCTTATCTTTGCAGGTGTAAAAGTTTTGTAAATGGGTCATTAAAGTGTTGGCCAACTTCACACATAAAACACAAAAAAGGGAGAGGGGAGGGGGGAGATTACTTCAGATCAGCATGTTTCTGAAGCATAGAGATGAGGGCTGTAAATCTCTGCTAATATTCCACTGAGCCTTTCAGGAGGCAGCCTTTGATGTGGGTGAGGTAATGTGACCAGCAGTGTTTGCAATGTTAATCTGACGTGGAGAAATGACTGGTGTCTGTGCACTATCGCTCTACAAAAGGAAGGCATCCAGTCATGGCACTTGTGGGTCCTGTAAAAAAATGGCTTCAGAAAGCAAACAACACGTGTACAAAAATTCACACATCCATGTCTTGTCACGTGTCTTTGCAACCTGCAATGTTAGAGAGTTAATTTATACAGACATACAGTATAATTTGACTTAAAAAAGGGTGCACAGAGCAAAATTGCTGAACCGCTCCTCCTCCACATGCAGGGCTTTACGTCAACCTCACTAAAGTGTTTCTGTGTGTGTGTGTGTGTGTGTGTGGAGAATCTCTTCATGACCTGTGTCGTGAATTAGAGTTAACACAGTAAGCCCTCTGGCATGTGCAGCCTCTTCAAACCCCTCCGGTCGTGGTGTTGCTGACCATGCACACTTTAATCATAGAGCAGCTTCCTCCAACCTGCCTGGTGATGGATCCTTACTCTGTGGCTATAATTTCCTTCCTGGGGTGCAGGAAGAGAAGTGGGTGTGCCTTGACCGAGGGGTGTCAGGCATGGGGCCACGGAGTCTGCACAGAAGGTGTCCGTCTTTGATTCTCCCTTTGAGACGTCAAATTACACGTTAGCCATTTTAAGTCAGCATAGTTAAAGGATTGCTTGTTCAATTATTTCTCCAGTTTGTTCTCCACTCAACTTAAGTATTGGTCTTGGTAGAAAGTCAAGGTAGACAAAGTGGTTGAGACACAGAAGAGAAAGTTTTAGTGGTAATTTAGGGCCTACATGTGGTTTCAAAGTTGGGTGTTGCAACCACTTGGTAATACGTGCACATCTGATAAAGCCCCTAAATTGTTTTAATTTTTTTGTTGCAGTGTGCTGTTCATAAAAATGAATATAAAACTTGTGCACTAAATGTACTGTAAAATACCTCCGATTAAAAGCATCCACCAGGTAGCGTATGTTATGTTAATGGTGCATGTGAAGGGCTCAACATCAAAGGATTTACAATCTGTGACCTCTGGAAAGGCATTGAATTTCTTATCAAAGGCATGAAAAAAACACAGCAGTTATGACTTCCTCTTGGCACTGCAGACTGCTCATGAGATCAGTTTTATGCATTTGTTCGCTTTGTTGTGAAGCCCTGACATTTTAGACAAGTAAGCATCTGTTCTGCTGGAGCAAAGTCAAGAAACTACCTCAATGCATCATGTGATGATGAGCTTGATAGTCTCATTGTCAAATAAAACAGATGTATCTTGTTTGGCTGGAGAGAAATGCAGAGACGTTAATTTGTCGTGGCTTTCAGTTTTGTAGGTGTTGTCTTGAAATCGGCCCCGTCACCGCTCCTCCGTAAATGGCACCGTCTCGCGTCAGCCTTGCTATTCTATATGATTATCTGAGATCTTTATTTCATGTGTGAAAACCGATCCCCTTTGAAGCTTCACTCAGAGGCAGTGCAGCGCTTCACTACCTCACATCAACACCCTCTATCTTGGCTCCATCTCTGGGCGTCATGTTTTACTGCTACGTGGTGCTTTGAATGAGGCTGTTTAATGTTGCTGGAAGGTGTGGGGCACTCCAGTGTTAAAGGACTGCAAAAGACTGGAGCCAGGTTTAAACTGCTGTCTGACGATGACTGGTGGTCCACTCTAGCAGCAGCACCACCACACTTACCACATACTGCAGGATAGGCGCTGCTCCAGATTCCAGGAGCTGTGCTGTTCGGTCCTTTGAAACTGCCTCCGGTGTATCTCAGTTTACTCTTTGGGATGATGGAGGGGGCTGGGTATTTCCTCTCTTGAGATCTTTTGCGAGTAATACTACACCTATAAGCTAATTTGCAGCTCTAAAACTAATAAGATTTTTTTGTTGTTTTATATCTTCGTTTTCAACATTGAGGCTGTGTGTATACTAGAGCTTTTGAAAATCCCTGTGCTCTACAGCTGTTTTCTCCATTAGTTATTCATAAACTTTAGTTGGTGGCTACTTTCCAGGTCAGTCAGAATCAGTCAAAATCAATACATTTGCCAAGTGCAGTAAATTCATGGGACAAAGTACAAATACATGATGACAACTTGAATGTATCTTAACATACCTGGTACAAGGACAACAAGGACTGCATGCCATGCACTGTCCCTCTGAATTTTATCATATAGCCTGTATCGGTCCATACAGATATTGGCCATGCTCTGGCTGTGAAGAATATAACACAAGTAAGAAGTATCACTTCTCACTTTCGGTAAAGGCTCTATTTCACCCTCTCCAGTGCTCAGTGGCTTTTATGTGAGTGTCAGCGACCTCAGCTGTCTCTTGTTTGAAGGCCCAGGGGAAGGAGACGTACTTGGAGAAGCACTATTGCAATTCCCACATTCTCCCTTGTCTCTGTCACTCTTCCTGTCTCACCTTGCACTTGGCTAAATGGCCTTTCATGTGGGACGCTCCCCCCTTCATGTCGGCACCACTGCCCCGAACGTCACAGTCCTCAAGGTGTTTTCTTGCGCTGTGTGGAGAACGAAGCAGGAGGAACCCAGCCGCAGTACTAATGAGATTTTTCCTGGGTTTTGATGGAGTGCCAGTGGCGCTGCCATTGCTCTAGAGGCCTGCCTCCACTGAGCCCTGGCGCGTGATCAGGGGGAGCTGTCGTCGGCTGCATAAATTGTCAGCCTGTGTGGTGGGTCGTGGAGGAAGACAGCATGGAGACCAAGAGGCCTTGTGGGACTTTCCCACAATCACATACAAGTACACATTACTTGCACTTTAATGTACCCTTTTGCTTTCAGACAGAAAAAAGAAATGGCCCAGTGGGTCCATGTCTGGAGTGCCAGAGTGAGGATGACGCTAGTGGCAACTGTCTGTCTTAACTCACTAAATTGCTTATATACCAGCATGCAGCCGCTCTACTGCAGAATATGGACCCTAAAATGCCAAATGCAGTAGCAGAAGAACCTTTCTTAACTTTTAACCTTGTATCGAGGGTAGGTTAGTTGAGCACAGTGCACTTTTCCGACTACACTCTGCTCTGCATTGGTTCAGGATGTACTCAATCGATGATTTCTTCATTCCTATTCACGCTGATCAAGGTTAGCAGCCAAGGGATCAGTTGGGTCACTTAACACTATCTCACCATTTTGAAGCAAATGTAATGATTGAAACTGCTGACAAGACGGAACTGTCTAACTCTGTCAGGTGAGCTACCTTTTCAGAGCTGACATATTTGATTTGTGAGCCAAGATGAAAATGGCCAGGGTAAACAGCAATGTGGCATGTTCATTTAATTTCCTTAAGAATGTGGCTTCAGAATAACTTCATGGATGTAAAGGCTACAGCTCTCACATCTACACTGCATGTAGCGCATTCCAACCTCAGTGGTGAAATGAAGTTAGAATAGGCTTTCGCCTGAGATAGACATTTATTATCACATGTCCACAGACTTGATCTATATGTTTAGACACACAGGGCTATACACTATGTATAGCAACAACGAGCTATGAAGATATTTCTGTAAGCTGTGTTAATTAGGTTACAAATTTATCGGCTATCCAAACATATACTGTGTGCTTTCATGTTAAGTGAAAATCATCGAAATCATCCTGGTGAAAATCTGTTGAAGCCTTGAGTCCACACTTCCATTAAAGTATTCTTGAGTTATATTTAATTTTGTCCGCTGTAATCGAGTTTAACTGAAATGTGTCAATTATTAGTTTGTTATAGTTAGCAATAATTGGTCTAAGGCCTGGCGTTGAATGAGCTGACGTTTTCATTAATAAAGAAAACATACTGAGTACTGTAGAGTGGTTGCCATTCTTAAACAAATAACTTGATGTAGTGTTAGTTTAGTAAATATTATCATTCTTAAGTATGCTAATCTGTCTTTGGCATCTCCAAATCCATATTCATATAGTGTGCCATTGATGAGGATTGCCAAATAATTCCAATGGCCAACCCAAACAAGCCTTCAGGCCGGCGAGTTATGTATATGGGATGTTGTAATGGGGCAGGCACACTGTGTTCTGTGTTATAGTCCAGTAATAAATCACTTTCTGTAAAGGGGCTTGAATGACTTTAAGACACACAGGGGCCATACAATCCCTTGTCCTAAAGGCCCTGAAGAAGCTCTGGACGTGGCTGCCGTTGAAAGCAAAATGCTTTATGCGCTGGTTTCCACAGAACATTTAACATCATGTCTGGAAAATTGTTTTAGCTGGTCTCAAGTGCAACAGAAAGATGCTTGTTTGTGCCCTGAAGCCAGCACCTCTGACCGAATCCTGCAGAGAGGGAAGTGAGACCTTCGCTGTAGCTTTCATAAGCTACAGAGACAAGCAGGAGCAAAACATCCAAACACTGTAACACCCAATGTCACGGTCATCGGAAAAAGAGATCCAAGAGCAAGACTCAGGAGGCAGATGTAGAAGGCTTTGCGTAGAACAAAACAAGGATATAAAAATCCAAGCTCCCAACAAAGGGTTGGGCTATGGCAAAATCCAAAATAACGCAGACAAGGTCCAAAACACAGTTCAGGATCAAAACAGGTAGGCAGAGAACTGACTGCTGGAAAGCTAAGGCAAGTGGCACAAAGACCTGGCAGAGAGCAAGTGGAAACAGGCTGGTATACTGTATATACTGAGGAGCTGATGAGGGAATGGGGAACAGGTGAGCAACTGAGTGCAGAGGAGGAGCAGGTCAGGTGATTCTACTGCCGGGAAAGGCTGGCAGGTGGGCGTAACAGAGTCTGAAATGACAGCAGAGTTAGAACATGTATGCACAAACAACTGCATTGAATGAATGAGCAGACTGAAAGTCAAAACAATGACACCCAGTGTTTAGCAGACTTAGTCAGCAGTGCCTCTGAATCATATTGTGTTGAGTTTATAATGCCAATGCCAATAGTTGCTTCATGGAGGATTGACTCTCATGTTTTCATAGTTTGCACTGAAATTGAGCCACTGTGGGTGGGGTAGCTTCTCCCACAGTGACCTCTGATCCTTGAATTAGTGAGGGTCCCAAGAGAAGCCCATTATTGGCTCATTGCTGGACCAAATGAGATTGATGGCTCTTTTACCGTTTTCATACATATAGCTGGTCATTGTGCATGCATACAGTACATGTGTACTAGAAACTAATGAGACCCAGTTTTCTCATTGACAGCCTTGACCATTCAGATTCACTAACTGTTTGTAAATGTTGCATCAGTTAAGCTCATCTGTACTCATTAGTTGAGAAATCATTTTAGAGAGGGATGACCAGCATCACAGTTTGGGGCAAAATCCACTCTGAGTGCCTTCATTTTAAGTCAAAGTGAAAGGAGTGAGTTCAAACCTTTTTCCTCTGTGGCTTAACAAACTGGACTGAGTTGCTTTCTTGTCAAAAACCAGCATTAACATGCTGTTACAACACTTTTACTAGTACTGCTTCATCTCTTACTTCTTTAGTGTGTGATAATGTAATTCTGTTCTGCCTTCAGTATGGTATATTTAAAATCTTATTACAATATTTGCTGCTTTTTTAAAATAAGTTTTATCTCTTTTCACAACGTCACGTTTGTGAATAATATCACGACATGATTCATAGACTAAGGAGATGAAGCAAAATGATATCAGGAAGATGGAAGCAGAACTGTTGCTTCTGCCGTCCAAACCTCCCTTTTCTGGAGTTGAAAAAAGAAATTTGCCTCATTGTGTCCCTGACTAATTGGCTGGTGGGAAAGCAGGAAACTCAGAAGCAAACATCTTATTTTTAGAACTCTTGCATGTTATTTTTCGGCCCAGGACAATCTGATCAATCACTGCCAAAGCCTGAAACTTGAGAGCTAAGCTCGAAAGTGGTAGTGCCATCAGGAGCTCCATAGAGGATGTCCACAAAGCTGAGAACAAAAATTCAAACTGAATATTCCCATATATTTTTATGATTTGATTAGATTTTTTTTTTTTTTTTTTTTTTTAAGATTGGATACCTGCCATCATTACATGGTTTCTTAACCAGGAGAACTGTCTTTCTTTTTTTTCTTAACAACTAACAAGTGACAGGGCAAAGAAAAATACACTTATAAGGATGATGAGAAATTTGGGTTTTCTGCTCCAGTTTGAAAATACTGTTTTTCTTTTTCTACTTCCTTGTATATCCATTTCTATTTAGTGGTCAGAGACTTTTCATGAGGGGAGGAGTTAGTGTGTTTGTGTGTGTGTGCGTGCATGCGTGTGTGAGTGTAAAGTAAAAAAAGCATGGGATATTTTTTTCCTTAACACTGACCAGAGCAAATCCCAGAGTAACCCCAGCATACTAATAATACAGCTCCCATCCATCACCACAGACAACAACCAATTAGCACATTCCTCTTCCCCCTTTTTTCTCATGTTCTTGGCTAACCCCTCAATAATTTTGGATCATTCATCAGAAAACTGAAATGCTTTCAAGATGCTGTGTTTGTGTACGGGTGTGCACGTGTCTCTGCGTGAGGAATTAAAGGAATTTGGATTGTGGAGTGATTTTATTTATCTATGGGGTATTATTGAAACAGAGGCCAATGTTAATGTTACCACAGAGTAATTTACACTTACCCAGTGATGTGGCTCATAGCCATGACTGTGACCTATCTGAGAGGGCCGATCTGTGTGGAACACAAGTTGGAGAAAGCAAGTGTGTATATTGACAGAAGGAGAGAAGTCATAATTAAACTTATAGTAAATATTAGGTATTTTCATCACTACTAAAGCTGACAAGTACCACAAACCCTACAAATGCAGGACCTGCAGAAGTAGCCATCTTTAATTTAACATGAATGAATTGCCTGTTGAAAATGATGCATCGACTGTGACTGTTGAACTAACTGACTAGTCATTTAATGGCCATAAGCATTTATTGACAATAGAATTATCAATTTAGTTGACAAATGTGCAAAACTGGATGCAATCATATATCATACTTAAGTCTACATATAGTTTATATAGTCTGAACATCTGTCAACAAAACTCATTTGAAGTAAGAAAGTTCATTGTTGACCTTGTTCAAAAACATATGGTGAAGTAAAACACTTTTGTTTACACCAGTTGTCAGTTCAAGCATAGTTCACAGCTCTAGTATCTTTTTCTTGCACTCTGTTGTAACCCTTATGTGATCCTGCAGTTATCATAGAAACTACTGGTTACCCTTTTATCATCTCGAAGCTGAGCAGCGTCTGACCTGCATTAAAACCAGCTTAGGAGCAGGCTAATGGAAGCTAGGCTGTAACGTGTGTTGACCTATCCACACCAACAACAAACACAGGTTTATACCTGCTTTGGGCAATCAGTCATACAGCCAGCCAGTCAGTTAGTCCTGTGGTTTGCTCTATTCTCTTCCTGAGGCCACCTACAACGCTGCAGCCTGGCCGGCACTAGTCTGAGGAGGGTAAGATCACACCATCTGACCTTCTACCTCTCTGGATTACACAGAAATCCCCTCTCACGCTGTCACAGCTTTGCCTCTCTCACACACACACACACACACACACACACCACCATATATACAAGAAACACAAATGCTCATACACTTACATTAAAGGAGGTATTTTTAATTATTAAGGTTAATCATCACCTATGATAAGTGTTGTTAATATGTTTTTTTCGAAGCAGAGTGTGTGCAGTTTGTCTCATTTTTGATGACTGACTGAAAGTAGTTTATGTGCAGTGGGAAACTCTGGAAGAAAGCACAGGGGTGGGTCACTGAATGTGTGCATGTATATGCGTTTGTCAGCCCATGAGTAATGGTTTTTTGGCCAGATGACTGTAATGCAACATGGATACCTGAGCCAGACTTTTCCACAGCGAAGTTTGGGGATCACATGTCCCACCAGTCTCTGTGGTATGCACTAACAGATAGAGCTGCCAGGAGAGGGGGCCCGGGTGAAAACTGTCCGGGACAAAACAAGCCTCTGAACGTATCGCTGCAACGATAGCCCGCCACCGAAATAGCCTCTACTACCAGCCGTCTTTCTCATAATTCCCTGCAGGGCCGACGGCAGTGATTTAGATACTTATTTCATAGTCTCAATTCCGACTGCCAGTCTTATGCTCAGTTCATTTCAGTCCTGCAATTACTAGCCTCTTAAACTTTCCGCTGCTGTTCAAGCTCAGCACGCAGCTGTCAAACTTTGTTCATATATAGATGTATAAACGCTATAATTTCGATTTGGGCATGTCACTCAGTGTTGGAAAACTGTGCTGTGGATTTGCACTGTTAAAGATGTTTGTTTTACGTGACAAAAATATTATACTTCTCCACTATATGACTTGAAGCACTGATATATGTGTCTTGTTCTCTCTCTCTTGCTCTCTCCAGGACTCTATGGATGAAGCATGTGCTGATGGGATTGGTGATGAACACTACCGCTTAGAAGGTAGGCCCCTTGCTCTTCATCATCATCACCAAAGGTTGCAGCAGCTCATGTGGTCCCTGTTAGTTTGATTTGAATGAAAACCTGCAAGAAATACTGTTTGCAACTGTCTTGTGTGGTTCCTCTTTTCCCCTCTGCTCCACACCCACTCGCTAAGCTCCAACAATGTGCTGATGAGGTCCCCTTTACCTTCCCTCCCGCCTCCTCACCTCCTCCATCTCTTATCCACCCCTCCCCCAGCGGTGCTCTGCAAAGTTCCTCCATTCCTCCATGTTTTTTCCCTGATGTGATGTGATCCTGGATTAAGAGCTCCGGGAGAAGAAAGTCTCTCCCTCCCATTTAAAGACAGCACTGGACGTGAGGTGCAGGCTGAAATGCAAAGTTGAATGAGACCAGCCCAGAATTTGGAAGCGAGACCTTTATTTCAGTTGTGCTTCATAGAGAAGAGAGACAAGAGATAACATGGCTGATAAATAGAGCTGGAAATGATGTTTAGTCATTGGGCTGAACCGGAGTCTGGTCCGAGCTTGTCCTCCCTTCAAGACAGATGCTGTAAATTAAAGAGAGTAAAGAGTATGGTGCTCTGTTCATTCTCCATGATTAACGGGTGCAAGCTTAGATAATTTGCTTCAATAAAAGATTCCATAGTTTATGAGTGAATATATCCATAATTCAGACGTTAATAAAATTTTATTTCTCATATTCAAGTTACGAAGGCAAACTCAGCCACTGATGGGAAGCAAGGGGCGGCCACGGTGTCATGTCTGTGGGTGTAGAGATATCACATACCAGAATATTTGTGGGGTCTTATTCAGGGAGAATGGGACACAGTTTTGCTAGATGAGTGGAGTTGAGGTAATCAACAAGTTTCTGTTTCATACCAGCACACTTTTTCAAGCGTCAGAGTTTGGACTCACTTTATGAGCCAGAGGTGGATACATCCAAATTAATTTGTCTGCCTGAGAAATTGTCAAATATTATATGTGCAGCTATTATGTTAACTTACTAATGAAAATTGCTATCTAAACAGTTCTTTAGTTATTTTAGCTTGAAATAAATTGTCCTCATAACAAGACACTTTGCTGTGATTGCAGATCCATTGTCTATAGATCTGACAAAGTGGACTAACGTGGGAATGGGAGGGAAAACAGTGAGAACAAAGATGATAGGACAGTGAACATACATGAAAGCCTTATTTCCTCTGGGTTTAAGGAAGCACTTCCAAAGAAAGTTTTCTGGGGATTGAAGTTTTCTGGGAACTTTCTGGCAAAAATTGCAAGGCTGGGAAGAAGGGCTCAGCGATGAAAGTGTCTTTAGGATACTCAACATCGGTACTGCACGCATGCAAGAACAGCCTAGATGGGCTTTTTATGAAGTTCTGTATCCTTTTGTTCAGAAGCACCTTGCTTCAGATTGTATTATACCTGTTCACATGGAGGCTGCCGATTACAGTTGGTCACTAAGTAGCTAAATGAGACTGCAGGGATACAAAGTGTCCGGTTCATGAGAAGCTGAGTACTTCAGTGGTGGTTTCTGAAGGAGGAGAAAAGTAATTACAAAGGCCATCTCATCCTGCCCATCCCAAAATCACCTTGGTACCAAGCACTGAGCTGTCCGAATGTATGAGGGGGGACAGGCTCTGTTACGTCTCCAAGCTAAGCTTGGTGTGATTGCTCACTGTGTGTGGCAGCTTTCCCAACCTGCCAGAACTGGTGTTTGTGTGCGTGTTCAAGTGTATGCATGCACGTGTGTGTAGCAGGGTTGCTGGAGCAGGCTTGGCATGGAGGGTGCCAGCCTCGGCTGCCCTCGTCTTGCCCCTCAGATCTGATGTGCAGCCAATCCCCTGGCGGCAGCTTCTCTCATAAAGAGCCGGCTTATGTCTCTGGTGGCGGTGGAGGGTGGGGGTCGTGGAGGGGGGAGGGTGATAGCAGATTACTGTTACTCCTCCCGGCATTTCATTAGCTCCGAGATAAGCATCTCACCACCATATTGAGCCTGCTACGGAACAGATTTGCCCCTGCACACAATGTTCCCTTTGAGCACCTCAGATGATCAAACAGCAGGACCCAAAATGCAGCTCCTCTCCAAAAAGTTGGTGAAAGCTCCCTGGGACGATGCCTTTCATTTCTGGCATTTTCCCCTACCCAGGGATGAGACAGGTCTGCTTTGATCTGCTTTGGATCAGGAGGAAAGAAATTGGGCTGTTGTGTCTGCTCTGTTGGCGAGCAAACAAACAGTGTTTCAGATTTGACTTGGCTTAATTAATTAGTGATTCTGTTTTACAGCCTTTCTGATCCTGATCCAAAAGGTTTGAGAATGGAACTTCAAAGTGTGGCGGGAGGAGAGAGGAGCTGTGGAGGGTGGAGAGAGAGGGGCGTGGTCTGTGCGGGTTTATGGGTGTATTTGTGGCCTACGGGTTTGTGATTGGATGCGGGGAAAGGGGGGGCTGATGCTTACACACAGCAAAGCTAATGACCAGAAGTGAAACATACAGGGTCTGTGGCTGAGTAAAAGCTGTAAGAGGCTACATGGAAACACCAATGAAGATGAAGCAAGGATGTGTCTGGGAAACCATAACTCATAGAGGCTCGCAAAGGGACCGACACGTACACCTCTCAGGTCTCAGTTACATGTTGCATGTATCTGCGGCCTCGTGTGTCAAACAAATGTTGAATTTCAAAGCAGAGAAGGATATCCGGTAGCATTAGAGCTGGGCTAACATCCAGCTCTGAAACTAAAACATCCAACCACACAATGACAGTCGTGTTATTTCTGTCCACCAGTGTGGACCACCTTACAATACCATGCAATCCAATAATACCATTACCATTAATTGTGACCGCAGATATTACCTTAATGTATTGCACAGTTATAACTTTTTAAGTCATCACTTAAGGCTACACAAATTTCTTAATTGCGTAATTGTAGTGGATTGCACTCCTAATGGAGTCCCACCCTATACAGTAACTTGTGTTCACTGATCAAAACAAAGCAGGGTTGTGGTCCGGGAATATCTGTGCCATAAGGTGTAGTACAGTGAATACTTCATTGATTTATGGTATTTGAAACGTTGTCAGGCTCCACACAGTTTGGTCTGGCCGTCAGTTTGACTGGTAAAATGTATACGACAGATTAATGCTCCCTCTGGACTGTCTCCCTGTACTCTCCGTCTGGATGGTAATGTAATGAATGTCATTCCATGAAATGATGAGCTCTGCTGCACTGAGCTGGGGACTCAGGGGCGTCCTATAGGCCTTTGATGTTCCGATGCAGTTTTAGTTCCACCATTTATAATCGAAAGCCACCTAATACTCTGTCATGTTTTAGGCATGTTATACCATTCAGTTTCATGTTTGACATCCCCTCTCAGTGCAAACTCACTGGGATATATATATGGTGGCTAAGAGTTTAAAAACTATTACTTTATGTGGCTGATGGAAGAGCTTTTGCCACTAGAGAGTCAGTTCTGTCACAGTTTAAACATTTTTCTTCGCACTGGATTGACATTTTGAGCTCCGGTTCCCGTCTTGATGTTTCGATTCTACATCACTTCTGCTCTCTGAAATGATGCAGTAATTATCTTGTTATTTGACATGAAACTCAATTTGAGTAACATTTCTCAACCCTGGCAGCATGAGTGTATTTTCAGTACTGGTAAAAGCAACTTAAAATGTCTTAAAAGAAACAAAAGATCACAGATCAGTTTGCTCTGATTGCTTCCCCTAAGCGTTTTAGACATGTGATAATCCAAAGAGCATTTTTTGTCAGATACTTTGATTTTCTGCCACCCTTGAAAATTAAAGCAAATAATGTAAATACACTGTACAAGTAAAATTCAATTGAATTCTGAAACCTGAAGTCCAACAAAATTGTTGATACTATGTATGTATTATTTCCGCACCTATACTGCCTTCAAACATAATTTATTACTAATATGAATATAAAAAAATCTTATTTCAGTAAGACAAAAAGAGTGAGAAGTGTGGCTGTGTAGATTTATTTCAAACCAGGAGCACTTGAATATGTGACACAACTTAATTGCGACTGCCAAGCTCGGAAGTAGGAGCTTACAAGGAACACTTGAAGGCAACGGCATATCCTCAGGTTATGACTGCACTCAACGTTTCCATCCCGAGGCTCCCTCTTTTATCTTTGTGTGTGTGTGTCTGTGTGTGTGTGTGTGTCGCTGCAGTGGCTTTACCCCCGGAGAAGACAGACAGCTGCTGTGTGGAGGAGAAGATGCAGGAGAGGGACAGCCAATCCCCCGCAGGGCCACAGAAACAGCTCCAGTTTGAAGTGAGTGTCAACACTGAACAGGACGTTTATTACCTCCCCTCTGGATGAAACTAGGGCAATGGCAGGAGGACACACTCACAAATACACACTCACATGCACACTGGATGATGTTGATAGTCCAATGCTGTGCTGTTTCAGGAGCTGGAGTGCGCTGTGTCTGTGGAAGAGGATAACAGGCAGGAGTGGACCTTCACCCTCTACGACTTTGACAACAACGGCAAAGTAACCAGAGAGGTAATAGCCATCTGCTCCGAAACGGTTTTAACCTGGAGAAATGAATGAATGAACAAGCAAGCAAATGAATACGAAGCAGACAATTAAAACAAAACAGCTGCCAACACCACACAGTAGTCACTTTGTTGAAAAGTAAATCGTTCAGCCTTTTTCATATCAAACGTACCTAGTTAGCATTTGTCATTTTCCTGTACTTTGCAATAATATAAATGGAAAAAATATGAAAGAAACATTTTTGAATACACACATTTGAAGTTAATGCCACAAAAAATTTACAGATCAAGCAGCTTACTTATACAAAACACCATCTCATCTTTGCCTGGAAATGAATCAGTAACTTCCCTGTTAACTTTTTCTGGTATTACCACACCCAAAAAGAAAGTGAGGATAGAAGCTATAAGCCTCTAACCCAATCTCACTCCTAAGAACCAAATCCAGCACCGTCTGTGTGTTCCCACTCCTGCGAGGTACCTTGTGGCTTGCGTCTGCCTGGTACAGATCTGAGAGAACATCCAGAAAGGCCTGTGTTTTTTTGAGAACAACTTGAAACAGCGCAAAGAGACTGGAGCTGTCCTCTGTGTGGTTGGCTGTGCAGTTTTTTTGGCATTGCCTGTGGCTCCACGGCTCATGAGACGGCAGGCGGCGGCTTGGAGGAGGAAAGAAGAGCTTTCTTCTCAAACTCTTTTTTTTTTTTTGTACCTCTTCACACAAATAAAAAAGAGAAGGAAGCAAAAAAAAGATTTTATTTTATTTCATTTTTTTATTTATTTATTTTTTTACAGTTCATCTATATCTGAAACCAGTATGTGGAACCAGTCCCTGAAGAATTCATAATAGTCCTTTTTTTGTGAGCCAGAGTGGTATAGTGAGTGAAAATTATACTAGTGGAGTCTTTGTGTGGCTTAATTCTCAGCAGTGTGGTCAAATAAGCTCTTTTGGTGAAGTTGCGTAAAGTAAAACGCTGATGAGATTTGAGATACTGTATGAGTCAATTCATTTCACATCCATACCAGGTGAAATCTTTATGGACAATTAAAGCTGAGTTTACTATGAAAAGATCCAGCGCAGTTGCCAAGACCCAAGAGGGAGTCATTAGCTCAGTATGGTGCACCAAACACTTGTCAGTGCTGAATATATAAATAATATAAACAGCCACAAGAGACAGCGTTATTTTATGTGCAAATTAAGGAGTCCAAATACGGTCAACTACCTTTTCCTGAAGTAAACATGGAATCACCTTTCATTTGAAAGTTGTGATGTTGGTAATTGTTTAATTTGTCTTTGTTCCTATAATTCTGTCCCTCCTTTTCCTTGGCCTGAGGCAGAGCATCATAATGACCTGCAGTCACATGAAAACATCTGTTTGCATGATTCATGCGAGGACAGGGGTGCTTTGTATTTGAATGTGTGCTTTTGAGTATATGTATACCTGCTCTTTGTTGCACTTATTTGAAAACCTACAAACATGTCACTCCGTATGCAGACGTGATCTCAGTCATTTAAAAGACACTGAGGAATTAAACAGAAAAAGTCTAGAGCTCACACAGCTGTAACATGACTGATATCAGGTCTGACATCTCAGTCAGCCGCCCCTGCTACCGCAGAGACGTTTCTTTTCATGAATTTATAACTTGTCTTTACACCCTGTCTGATCGTTTCACTTGGAAAGCTGAACTAAAACAACTGACATCAGTGTGTTTCTCTGTTCGCTGTTGTCTGAGTCACTTCTTTAAATTCCTAGCTAGCATGAAGTTTATGATACATGCACAAAGCTACAGAATACTGAATTCAAACAGTGTAGTAATAAGAATAGTCTCCTACAGCATGCCCCTTTGTTCTTGATTCCTTCTGTGAAATATGTGCGCTGAAATTCTGTGTCTCTGCACCAGTGCTACCAATAATCCACACAATATCTTTGTTATACGTTGTGATCAAGTGATAAATGGAAGCTGCATATCAAAAAGCCCAGATCAAACACATTCCCATAACCTCTCTCCCGCAGGATATCACCAGCCTGCTCCACACCATCTACGAGGTCGTGGACGCCTCCGTCAACCACTCTCCTGGCAGCAGCAAGACGTTGCGGGTCAAGCTCTCGGTGGCGCCTGATTCCAGCCAGCGGTGGAGGAGTTGCACGCAGGGTGCGGCAGGTAAAGCTTGCATTAACACAGTGGGTGGGGGCGGAGGAGAAGAGAGGGCATTTTGGGGTCTCCCTTGTGTTGCCTGCTGTCAGCTCAGCCAGAGATGTGTTTGTTGTCATGCAGAAAGGCGGCTGCTTCAGGCCTGTCAGAGCTTTGTTCCTCGCAGTCTCAGAGTCGCTCCATCTCTCCCACTCAATGGGGTTCATTTTTAATGATGGGGGGAGTGACAGAGCCAAGAGAAGGCCCCCTCCCTCAGCGCCTTCAAATACTCTGAAAGAAACCTTAAGAGATGTGCCGAGTCCTTTTGATAACCACAGCCATTTTTCTTTTCTCCAAAGTTCCCTTTTTTCCCCTCTTCTCCCCCTCTCTTCCTCCCCCCCCTTCTCAGAGCTGCTGGGAAAATATAGCTACGTTCAACTTAACTTTTCTCACTGATGACTTGGTAAACAAGTAGTCAGGGAAAAATATCTCAAAAAGTATATATTCCTGTGTGTTTGCGTCCTATTGTTTCGACTATAAATATCCATCAAGAGATTCAAACAGAGCAAGCTTTGAAAATATCGCCGCTTGCCTTCATGCTAATTTCAAACTGCATCAGATCTCGCAGCCTTAATAAACTATTTCTGAAGTCTGCAAGTTTTTTTATTTCATTTCACGCCTTATAAGAGGCTGCGAGTTGAAAATAGAATAAATGAAGCATTGTTGTTTTTCCTTTTCTATAGATCTTCAAAGTAAAACCCCAAAACAAAGGTTGCTTTCTTCTGAGGCTTGTGTGACTGTTGTCATGTGTGTGTGTGTACGTGTGTGTGTGTGTGTGTGTGTGTGAGTGTGTGGCTGCTCTGTGTAGCTCTCTTTGATAATAGCCTCCTGTCTTTCACACATTCACAGACTTGTCCCACCCCAGAGAGAAAAATGACAAGTGTACAGAAGACCCCAAGAGTGCAGACAAGAAGACTCGAGCACTCCTAAGGTAAACCCACCTCCTCTGAACACAGTTTCTATTATTTAAGCTTGTGGTGTCTACAAGAAGAATATGAAGTTTATCATCATCAGATTTTTTTTATTAGATCGCTGATTTGAACATCCCCCTTTTCTTTTCTCATAAAAGTTGCAAGGGGTAGTGGTTGTTCACACACTTGAGATCTGCAATAGTTGTCTACTCTTTAATTAGTTTTGCCCAGATTTACCTACACTGTACTAAGGAGGAGGTAGCAGTGGAGGGGAGAGTTAGGCCTCTGTTCAGATACTTCCAGTTGAGGTTTAAACCTGTGATTTTCCAGTCACAATCTCACTTCTCTAACAATTCGCCTGCTGCTGCCTGATCATAAGGAACACTTGTTTTACTTTCTCCAAACACTACCATACTGAACCTCACTGACCCAAACTGCTACCTAATGAGAGGTGCCGCTTGTGTCCACAGGCGCCACCACAGTGACCACCACACCCAGCCGGGCTGCCAGCGCCACTGTGTGGATGAGAACCTGGAACGCAGGAACCACTACTTGGACCTGGCAGGCATCGAAAACTACACATCCCGCTTCGGAGCCGGTGAGTGGACCGGGGCCAGGGGTAACGAGGGGGAGAGGGGAGGGAGAAACACAGACCGTGGCCCTTTGAAGCTGCATCCAGGGGCCCTCATTACTGCGGCACCTGCTTGGAGCCATTAGGTGGAACTACCAGCCCACTGAGCTGTTCGCCAGTACAAACATCTGGGCTCAGGCAAGCACAATACATCAAGTGTTCAAGGCTAAAGCCCATCAACAGAACAGGCTGTTGTGAAGTGAAGTATTAGGTCTAATAAGCAGCGGCCTTGATCTGATGGTCAGCGATGACATGTGATTATTTTAATGTTGGTGCTGTTAGGAAAGCACTAACAGAGATCTGCTCTGTGTCATGGTGTGTCAGCGTTATCCACATGAAGACAGAAACTGAAATCAAGCTGCCACAATCTTACCGTGGAGCTTTTTAGTGGATCTTCATTAGTGAGCTGTTGGCAAAATAAGTTGCATATAATGGATTGTTTTTCTTCTTTTTTGCTGGGTTTTGAGTACACATGTAATGAATCTCAACATTCATCACTCCTGTGACAGAGTTGTTTCTCTGCAACCTTGACATTTGTCATTGATGCTGCTCTCAGAAAAATAAATGCCTGTCTGTCTGTTTCACAGCTCCAGTCACAGAACCGACAAAGGCAGAGCCTCAGACCCGCTCATCCAACCAGACACGCTCTCGCTCCCACGAACCAGAAAACGGCCACTCCCATTCCCACCACCGCCGCTTGCAAACTGTTGTGGACACTGTTGCTCCGGACAGCCTCCACCCTCCCCGGCCGCGAGGCCAAGACTCAGGGAAACATGCCCTCCGTTCTCCCAAGACCCACAGCCGCACACCACCTGCACAGATCAGTGGCAGGGTGATGAGAAGCCGAGGTGTACCTCCTCCCCCGGCCCTACCCAGCCAGACCCCACCTCACCAGTCCACAGCCCCCTACCGCAAACACAAGCAGCGGTCCAAGGAGAGCCAGGGCTACCGCGCTTTAGGCCCTCTGGCAGCTTCAGGACCAGTGGTGGAGAAGGAGCAGGTGAGGGACCTGCCCAGTGTGCTGCTTTATGAGGGGGGGCTGGCGCAAGTGGTGCAGCGGCACGAGCATCACCACCACCATGAACACCATCACCACTACCACCATTTTTATCAGTCCTGAATTTCAACCCTGCCTGTGACAGCTCAGCACTCCTGTAGCCCCACAAAACCCAACCAGGCTTGCAGGCACTGACTACAGTCAACCACCTCCTCAAATACTGTGCAGTTAGCCCTTCAGTGGCTTTGTACTGGACACAGGACATAGGGAGGAGAGGAGGATCATGGGAGGGGCAGTCCAGTGCTGAGATGTTATTAACCAGTGTTATAAACAGCTTGGTCAGACTTGGGTATGCAGCAGGACTGAGGATCACGGCTGGGGCTCGAGAGGAGGGACGGAGGGACAGATTTAATATACAGCTCCTCTCCCCCTGACTTTGTATCCCACTACCTGATGAACTCTACGGCTCCAAACCAGCACCACAGCCCTTCCAGACCACTAAGCCAAAAGGTTTTTAAGGAACAGGAGGGATGAGAGGAAGAAAGACTGTGGTGTAAAGATGAAAATATATGAAGGAATATAGATGATAGGAGAGCAGGGCATAGTGTGTGTGTGTGTATGTATGTGTGTGTGTGTGTGTGTGTGTGTGTGTGTGTGTGTGTGAGTGTGTGAGTGAAACATTGTGTGAATGTGTGGGCGTAGGAAGAGTGTGTGTGTGTGAGTGTCACGACACTGGTGTCTGTTGAAAACCACTTGAAGTGCGCTCATGGTGCGTGAGTATTTAAAGCTGGCTGTCAGGCAGGTTTTTGAAGATGAAAATGAAGATTCTGATCTAAGCACGCAATACCCCGTAAGCAAGTTTAATGGGAAGGAAAAGTAAAAGAAAAAAGGAAAAAAAAAGAACAGAGATCCCAAATCCGCTGCTACCTCTAATTTTATCCTAATTGTTGTTGTAATGGTGACTTTGACTAAGCATTCAGAAGTTATTTTCAAATTACTTCAAAACTTTTTTTGAAAGAAGAGAAATCGTGTCATAATCTGCAGTACTGAAGTGTCGAAAAGCTCCTTTTATTAACTAACCTTTACTGTACATAAGGTATATATTGTTATCAATTTTATAAGCTTTATTGATAATGTGATATCTTTGTATTCACTATCTGAAGCTTTTATGTTTGTTTTCCTACACAACCACATTTTATAAGACCACTTGGAGCCCCATTTTCACAAGAACATGTACAACTGTATTAACTCACTCAGTCTCACACACTCCCTCATTCTCTCTCTCCGTTTCAACTCTCTCACCATGTGATTAGCTATGTAACCGTGACCCAATAATTAGTAAAAGTAAAAGGCTGAATGACTAAAATCCCAACTCTCAACAGTGCTGTTCAGTCACGTTCAGTAGTGTGTCTAGAGTACGAAACACGAGGACACGGCTGTACTTTTGAATACATATCAAAGTATATTACTCAAGTTCAGTTCATGTAAGCTTAGATGTAATTTAATGGCCGTCATGCTGTTCATGTAGACCGTTAGTATCTGGGTTCTGCATAAAGATAAGGTAGAAATATCTACCTTATCTTTCCCCTTTAAAATATTAGGGATTGACCGATATGGTTTTTTTCAGGGCCGATACCAATACTGATTATCTGTAATCAAAGAGGCCGACAAGGTCCAGGTAACACTTTTAATAAAAACTGAACATTATAAACTCCATGAAGGAGGATTTAATACAGGACTGTTGTATTAGACTACATTAGTTTTAGCTAGATGTTCCTAATGCACAGGCTGCAAAGTGACTGAAATTAATTGGTTGATTTTGGTGCTGTTCTCACCTATGAACTGATTCACCTGGAGGCCTAAATATGCTCTTATTTGATAGTTTTATCTGATATTATTATTATCACCAAATAAGATGATTTACCTTTCCCCTTTTAAAATGTAACGCAGTAACACGTTTACTCAGAGATATTTTATTTGATCTGTTATCAGTTAAAAAAACAACAATACTGATAATCGGAAAATGCTGAATATTACCACCAGGCCGTTAATCGGTCGATCCCTAATACTTACACTATAAAGCTTCTGTTTAGTCTGGTGGTGTTTGTGCCTAAAGGTCTCTTTTTTTTTATTTGCATGTCCAAGATGTCAGCAGTTGACTCACATGTCCTCAGTCCCATGACACACTTAAAAACAAAACTAGACATGGCGTGATCTGTGACATCAAAGCAGTAGAGTACACTAGTTCTGCCTCAGGCCCTTTAGCATATTTTACATACATTGAACCTTGCTCTGTGCAGCCAGTTGGAGGTTGGTGTTTTCATTTATCAATACAGGGTTTGACCTTTTATTTTACAGTAATTAATGCAAGGAATTCTTTTTTGCTGAGCAGACATGTAATATTTCACCACTGCCCCGCTTCAGAGCCAAGCAGTCACGCATATTCACACCTGGGAGTTGTCATGCTCTGTGCTTTTCTTTTCTTACTTTCAAGCCAGCACTTTCCCCAGCAGCTCTGTTGTCCGGGCCTGGCCCAGGGTCACACGGCTGCTCCCTCTGTTTCCATGGCATCTTCCTGTCCCCCAGCTGTCAGCAGGTCTTTCTTTGTGGTGTGGCGGGGCGAGGGCTCTTTCAGCTGTCTCATTCCTCTGGTGCTGGATAACACTGGGCCCGGCCCGCAGTCTCCACTAGACCTATAACTCACCACTGCTGCTCTCCTGCGGGCTCCTGCTCATCCTGTCCCATGATGCTCTAAGGGCACTGCTGTAAACATGCAGATGTTGATGGCGCATGCAAAACACATGCAAAAATGTAACTTACCCGTGCCACATCTGGTGCGACAGAGACACTGAAGTTAGAGTTGCATGTTCTCCAGGATTATTCACTGTTTTTCCTACTGATATTCTTGCTTAGCAGACATGATCTTTTGCAGCACTTTCCTGTTTCATTCTAGTGGGGCCAGTCTCTTGACCTTTAGAGCAATGAGAGTTTAAGTGCCTCGCTCTAAGGTAGCCTCACACATAGAGAGGGGAGGTGATCTGAGTGAACCAGAGCCCTTTACCATTAGCAGGCTTCATGCTGAGACTATCCCTTATGTTTGAGTGTGTTAGTCTGTCATAAGCATGTGTGTTTTTGTGATGAGCAAGAATGCAGTGTATGCCAGCCCTGCGATGTCCTCTCACAGCTGCGGGCTGTCCTTTAGCAGGAGGCACCAG
This sequence comes from Seriola dumerili, assembly GCF_002260705.1. NCBI lineage: Eukaryota > Metazoa > Chordata > Actinopteri > Carangiformes > Carangidae > Seriola > Seriola dumerili. Next base: position 9,736,871 of record NW_019174258.1, on the reverse strand, counting down.
GCAGACGGGTCATCTCATGGGACCCGGTGGTGAAAACGGCGTCATTCCCCGAGGGGATCACAGCTGCGTTCCATACCTCAGCTTCTTCACCTCACACTGCTTTTCCTGGGCAACAAATCCTTGTTACTGGATCCCTCATAACACTGTAACTCCTTTGTCAATGCTTGCACCTCACCCAAAACAGTGTTGGTACCAGTGTATGACTGTAAATATAAGCTGTGTGGAAACGGTCGTCTTGTGTGAACGGACAGCAAGCAGGCGACTGCTCGCCCAGCAGGGTGGTCTGATTCGACACGGTGAGCGAGGGCTTCTGAAGGAATTTGTGTGAAAAGCTTGGTCAGGTTGTAATTTTTAAACTTCTTTCACCCAGAGAGAGTTTTACTGAAGACACATAACTCCTTTTTGTTAATCTCCTGCTTTACAGTCATAGAATTACCAGAAGTCACACTAGAAACTTAAAAACTACTCACCAGAAACTACAGATGTACTTTCTTACCTTTTGACCACCACTGTCACTGGAGCATCTTTAGATGCTGTACTTTGCTCAAGGGTACCTCAACAGCATTTGTTAAGGGTTGGGAAAACAGTTATTTTTCAGTTTTTATTACACAGATTTCTTCATTTAAAAAACGTGTTGTCAAAACCTCATTGTTAACCTTACCACTGTCACAATCCTCTTCTGTCTTTTGTCATACAGTGGCAATATATCTATATTTGCAGAGGGAAAAATAAGATCATGTGCAGGTGTTTTTGTTGTTTTATCAGCAGCCAAGTTGTCAGCTATGCCTCTAAATCCACCAGAATTTGTTTGTATTATTTTGCTTGCCAGATTGTTATGTGAGAGTGGGTGTAACTTTAATATTTCAAATTATTAATGCTTCTTTTTGGAACAAAAAAAAGTCCAATCTTGTCATACAAACTGCTCTAGATCCATTATCGTCTGTCCTGTTGTGTAGGATATTCAGAGCCACCTCTCCATGTTAATATAGTACGTATTGCTCCACTTATATCCATATATCAAAATTAAAAAAAATCTGATGTATATAGTGGACTGCAGAAAGATAAAACCAGCGTCATTTAGAAAGAAAATAAGGCTTATTTATAATGAATGACTGTCAAACTATCTCTCTTGCCTACTGTCAGCTAGTACTCCTACAATACCTACGCCACACCAATCTGACTCAGCAGGGAGGAATAATTCTCTGCCTCTACCACAAGCTGTTTCTTCCTCTACACACAGACACACTTTCACATGGTATTTGTTGTAAAAGAAAATTGTTTAGCACTAGCTGTTTGTTTTCTATCCCCCTCCCTCCTAATGTTTTTCATGACTTTGTTTAGTTTATATAGATTGTATTTGATTAATTGCTTTATTTATTTGATAGCAGATCTGTGCCAAGGGAAATACCCTTTTATTAAAGTATGAACCTGTTCCTTATAAACTCACCGACTGTTGGAGTCATCTTATTTCATTCAGATATGCGCGGTGCATTTGTATGTATGATAAGAACATATTATTTCCCTTGAAAGGTACCTGTTAACGATATTAGTACACCAATTCTTTATGCTAAAACATAACATTTGTACTGAATTGCATTCAAAAAGCAAAAATATCATCTTCTGACAAGTAGGTCTTTCATTTTGGGAAATATATATATATTTGTTTTCTTGTTGAGAGAGAACCAGATAGAGCATATTAATGAGTGAGCTTTATAGGTGCTAGTAGGCGGAATATTTAATGGTGCCCTTATTTCCAGTCTTTATGCTAAGCTAAGTTAGCTGGTTGCTGGCAGTATAGCTTCATATTTACCATACAGACATGAGAGTGGTATTAATCTTCTCATTTAACTCTCAAAACAAATAAACAAAAACCTAGAACTTTTCTTTTAAGGTAATAAGCACTGCTGTCTACAGCCAGTGTTATCGCCGTACAATCTCTCTCACAATCACTTTCTTCTTGTCATTAAACACCAGATTCTTACACATGGATGTTCTGAAACCATCATTTTAAAGGCTGTATGTGGAGATTTCATTGGCTCATGGAGTCTGTGAGTGGATAACATTTAGCTGCACTAAAAAGTCTGTAAAAAGTTGAACTAGCTTGAACTTTTTTGATGCAATATTTTCATGATCTCCGCTTTTCAATTTATGCCAGCGCTTTACCATACAGCCATCCATCCATTCATCCATATCTGTACCCACTTGTGGGGGCCTTGACAGGTCGCAAGTCTTTCACAGGGATAATAAAAATGAATAAAACAAATAAATGCAGACAACCATTGTCGGACCATATTCACTCCTACAATAAACCCCCATTTCACCTCCCCTGCACAGACACATGGAGAACATGCACACTCCACTCTGAAAGACCCTAAAGTCTAGCTGTGAGGCGGCAGTGTTATCCACTCAGCAACTGTGTGACTTATGGCCATATGGGGACTTCAGGATCAAAACAAGAAAACACTGGATTTGGGTGAGTGAGGGCCTGTACTATTTAGGTCAACATGTTTAATGCTGCCGTGCTATGTGTATATATATATATATATATATATATAATTGTTATATCTAATGTAATTTTTTGTCATTAAGAATAATTTCTCTACAATGCTGATTAGGTTTCTATTGCATTTTGTACTTCTTTTGTGGTACATCTTTTCCTTTGAAATACATTTTTATCTTTAATTTCTAAGAAGTGAGATGGACTGATGTGAGGGGTAGGGGGAAATGTGTGTGTGCGAGTGTGTCTGTATGTGTTTGTAGTGAAGTAAAGCTCCTCTCTGCTGTATCTTAACTGTGGTGTCACAGAAGGCTCCCAAATCTGGCTGACCACAGCTGCTCACCACGCCACGCTCGCTACATGCACACACACTTTCATCTGCAGCTTAGCGGCTTATCTCTGGTCGGGGCAACCGCAGAGAGTCCACCTCTTGGCAATGTGATACGCCTTCCTCTCACGAACACGTCTATTTGTGTAAAAGCGAGGCACTGTAACCCAGCAGAAGTTGTATCATCGTTACAAATGATTTCTACCCTGACACAGCTTACAATGTTATTATTACCACTGCTTCACACATCTCAGCTATTAAAAGAATGAGTCATCTATGTCTCTGGTGTGAAGTAAGTGGTTACAATTATAATCACATCATATTTACTCTTCTTAAAGGTTAAAGTAAAAATATTAAATATATCTAATTGTACCTTTTTTTTGCTCTTTTATTGTAATCTGATGATAAAGTAATATTTTTTTCTGTTTAAAGGATTTATATTAAGCCAGATGTCTGCAACCAAAAGTGCAGAACACTTCCAAGTATTATTTATAAGAGACCTCCACGTGGCCATCTATTTATAGGCATCAGACTCACTTTTAATGTCACCTCCTGTAATGAAACAGACTTACTTGTGCTTATCCTGGAGATTTTTTTTTATTTGAAAGACATAAGAGCAAGTATTGTCTGGGTTTATCATTAGGTGCATACAAATTACAACAACAACAATGAAGAAAGGCTTCTCTGGCTTATGGCGATCATCACAGCTGCTCCTGCAGAATGGTGCTATTTACTGGAAGAACATGCCCACACTGATTTTTTTCTCTCCTTCAGTGTTATTGCAAAAGTTTTTGTTAGCATTGCATCCCTAGACAGAGATAGAAAAAAAGTTGACATGATTTAAAGACTGCACAAGTGATCATCACTCAGTAAAAAAAGAAAGAGTACTGTTTCATAAGCGCTTGGCAAATCTAATAGATTCCATACTTGCTGTGTATAAAACTGCTTTGCTATATTTGCCATAACTAATGAAAGCCATGAGAGCTGAGTACTACAGCAAAACGAAAACACACGTTAGAACCATGGTCCTGACCCCATGTAGGCTGAAGCTGTTAACTTGAATGAAATAAAATTTCTAAAACCACAAGCCCAGAAAACAATAATTAACTCTAAGCTATGACATGAATCATGGCCGTCTTAACTTACACGTTTTCCCTCTGAAGCACAGGACTCTGACAGTGTTCATAGTGAACTGGTGACACGTTGTTTTGTTGTTGTGTGAAATGCAGATTGTGCACTCAATCCACCAGAAAAAAAAGAGCTGAAAAACTTTCCTTGCATCTGCATTGCAAGTCTCAGATGCCGTATAGCCGCAGGGGCCATTTCCTACTGTATCCTCCTGCATCCTCTCCTCGCTCCCTCGCTCTAGCCTGGCACTTTTTTTTTGATATTTTCTTCTTTTTTTTTTTTTTTTTATTTTCTTTACTATGACTTTGATCTGTACTCCTTTCAACTCTTCACATATGTTGGTAATAGCCTTGGTGTTCATGGAGATTTTCTTCTCCAGTGCAGGGTAACGGTTTGATAATGCATTCACGCCTTTTGAAATGACAGCACTGCAGACAGTGTCCTTCCTCTCATCTGTAAGCCTGTGTCTGCTGCTCAATCTCTTTGGTTCAGGACTCTTCACAGGTGTGTCAGGCAGAGAAGTAACAGCTGCAGAACATGTTTTACAAGTTCCAACTAAAGTTTGCTGTGGAAAGATGATCTACACTTGCTTACTACAGTAAATTTCAACTGCTGCTTCATGACTGTGCCATTAACACTGCTTTACTTCACATCATGGTTTTCTTATATAAATCCTTTCTTTTTTACTGGAAGCACAGCAGACCTTAATCTCCTCTGTCAAAGCTGTTGTAGGTTAGCTTGTGTACATATTGGTTTATACTATAGTACCTTTGCTTATCAAGTGGTAGCCACAAATGCATGGTAGGACTTGAATGAAACTGGATTTCTGATATATTGTAGGCCTACTACTTGTACTGCATGGGATATATCCACATGCTACTTTTCTTTTTCCCTCTAACCCACTATACTACAGGGGGTAATATTGTACTTTTACACTACTCTGCATTTATTTGACAGCTGCGGTTAAAGTATGAAGTATAGTCATAGTTTCAATCACTCATGCGATTTCTTGGTGGGTGAAGCTATGCTTGAATTTACGTGATGTCACCAAACTCTCCAAATCCACTAATAAGAATCATTACAGGGTAAGTTGCCTTGCCCCAACAGGTACACCAAAGTCAATGTGAAGGTGGGAAGATGTCTGTCAATTCATTGTTATTACTAACAAACAGTATAATATCTGCCAGTGTTTGCTTTCCTTTAACCAGCTGTAACATTCAAATTCTGCTTACACTTGATTGCATCAGTAGAAACAAATCAGTAATACAGTATAACATAACAGTGACTGTGTTCATTCTGCATAATGAGTATTTTAATTTGGACCTGTAATTACATTTTCCTTATAATACTGGCACTTTAAATTAAGTAATATTTCGATCCCAGGACTACTTATACATTTATAAACTTTTACACTGTGGTACTGGAACTCATACTTCAGTAAAGGATCTCAGTGCTGCTGGTAACACGCAGGCTTTCTGGATTATTCAAGTGTGTGGGTTTGCTTGGTGTAATTTAAATCATTCTCCAAGGGAGTTAACTCCAAAATACAAAGATTTATGGGTATGTTTACAGATGTTGACATGATAGTTTTTTTCACTCATTGGAAAGCTCTGCAAAAGAAAATGAACCACCAAAGATGGTAAATTACAACAGAAAGCACATGCTAAGGAATCCTAAACTGATTTATTACATTTTAAGACAACTGAGAGGTGTGATTTACTGCATTCAGTTAAACTTTTAGTAGATGCTACAGTCGTAATCACAGCTTCTCTGGCCTTTTCCAGAAGTTGTACGGTGTGAAAGGTCACAGAGAGTCTGTCTATTATATCCTGTACATCTGCAAAGCCAGAGAACTAATAATATTCTAATGCCCCCCTAAGTCAAACAACATGGGAAGCTGAGGTCTGAGCGAAAGGTATAGATGAGCACTAAACACAGCAATTACAGGGCGCAATTACTCTGAGAATCATCCTCCAGAGACCTGTATGCCTCACACTGAAGACAATAAAGAGCAGCAATGAGGGGAGTAATGGTCTCTCAGTACTGCTCAGCTCAGAGGTATTTAATTCTACAATCTGAAAATATTCATCCACTTATTACCTTAACTTTACTGGTGCCCAAGAGGATATTAATGTGTAAGTAACTGTGTAGTGTAATTATAGGTGTCTAACAAGTTGGTCCAGTTAGTTCAACACAGAAGGATTTTGCAGAGCATCTGTCTTTTTTCAGTAAATTAAAGACCAAATTACTATTTTAAACATTTTACATTTAGTTTTATGTCATTTTTCAGACAATAATGGCAACCTCTCTGGCTTTTCCATATTTAGAGTGACGAACAGCTCTGTGACTGTCATGGAAAAATCCAACATTAGCAGGGACTATAATGGGATAAACCTTTCCTGTGCATGTGTACGGTGTTGTATTTGTGCTGTTGAGAGACAGAGGTTATAGTGAATGGTCTTTTTGGGTAGAAATAAACACTATCTCTGTGTAACCACTGGCAATAAAAAAAAGCAATGATACTGACTTAAATATGGGGAAATGAGAGACTGTCATAATATGTTCTGTGTGCTTTGTTTTCAGCAGATAGGCAGAGAGCTTTGAAGTGTGGATTGGCACAGCAGGGTGCTAGCTTCTGTAAAAGCAGGATGCTAAACGCTAAGGGATGAGAAGGACATGAGGTAGTCTATTACCAATACAGGAGCAAAGAGAGAGAGAGAAAAAAGGCAAATCCAATGATAATGTACATCTGTTCCAGTGAATTTATGAGCTTTGAACATTTTTTCATGTGGGATAAGTGGATCCTTTTTCTTACAGAATCTCAGAACTTCAAAGCAGATTCGCTTTGGATAATGCAAATGATCGGAATATGCCGGTTCCTGCCTACTCAAGAGCATGAAAAGCAAAAGGGAAAAGGGAGAATTAAAGCTAATTGGCATGGCAGTCTTTTATGTGTGGAACGAAGGGCAAAAATAAAACACTTCAATTATTGTCAAGTTCATTCAATTAGGAAACAAGCTGACAAAGTGCTAAAGTTCAATGTGCCCGACCCAGTAGCCATTTGCATTAAATGTCACTTTTCGCTGTCGACATTTCCCTTGTTATATCTGATGAAATTATAATTAGCAGGATTAAATTCACCCTATAATCACCATGTTGGCACTAGAGAGAGAGAGAGAGAGAGAGACTGTTTTGTTCAGCTCTGATGTTGTAGTGGCTGGCGCCTGGGGATGGAAGTTATATGTCTATTGGTCCAGTATTTTGCTGTTCATGCACAGTGCTTGTGCATGTCATTAAAAACCACGCTGTCCAAATATGTGTGAAAACATCTTAATTTAAAAAGAAATCCCTCTGTAAATAAAGCAAAGGAATTGAGCAATAGCAAGTGGTCACCTCCATGGCCAATGAAAGTGCAAGTAAGGACCGCTAAAGTTTTTGCTTATTTTTCATGACCTCTCCAATTAATGACAAGTAACTGAACCACAAAAGGACAGTTTGTGTAGGAGACATTTTTCATGTTGCAGTGTCCTCAACGGCACAAGATTTGCTGTTAATTAACTTCATTTGTCATACATAGGAAAAGCTAAGCAAAAACACATTTGTCATCTGCAGAAAGCAAAGGTCTTCTGGGGATAGAAACAAACCTCAGCTCTGTGTATAAAAAAGACTGATGGCTCTCTCATACACTCTGTACCTCCCACAGTTAATTACTTTGAAATTAAAGAATGATTCTGTTTATACTCTATATGTCTCTTATTGTCAACAAATCCTGTGAAAAAACAAAACAAAAAACAAAACGAACAATGAATTTATCTTTCTAACAAGTATTGTGTGTGCATCCAAAGCCAAATGTATATTTTCCCCCTGTGCCATAAAGATCTGTTGTTGTCCAAAACTATTAAAAACACATCCATGAGCCACACTGTTGCACTGGGTGACATGATCCTTCATTACTATGAACATGGGCAAGGCAGCTTTAGTTTGAGTTAGGTGAAAACTACAGTGCCCAGCTGTTTTAGGATATTGCTTCTAGACTTTTACCCCTCGTGGATGTCGTATTACTATACATTATTGGATGCTTAACCTGAGATTGTTAATACTAAATGTCTGTATTAAAAACATACACATTGAGGACATTGTTACTTCTAATGTCTCGATGTTAGATGGATGTTTTATCAAAGAAGAGTTGAACTCTTCTTTTTCTTTAAAATATGATTACATGAATACTGATTAATTCATGTGATGAACTGTCCACTCACTATGAGTATAATTACCTAAACTGCAGCAGTGGCAATTTGCTAGAAACTGAAAATGTCCCTCCACCACTGCAATATAATAGGTAGTATACATCCCTTTCTGCCAGTTGTTCATCCACTTCAATCTGCAAAGAGCACAGTTCAACTTTTCCAAATTCCAGATCTGCTGCCTGGACTTCGAGAGACTGACTCCAGACTTCTTGAGATAGCAAATGAATAAAACAAGGCTCCAGAAAGTTGCATTGGTTTTTAGTAGATCATTGGAGCTCTTTCTTTTTGCAACATCAAAGGCAGCCGCAGCTCTTTGATGTGGCAGCATGCTGTTTAAGGTACAGAGTGAATGGAGAGATGTCAAGCTGCAAGGTGCCTCTGTAGTTTACGTTGAGTGCTGCAGAAAGCTGCAGATGAAAGGAGCAAACAGAGTTTGATAATGAATGTCCAACAAGTAGGACCCATCTCAGACAGCGCACACTCAGCAGGGTGCCTCCGCTAACCTTGAGCGCAGCACCCCAAACCTTGGGCAGACACGGGAGACCAGACTCCATCAACTTTGCCTCTCCTGAAAAAAGGGGGGCTCTCAGATGTGAGCTTTAATCTTCCTGTCAATTAAATCCTGATTGACACACACACCCATGCACACATGGTCATGCACATGTGCTCCCCTTAGCCAGTTACCTTTAAAAGAGATGCCAGCCACTTCCTCTGCTGAATGCCTCTCTTTCTGGCTAGGAGAGGCCATTTCTAATTATACACTAATCCTTCCAATGTATGAGTCAATTTGAGGCTTGATTGGCTGCATTGCTACAGTATTGCTGCACATAATGATCCTCTTACAGTTAATGTCTCCATTAATCAAATGAGGTAATCCACCTTTATTCATCATGCCCTCCTCAGGGAAATGTGAGATTACAGGTTGTTAATGTGTAATTTCCAGTTTTTTTTATGTGACATCATTGATAAAGTGGCTTCTCATTGCTTGTATTAAAGGGCAGAATGATTTTTATTTCATCATTTGTTAGAGGACTGGGACTCCCCACTGTTGTTTGCTTAGTTTAAGTTTGGTGTCTATAAATGTTGATAAATCAGAATATTATCATTAAGTTGTAGCTCCACCCTTTGCAAATTACTATGTATATATGTATAGAACAACTTAAAACATGTAAAATATAACAAGTCTGTGCCTTTTTAACATAAACAGCAAGCACTGTATTCATCCCCATCCTAACTCACTTTCTGATACCTGAATGCATTACTGTTACTGCATTAGTGTTAACTGTGTGTTACTCTGGGGATATAGGAACGGATCTGGGAAAAACAACATAAAACAATGTTTTACAGCATTTTTTTTCATAGTTAGGAACGCATTTATACCTGAATTAACAAGGTTAAGTAAGTTTGGTAATTTAAAGGACAGGTTTACATTTTTAAAATCTGTCTTAACTACCTCTTTATTTTACTATCCCACCGCTGACGCTGAGCAAGCAAACACTTAGCAACAGAAATTGATACTAATGACCTTAACTTTGTATTTTTTCACAGAATGAAGACCTTGGACTTTGTCCCCTATCTCTTACACTGGAACAAATGAGACTTTTTCATGGGTAGCAACCAATAACTCTTTAAATACACATCTGGGTGCTTGTATAATGTATTAAGATAGTCTTCAAAAAATGGGCACCTACCTTTTAAGATTGATTGATCACTTCATCGATACAAACACACATGTTGTCATATGCAGTTTCCACTATGAGGATAAAATAAAGTTTTTATTTTGGGTTGACTGATTGATTGAATCTTTAATAAATGTATTATTATGTGTACTATATTGATGTCACTAAACTACTGCTCTGTGTGCAGAACAGCTGTGCATTCTTTTAAACTTCATAATATCAAAAAATAAATAATCATTTCTGAACATGAAAGATAGTTGGCTATGTATAACGACTTGCCTGTAGATTTACTTCAGAATACATGAGACATGGTGATTTGCTTTTGGGAGTTCTGAATCTCTGGCAAACCAATCAGCACACATACAGTACATCAGTGCACCTGGCCTAACACTGAGCTCATCGCATGTGCTTTTGATATCTGCACAGAAAGAATGCACAGCGGTGAAATGACTGGAGCCAAAGTATTCCATCTCTGCTATGAGAGAGGGAAGGATCCAGCACAGAACTGCACTCTTATTCATTGACATACAGTTTAAACTGACTTGGTGGACAGGGTTAGTGCTGGGCAGCACCTTTAGTGGAATACCCAGAGCTGAACTGACTCCATATGGATCAAGACTTAACTTTCATGCCCAGTAAATTGCAAGCTGAGGAGTAGGTCCTCCAGGCCCTCCAATTTTAAGTCAGTCTGTCTGTGGTGGAGACATTAATACTTTATTCTATTACAATTCTCAATACTACTAACTACTAATAACTATTTCTACTAAACAGGTTAAAAGATCACTACAGTCATAATGACAGAAGTTATATCGCCAAAATGCACAAAACTGGAGCTGTATATTTTCCATGTTTTGACTCAGAGCATTAAGAAATTCTGTTGTTGCAAGAGAGGACAGAAATATTCAGATATCTTTTGGGATTATTTCTGATTTTTCTTTATTGACAATTTCTTACCTTCTTGTTTCTTATCCATTCAAACCTGTCTGGACTCCCTACTGTGATTTGGATGACAGAGTTCCACGTTAGGATGCCTGACAGAGAGTACTCTGCATTACACTCCCCTCGGTAGAGTTCCCCGTTTCTTAGACAAGAAAACGAAGAAGAAGGAAACAAAGAAACTCTTTTTATAAAGTTTTATTCTAGTCTGTCTTTCATTACTTATATCTTTGTGTTTGAGAATTTTGCCCCACAGGGCATAGTGAAGAAACTGTCACAGCTTGTGGTGGGAGCACAGGAGGGGAGGACACAAGTGCAGACACACAAGCAGACAGGTGCAGTGAAGGAGCTTTAGTACATTAAGTGATGAGGACCAGGCTTATAGACAGATGGATGGACAGGCAGGCAGGCAGGCACCGACAACAGGTAACTTCATACAGGTAGCTTGAACGAGAGTCCACAACATGAGCAGCACAAGGGGAAATGCACAGACATTACCAAACGATCTGGCAACTGACTGGGGAAAAAGGTTTTCACTAGGCAAGAAACTTTGGGCAGATGGCCCAGTGGCTGGAGGAGAACTGGTGAGATGAGCTGCTCCAGGGGACAGCAAGAGCAGGGTACTGGGGTTTAGAGCAGGCAGCCAGCAACAAGGAGGCCAGACAGTCCAACAGGTGAAGTTGGAAACCAGACGCAATGGTGGCTAGCAACTGCAGCATCGGGCAGAGAGTCTGACAAACAGGGGCAGGATCAGAATGGAGGCTAGCTTGCTTGGATCAGGTTGGAAGTTACAACGCTGCTGGCTATCTGACTGGGATGCATGCAAGCGACTGGCAGGCCCTGAAGCTAGCTGGTACAGAAGCAGGCCCGAGGCTGCATGTCTGGTGCTATTTGACCTTGAGACAGACTGAGGGCTAGCCGACTGGGTTGCAGGGTGGAGGTTACCACATTGGAGCCTATAGCCCACTGGGAGGTAGGCTGGAGGCTAGCTGGCCAGAGGTGTGCTTGCTGGGTAACAGGCTGGAGCCTAGCAGGCCTGGGTCTAGCCTCAGGAGACAGACTGAGAAGCAGGTTTCTGGAAGGCATGCAGCATGGCTGTACAGGTGGTAAAGGTGATAGGCCTTCAAGAAGCAGGACATGGATCAGGGCTGAAAACAAACTACCACCTGTAGAAGGCGAATTTAGTGTCCCACTTCCAAAAGGTATACTAGTATCTCCAGTAAGTTTGGCATTTTTCATTAAGAAAAGTGACTGTAGATATTCCTAAGTCCTCCAAGGTAAATGGCAAGCCAAGTAGGAACTTGTTTGCTGGGTCCATTTTAGGCTAGATTGTACTGTCACTGCTTGTGGTAGGAGCATAGCAGGGAGGACCTAAATGCAGACACACAGGCAGGCTGGTGCAATTAAGAAACTTATAAATATATTAAGTGTCGAAAACCAGGCTTACAGACACATGAATGGACAGGCAGGCAGGCAGGCACAGACAACAGGTAACTACATATAGGTAGTAGGAATGGGAGTCTACAGCATGAGCAGCATAAAGGGACACAGTCAGAGATATTAGAAAAGTCCAGGTAGAAATACTGGGAGCTGGTGTAAATACTGGGAGCAAATGAGGGACAGGTGTATAGGTAGGTGAGTGACTGGAAATGGGAAACAGGTGAACAGGTGGATCTGAAAACTGTCTGGGGACATCTGGTGCATGGATGGAGTACGACAAGAGGCCAATAAAAAGGGCTGAGATAGAAATTCTGACAGGAACAATAAACAAATCATGGTACTCAGGAGGAAACTTTAATAACAGTAATGATAAATCATCTGACTGTCCAATAAGTCAGCCTTGCACCTATTTTATCTTGACATCAAAGAGTGCAGGGGGAGTAAGCAATTACAATGAAGCTTACATCAGATATACAGCATACTGGCTAAGTTGCAGGTTCTTAGTGGCAACAATATTATTACTATTGAAACACTGTAGAATTATTACCATACTATGATGATCATATTTTCTGATTATTTCCTACAAACCATTTAAGAACCTCTCATAACAGCTTGTAATCATTCCAGTAAAACCACAACTGACTGTACATTGTACAAAAAGAAAATACTGGGGTGTGGTTAGTATGAAGAAATAAAGAAATGTTACAAAAAGAGGAATAATGAAATGTGTGAAAATGGAACTAAATAAAAGAAGTTCCAGCCTATTGAACAAACCAGAATGGTTCATTTATGCAACAGTTCCATCAAGTGGTTGTATGAGCAAATTGCAACCAGTAAGAAATTACCAACATGGACTTAACGGTTTTCCCTATCAATAATTTCTGCTGGTATTTCTTGTAAATATGTAAAAATTAACTGATTCTGTTCAAAGCTTCTGCTTTTTAAAAATTCAATCACTGTATTTCTAGATGCTGTGCCTTCACCCTGAAAACCTCAGGCAAGAAGATGTGCAAATGCCATTGCATGTCAGTGAATAGTAGTCACTGGTATGTGGCAAACTATATTTAACTTTGAATATCAAGAAACTCCCTTTTGTGATGCAAATGTATTACAGTGCATGGGAAGTTAGTCCATGTGGTTTCAACAGTGTCATTTGCTGGCAGGATTTAGTTTCCATTTTACAGATGGGACTTGGTAGCAGAACAAGCTTTGCTTTCAGCTGTGGAATGAGGAAGAGGAAAGTGTAAGGCAGTGCAGTGTATCTGCGCAAAAGACAGAAGGAAGGAAGAAAGCTCTGTGTGGAGACTCTAAAGTGAGTGATCATTTTACCATGACATTAACTGTGTGTTGGATGCGTTAGCTTGTTCTTTTTTGTTTGTAAATGTTTTAAATGAATGTGTAACACTAATAACACAAAAATGGTCAGTGTGTGAATGAATAACAAAAAAGCTACAATGTTCTTAATTAAGGATACTGATTTTGCTGTATTTGATGTAAAGGTACAATATGAGTGAGACTGATAGTAGCAGCATAATGACGTGACGAAGTGATGCTAGAAGCAGCTGATGTTCATGTTGGATGTCTCTGAATATGGAAGCCATCAGTCTGAAAGCATGCTTGCCCAGGAGCTTGTACTGAAACAACGGACAGAGATACTCCATGCACTGTGCAGCAGTGGGTCAGCCGAACATCTGGAAAGGGTTTTGGATATATTGCTGGCCCAGGGGGAGCTTATATGGGAAGACTACCAGAACATACAAGTACCGGGTAGAACACTGTATACCAATGCCAGACAGTTGCTCAACCTGGTTTACACAAAGGGTGTGGCTACCTGTGAGCTCTTCCTTACTGCTCTCAAACAGGTTCTGCCTGAAGGGCACCAAGCTGCACTCTCCTTCTCGGGATGCTGTTTAAATCTAGAAAAAAAAGAAGAATCTCAGAACACATCTACTGAGAGTCTTCTGACTCGTAGACCGAGCCTTGTCAACAGGCTAAAAGGCTGCATTGACGGTGCTCTCGAGGCTCTGGTTGTATCTGGACACTTCACTTCAGAAGACTGCAATGAAGTGCGGCTTCCTGTACACACCCCCTCTCAGCAGGTACTGTACATAGTTACTTTATATTAAAGGTATAATATGTAACTTTTTTTGCATTAAAATGTATAAAAACAATTGGAGTTGTGTACTTACATTATCACAAATGTTGCCAGTAATTTTTATACAGAGAAATCTGTCATTTTAATCAAGGTAATGGTCCATTTCATTTGTCTGCCTGTCAATGGTGTCATATGTCCTTTGTGCAGGCATCAGCATGTTAGTCTACCAGAAGCAGTCAAAGTGGACTGTTTAGATCTTTAATTTTCCACCATATATTTTAACAGGATGAAGGATTGTAGTCATTGAATGTCTGGATGTTAAGTTAAGTTTGGAAAACAGCTAGGCTGGCTCTGTCTAGATTTAAGGTTAGTCAATTTTAGAGGCACTGGTAATCAGACTGGTAAGGCTTGCTTTTTCCCAACATTTCCTGTCTTTGTGCTAAGCCAAACTATCTTAATATTTCATCTCAATCTTTTTACTAACTCTCAGCAAGAACATTTCAAAAACTATTCCCATAATAATGAATCTGTTGTCATTCGCATGTCAATCAGGCAAGGCGTCTGCTTGACCATGTCCGATCAAAAGGCGAGTCAGCGGCAAAGGTGGTCCTGTATTACATTCAGCAAAAGCATGAATCTGGATCCCCACTGAACCAGGAGAAATTAACTCCCCCAAAAGGTATGTCATAATCATATTGAAAACTATTATGGTATGTAAATATACAGACATCATTACTATGTGAATCTATTTGCAGGCTAAACCTATAGCAGATGCACTTCCTTGTTTAAACTTGTGGGTGCTTTGCCTAAAATATAAAAGATTTAGTGGTGGTACACAGAGATGACTCATTCAAAATGTGGTAAGACCTATACAAATGCACAGTATGTATCATTTTGCAGTGCTATGTACAATTAATTAATTAATTAATTAATACAAAGTTTATCTCATGTGTGCGCTTTCTGTCACAGAGTTCTTAAAGTATCAGAAGAAGCTGAGCAGTTCTGTGTCTGCCCAGTCCTGCTTTCTCAGTACTTATGGAGGGACTGGCCACATGTCCTTGGATGACATCTACACTGAAGGCGAGCTGGAACTAGCTCATGACAGTGCTAACGTCCATGGACCTTTGGGCCTGGAGGACATAGTTGGTACAGCGGGGACAGTGAACAAGGAGGCTGACACAGTGCTAGTATCTGGGGAGGCGGGCAGTGGAAAGAGCACCCTACTCCAGAGGCTGCACTTGCTTTGGGCTCGGGGGGCAGCCCTCCAGGACTTTCTGTTTCTGTTTCCATTCAGCTGTCGCAGGCTGAACTCAGAGCACAGGGAACTGTCTTGCCAAGAGTTGCTGTTTCAGCACTGCTGCTGGCCAGATAGGCAGCAGGAAGAGATCTTCCAGTTCATCGTGGACCACCCACATCTCATCCTCTTCACTTTTGATGGTCTGGATGAGCTCAGGCAGAGCTTTTCAGATGAGCACAGGCTCTGCTGCCCCACCCAGCGCGCACCTGTTCACATACTATTGTTCAACTTAATCCAAGGTTGCCTAATGAAGGGGGTGTGGAAAGTGGTAACTAGTCGTCCAGAGGCAGTGGGGCCTTTGTTGAAGAAACACCTTCGCAAAGAGGTTCTCCTGAAAGGTTTTTCCCCAAGTGGGATTGACTGTTTTGTGAGGAAGCATCACACTGACCCCACTGTGGCTGTTAAGGTTTTGGAGTCACTACAGACAAACACAGCTTTACTTGGGCTGTGCCATAGTCCAGTCCTCTGTTGGATTGTCTCACAGTGCCATAAGGAGCTGCTGGGCTGTGGAGAGGGCAGTCTACAAACAATCACAGATGTTTACCTGATGATCTTACAGCACTTTTTACAACACCAAAGCATCCCAAAGAGCACTATGGGGTTAGGTTGGCTTCAGGAGCACCTAAAAACAGTCTTGCGTCTAGGCAAGCTTGCCATTGAGGGGATAGGAACCACCTGTTATATCTTCTCATGTACAGACCTGGAGACATGTGGTGTAACTGAGAAGGATATCAGCATGGGCTTTCTCATTCAAAGCAAAGATATGTCCTCCACCCACAGTAAATGTTATGAATTCCTTCATGTGACCATGCAGTGTTTCTTTGCTGCTTTGTACATCATTTTGTCGAGTAACACTGAACGTTCAACTATCCTTAAAATCTTTGAGCTGCAGGACATGAGAGAGACAGGTCTGAGCAGCAATTGCTTCAGGTCCTGCTTGCCCACCACTGACCGACGAGAGCAGGTTCTACGGGGGGAAGTTAAAGCAGCTGAAACACCAAATCTGCAAATCACTGCCACCTTCATGTCTGGACTACTGTCCCAGCGCCATCGCAGCCTGTGGCTCCACTGCTGCCCCAGTGCTATGATGGAAAAGAAGGTCAAACAGGTTTCGAGATGCCTGTCCAAAGGCATGCAGAAACACTTTAAGTCTATCCCTCAACCTGTAGCAGGCGAGAAAAAGAGCATGCATGCAATGCCAGGCTTTGTCTGGCTTATCAAATGCATCTATGAGATGCAGGAGAGCACAACTGCTCAAGATGCTATCAGTAAGCTAGAAGTGGACCACCTGAAACTCACCTACTGTAACATAGGTCCTGTAGAGTGCACTGCATTAGCATATGTGCTCCAGCATCTAAGAAGCCCTGTAGGCATCCAGCTGGACAACAACTCTGTAGGCGATGTTGGAGTGGAGCAGCTTCTTCCCTGCCTGCACATTTGTGATTCCCTGTAGTGAGTATGACAAGTTTAAGTTATTCCATTATTTATTTTCCATTGTTAACCTTTAGCAATCTTTTCATTATAGTGAACAAACTTCCCCTAATAGTATGTTCTGTACTATGCTTAAGTGTCCTATATTTTCTGTTATCAGCCTCAGAAATAACAACATTACAGATGAGGGCATCCGCAAACTGATTGCTAAAGGTATCCAGTGTGACAACTTCCGGAAAATTGCGTACGTACTGTCAAGATGATTAATAAGACTACCATGAAGTTACAAATGATATTTGATCATTTACATTCCATAATCATTTTGTTTCTCTCTAGGCTCTTCAACAACAAGCTAACTGATGCTTGCACACAGCACTTTTCTCATCTTCTGAAGACCAGGCAAGATTTCCTCTCTCTAAGGTCGGCACATAGAGTATTTTCAGCAGTCATCAGATGTGGCACAAATATGGGCCTGCACTAGTAACTATGTGAGTCTGTGTGGTTCAAAAGGAATAACAAATAGGCTTGGCTATTTTCTTTCAGGCTAGGCAACAATAATATAACAGCAGAAGGAGCAAAGCAGCTGGCAGAGGGACTGAAATCCAACCATTCAATGCAGCATTTAGGGTAAAAATATTCCTGCAGACATCCATGCATCTTATTGGTGGTGCATTTCCATTTACTAATGTTTCTTTGTATTCCCAGGCTTTGGGGCAATAAGATAGGTGATGCAGGAGCAGAGGCCCTGGCCAGTGCACTAGAGAACAGCAAATCTCTGTTGTGGCTAAGGTAATGTTTGCTTTAAATATTGGCATGTTAGGTAGACTTAAGACAGTGTGGAAAATATTTTACAAATGAAAAAAGTATTAAAATATGCCCCACTTATGTGTGAGGTTACATAATGTTCACAAATGTATATACAGTGTATATCTGTTGTACAATATGTTTCTGTAAGTTGCCAGATATACATCTCTGCATGTTTTGCTTATTGGCAATACATCTTCCTGCAATTGTGGAATACTTTACTTTAGTATAACTCTCATTTTATGCAGCCTGGTAGGTAATGGTGTCGGGAGTGCAGGAGCATGTGCCCTCGCCAACATTATCAAGAACAGCACGTCACTGGAAGAGCTTTGGTAAGTGTTGGAGGCAACTGGTAACTGTAATGACAAAGCACATGACATTTGTATTAACCGAATGGCTGATCTGACATTTGAGCTCTCACTGAACAGTAGTGCTTTACACTCCACCCTCTCATTTCCTGTAAAAGGTTGACAGAGAACTGCATAACCAGAACAGGAGTGGAATGTCTGATTCAAGCCCTAGAACACAATACTCATGTGAAATCAGTATGGTAAGTAATGTACTCTGAGCCATATACTCATAAATACAAAGGTTGCCACTGTTTCTTATGTGGTTAGTGCATGTTGTTGGTGGTTGTTTGCATTATGCATTTGGAGCAGTGCATGGTCATGCTGCTAGTTTCAGTGCCAAGGAAAACAGTGATTGTTGACACGGCTTCCTATTCTGGCTATACTAGAATGTTATTTTAACTTCAAACTTCCTTTCCATTTCCAAACTGGCTGTACATTGTCATTGATTGATTTTGTTTTTTTCCTCTTACACTGCAGGTTGAGAAACAATGAGCTCAGTTTGGAGGAGGAAGAGGAGATGAAACAACGTGAATCAAGACTGATCTTCTGATTTTGTATTAAGCTGACTGAGAACTATGTATTGTTTTACAAACTGTTTGTATTTCATATTTATATTTTATATATATATTTTATATTAAAATGTGAAATGTAAAATATGTTTGATAAAGTGTATCACAGTTTCTCAGGTCTAAATGCCACTATTCAGGGTTTATCTGAACACACAAAATATATTCACCTTTGTTTTAGTTTCTTTTGTGGGTATAGATGGTGATGGGATCACATGCCACATACCACCAGTATCACTGTCACCACCACCACTACTACTACTACTACTACTACTACTACTACTACTACATTTATTTATATACATTATACATTTAACTGACAGCTATAGTTACTAATTTCTAAATTCAAACCCACAACGTATGATTATCTTAAAATGTATGACACATTATTATATATTAAACCTCCCAGCAGTATATGAAGCAATGGGAAGTAGCTCTACCTCAACTACCTGCAAAATGGAAATGCTTCTTACATACATTATGAGTGCATCATTAATAATAATCCAATAATATGATATTTATTTCATATTATTTAATATATTACACTGAAAGAAGCCTATTCTGCATTCTGCTTTTACTTTTGATTCTAAAGACATTTAGATACCCATAATACTAAGGTAGTTTTAACTAGGTAACATTTTGAGTGTTTACCTGTTATAGAGGAGATTTATAATTTAGTGTTGCTTCTTTTATTCAAGTAAATATTCTACAGTAAATACCTCAGAGACTCAGAAACAGCATCATCTGCCCTGGATGCTACACTTCAACCTAACTACGTGTTCTGCCATCCATGGGAAAACCCCATAGAGTGGGACATTTGTATAGACACGATGAACAGCCAATCAGCGCCTGAGAATGAAGCGCATGACCAATGCCTGTCTGTGAATGCAATAACGTCATGCATTAAGTTTAGTGAGGTCGTCTCCTGTAAATAATATATCTCATAGCTGTAGCGATACACTGTATAATTTCACTTATTTCCCATGGATAACAGATTTATCTAAATGCTATTAGTATACTGTATGGGGTGGCAGTCCACTGCCAGCCTGCTTGCTGTTGTCCAGCTCGCTAGGCTAACTTTGGCGTGATACTTAGCTGGTTAGGACGCTAGCATTAGCTAGCTATTTAGCTAATCAGAGGTTAACTGGCATTACGGGAGAAATCCAGCTTGTTTTAGGGGCCTGTATCTAATTGGGATGGACATTTGAAATGACAGTCATCTGCAGCCTCTAACTGAAGTGACGCGTATCAAAGGTAAGGGGACCATGCCATTAACACTGAATGAAAGTGTCTATTTGTTGCATTTAAAGGCTACGGTACGTTAGCTACTTCCCTCTCTTAAAGGGCCTTTGACTGACAGCTCTTGCCTGGTGATGACACACTGCTGCTCTGGTTGTCAGGGAAAACGTTCATTAAAACGAGTTATGATGTTGTCAGTGACACTGGAATAAACAGAACTGTAAACGGGTCTGTGGTTGTCACCTCAATGACCGTGCTAAATAAATGTCAAATCGGGTAAGCTCTAGTTCGTGTTAGGTTGAAATTACATTAAATTTTCTACTTGTTTCTTAGCTGCTTCTTAGCCTCAATACCGTTGTCTTAGTAGCTACTCTGACGATACATGATTTTTTTTAAAACAATCGAGTTAATATTGTAAACCAGCTTCTGCTGTCATGCTTAAAAGAAATGATGGATAGTGTGAGTTCTTTACTGTGACGGGTGCTTGATTTTCATGTCTGAGGTGTCATTAGGGGAAATCCATTCGCCTCATATTAGTGTTGCAACTGTGTGTCAGAAGAACTGAACTGTCTGCTCACCGTCTATTTTTAGAATATTCAAATCAGTAGATACGAGTAATGTCACACGAGGTCCTGCTAATATCAGGGAAACTGCACAGAGATGACTGAGCAGAGAGAGGGAGAGTACACTGCTGAGACCATCGCGACATTTCACACAACAAACCACAACAAGCAAACTGGACCAGAGAATTGTGGGTTAAAGATTAGTAATTGAGATTAGTTTAAAAAGACCTCGGAGATTTTAACCTATGTTTTTCTGTCATAATTATCATTTATAATTTACCTGTTATCATTAATCATAATTCCTTATCCATCGCCTTAATGTAGTTACAACCGTTTTAGATCATGCTCAGTCATGATTAGTAGTTTATTATTTCAGTGTGGCTCATCAGTCATCCATTTACAACTGATTTATGAAACTATATCCAGTTGTTTATGTCGAAGCCTGCTTTTAGACAAAAGAAACAAAAATTATGCTAGTTTCTATGCTAAGGAATGAGATGAGGAATGCAGTGGTACTAATGTAAATACTATTTGTGTACTGTACTTAGAGTTACACTATTACACTATTACACTTTTACTTTGTACTTTTGTTTTACCTGTTGTGGTATGCTTCAGCTGTCTCAACAAAAACACACATGGGGCTACGTACTGTATGTGCAGTTATATATTGTGTTGCTGTCAAATATATTTGTTGGTTTGTCTGTTACGCCATTTTAATTATCTGTACGCTGCTAATATGGGGAATATTTTATTTTTATGTATTTATGTATTTTATTTATACCACTCTTGCTCTTGTTATTTTAATTGTACCTGTCTATTGACGTTTCAGCATAAACTGGTTTGAATACATTTTTTTTTAGAGATTGTGTGTTTGTTCTTTTTTACCACAGACCACAGGTCAAGCTTGCCTTGATGTTGGACCTCTTGCCTAGCATGCAGCCATGAGCTCTGTCCTATGGAGCCAGGAGAAGCCCAGTGGGGGCTTCAGGGAGGACTGGCGCTTCTACATGGTCGTGAAGGAGTGTACAGTGGAGAAGCCTCCCCAGAAGACCCTGAGGATCCCACGTGGCAGTCTTGGCCAGGCATGCCAGGAGCGCAACAGCCTGGGGAGAACACTGCCCCCATGCAAAGGCAAAAAAAGTCTCCGCATTCTGGACCAGACCAACGTGGTGCTGAGCCTGGATGAGCGGGACGTCCAGGAACTGGATGAGAAGCTGGCTGAGCTGCTGTTCCCCATTACCAACTGTGAGGAGAGATATGCCCTGCTCTGCAACAAGTCACGGCTAGAACGCGTCTGTGATATTGACTGTGGATCCAAGGTCCGCGTCCAGTTGCGCTCAGGGGATGAACCTCTGCCTGGTGTGGTCCGCTTCAAGGGCTCGCTGCTTCCTGACAGGGCACTCTCTGGAATCTGGTTTGGAGTGGAGCTGCTGGTGAGAACTCTTGTGTTTTGGTTTTTTTTGCTCTCTTCTTGTGGCAATGTTGATCTATTCAAAGATGCTTATCATTATTATTATTATTATTTTTGTCTTTGTTCATTGTGCATCTTTATTGTCATTGCATTAAAAACACAATGAAATTAAGTTTGGCAGCAATCCTCTTGGCAGCATATGTTAAAATAAATAAGACTAAAATGGAATAATAGAAAAATTAACTCCAGTGTTAGAGATTTATGAAGTTACACAGTACAAATTAGACAGTTTCCTCTTTTAGGATAGGTATTGTTGATGCTTAAATTTGATTCAGATTATTTTTATAATAACACGACAAAAAGAAAAACAGGGACAAGAAAATGAGTTTAAGCTTCCAGTAGAACCACATCTTGAAAACAATTGGTATAGATGTGGAACCAAAAGTAAAATTACAACCAAACACCACTGTGATAGTAAATGCATTTTTATAGGAAACAGTTATTAATGGCATGAGTCTGATAATTGCAAACTAGCTGTCAGTGTTGGAACACAGGTTACATCTGTGTCTGAATGGCTTGTGTACGTTCCTTTCAGTCTTATCTGACACAATAGAAGCAGCTAGTAACTGGTTCTTGAGAGCTTTCTTAAAACAGGTGACTTTGTGTGACCCAGGTAACATTTAAAAACTTGCTGTCTTTATTACGGAGCTCCCCTTGTGTCATCTGACGAAAAAACACCCACGTCATGTCTAAATCTGTGCTCTCAGTTTACAAATCTGTGCACATGGATTACAAATCCGAGAACGTGGTTTATTAACTGATTTACACATGGCTCTTATTTTTTCTCAGCTGACCCAATGCGGTCTCTGTACTTTATATATTGGGAACAGAAGTATAACCATTTCTGCTTACCGCTAGCCTTCATTAGTGAAAGTGCTTATGACATTTGCAATGAAGTGTTTGTACTGCTGTTCCTAATAAATAAGGCACAAAGAAGTGTGTGGTTTTGCTGGAATCCATGTCATCTTGTACTTGTATTGTTTGAAAGTTTTAAATACAACTTTTGAAAATAACAAAGTGCACTTTGAAACAAATCAGATTATTTGAGAACTAATTTGGTGACTATTGAGAGCGATTTGTACAGAGAACAAAGCAGTACTGCTAAGGCAGAATGAAAAGCTGAATATTCACAGTTCATCATATACATTTTTATTTGTGGAAAATGCACTGTTAAATTAAGTATTAAGTACTTTCATTTGGTTGTTTGGCTTCAAATTTCTTCACAAATTTAATAAAGTTAGAGACTGGCTACAAATGTTATTTTAGTGAAGGCTGAAACAAAGAAGAAATGACAACATTTTCATTTGAGTCCTATTATTCCTTTAATCGCAATACTAAATTTAATCATTCAATGTCATACCATTCATTCTGTACCGTATGTACAATAAGTAACAAAATACAAAGGCCTGCTTTATTGTAGCACAATGTTGTTTTTATTCTACTCAGTTCAGCTGTAGTTTTCTTGAGTGGGCTGATGGAGCTCAAGCATTCAAACTGTAGCTCAGTATAAAGGCCTCAGAGTTTGCACATATGCTTCAGACAGAATTCTAATTTTATGCCCCTTACCAAATAGAGATCACTGTGTTCTTTTTGCTAATATATGCCAGCAATTACAGTGATTTGGCACATTTTAATATCTAAAGCCTGCATGAGAGAAAATAAGCACAATATGTAACAGTAGGGTTGTGAGAACATCCTGCACCATGCTTGAAATTTTTTAATGTATTTATCATCGCAGTAAGTCAAGTTGTATTCCTGCTGCAGTAATCGATCATATGCTCTCAAAGCTCTATAACATCGACTACCTTTCACTGAGGAATGCTGAGCAAGCAGCCTTGCTACCTGCCCTACTTGTTATGACAATAAGTTGAACATCTCTCTTGCTCCTGTTCTGTTTCACTCTTTGCATTTGTCTCATCATCTTTCCTCTACTTTCTTCTCCCAGGAGGAGGGCCGGGGCCAAGGCTTCACAGAGGGCTCCTACCAGGGCCGCCAACTTTTCCGCTGTGAGGATGAATGCGGTGTGTTCGTGGCCCTTGACAAACTTGAACTCTGGGAGGATGATGATGATGAAACCTTGGGTGAGCTGGAGGTTGACCACGTAAATCTAGTGGAAGAGGACCAGGACTTCCCTCGACTGGAGATCAACTCCAGGGTCCTGGTGCAGACCAGGGATGGACCCGAGAGAGGCACCATCATTTTTTGTGACCTGCTGCCAGGAAATGAGAGCCTGGGCTACTATGTGGGAGTTGACATGGTAAGTAAGGCTCTCTCTATAGGTAGTTTTATTGTACCCACTACAGTATGTCTATAGATAGATGCAGGAACACATTGTAAATGTTAATGTTAAAATAGTTACTGTAGTAGTCAATCGACAGAAATCTATTTTAATCAGTGGGCGTTTAAGTGTGGCACTTTCTTGAGAGGGATCACTAACTTTTTGGAGTCTGCACTGGTTGCTGCTCCTGAACAAGAAATAGGTCTGCAAGGCAAGTTGTCGTATGGATTTAGCAAACAAGATGTGTTAATTAGTGAGCTTTATAGGTAGCAACAAAACAAATATTGATTTCCCAAAATGTCAAACCTTTCCTTTAAATACAGTTCATTGCTGGTCCCTGACATTCTAGCTACGTCTTTTAACAAATCGTCATACAACGTCTTACACAATGAGTTAAAATATGTAACTTCTTATGTTTAGAAAGTCAGAAATTTAGGTCATATGCGTGGTTTTGGGGGGGAACATATGCTGTGGTTGGACTATGCTTTGCCATTCACTGTCATTGTTATGTGTAACAATTTGTTGGCTAACAGTGCAAATAATGTGCGTTCAAACCCAACTTGGCATACAGGAAGTGAAACTTGCTCCAATTTTGTAAAATCTACATCATCTCTGCTTCTTTAGTGTTTAATTTCATCACTTTTACATTTGCATTCAGCTAGATAGCACTTTATAATAAAGTGAGGGGACATCACGACTCACGATGATCTCCCATCTTTGTTGTTGTTTGTTTGAACATCACTTTATGGATCCTGGACTCAGTAGAGGGCGGCAACATGCAAAAAGTCACAGGTTTTAGTTTAAATGCACAGAGACGATTTTGTGAGTTACTGTGGATCCCAGGTTTTCTGTCATGACTTGCCTGTGTTTTTCTTTTTCTTTTTTTGTTGCGATCGTTTCTCTCTATGTCGAAGGAACATGTCTTGTTGCCTGGGATCACAGTAGCTGGTATCTATGACTACTGTTGTCAGGCGGGAGTTGTATTGTAGTCATAGAGAGATTGAAACACATAACTGAGGCATTTGACTGCTGATCGTTAGCAGCAGCACCAACAGCAGCAGCAGCAGCAACCCACTCAGTGCATCTGAGCCACCCACACAAAGGCAAGGCAGTCACGCGGGGAGTGAGGTAAAGACTTAGTGCTGTATGACCCAACAGCATGGCAAAGGGCCAGCAGGCAGCTGAGGAGAGCCCACTGCTCTGCCTCATTCTGCGTCCAGCCTCGCCCTGCCTTCTTTAGCAAGTGGCACTGGCCTCATGCTTATCTTAGATTATCCCACCGGAGCAGAAACCTGGATTCATAACTAAAGAAGAAGAATAGTGGTTGTGCTTTCAGAGAAAGTAGAGCTTCTGGGTGGTAGGACTTCAAGTGGAAGATCTCATGTTTAGGAGGAGAAGATTACATGAGCAACTGGATCATCACAACACACAGGATCAAGCTTAAGCATTATTTTTAGGTAGAGCGATAAGACAACAGACCTTATTAATCGTCAAGAACATACTAAAGGAAGAAGCACATGTGGCACCAGGTTGAGCAGTTTTACAGAGGTGAAGAGCATCTGTGAGGGTTATAAGGGTCTCATGTGTCCAACTCTTTCAGGACAATCCTATCGGGGACTGGGATGGTGTGATTGACGGGAAGTTGCTGTGTAATTTTGCCAGTTTGGAGCACACTCGACTTGTCCCCATCTGCGACGTAATGCCAGGTGAGTCACCTAGTATTTGTCTCTGTTTTTGTACCATATGTGTGTCATAAAACCTTAATGTTTGCAGAAAATATTCAGCTGTCCATCGCTCGGACCAGCACCGAGCTCCTTCTGAGCGTTCTGAGTTTGTGTTTTGCTCACAGCGGAAACAGAGAGCCTTTTGTGCTGATGGCTCGCTTGTTTTTGAAAGTCAAGTGAGATACTCAGGCTCTTTGTTCTCCACATTAGCGTATTGGTTTGTTTATGTGTGCTACCGCTGCCTCTCAAACTATTGTTAATTTTTAAAAATTTGTCATCTATCTTTGAGACCCCTCCTTTTGTGATCTCTAGGCAAGTATATATGACACTAAGTAGAGCTTCTTTAAAATCTACCCCCCAAAATGATTTGTATTCTAATTTGTTAGGCTTGTGGTGCTGGATAGTTAAAGTTGTCCTTTGTGACAGTCAGTCTTTGTGCAAAGGCAGAAGCAAGAAAACTTTATATATGTACATGTTTACTGACTTGCAGGTAAATACAATATCTTTAGCCTGTTTCCTTCCTCAAGCAATGCACAGTTTGTTGTTATTGGCTAAATGTTATAGGCCGGGTTATTACTTCAGAGGCTGTAACACAACACAGTTATCCACATGGCAGATTACTTAAACTACAGTGTCCTCCATTAAAGTCTTTTTCTTTATCTAGGGAAACTAAAGCAGAGTTTTGAGACTACTTTTTGGATCTGTAATTGTGTTTTTATCAAACTTAGATACATTTCTTTTGCAAAATATGATCATTGTTTTGGGGTTAGTTTTTTTGACAATGTTGAGTGACAAATTAAAAACCATAAAGGGAAATGGTAGAGGGTCAATGTAAAGTTACATACTAGCAAGTTGGCTGAAGACATTCAGTGCATGTTAGTTGGCAGATAGAGTTGTCGTGCCTCTAATGTGGATGTATTTCTGGGCTATACAGAATATTCCATGCAGGACCAAAGGCTGCAAAAGCACAGTTTTGCCCCCAGAGGCACCAACAGTGACAAGTCGTCCTCTGGCCAAAGCAAACCAAAGAGCAAAGGTATTGCACTGCTGTTATGATACAAACCTAAGTGATTTACCCACAACTTGGTGTAATGATAACTCTTAAAGGGGCATTCCATCAAATCACGTGGTTGTGATTCTGCATATATATACAGTATATGTATATAAAAGCCATCAAACTACTTGATTTTTGCTGAATCACAAATTTTGATTTGTCAGTCCCTGATAGGAGAAGCCTTTTCGTTGTTACAGAGAACATGTACAATTTTAGCTGAGCAAAGCAAAGAATAACAACCAAGAAAACATTTTTAGTGGAATGTCCCTTTTTAAAAAGCTAATAATAATAGAAGGAATGCTTAACTCCTAAAAGAAATTCCTGTTGCTGCTGTATTGATTTAATTTGACTTGACTTGAATGGAATGTGTAACTACCTTGATTCTTTTCTTTTGCTGTGTGCTTTTATGGAGAAAACTGCCTTCAGTTGCTGATTTATTGGCATTTTTGACATGATTTTTACCCTTTTATTCCTCACTGGCTTTGCTGTTGAAACTCTCACAAAACATATTCCCAGACACACATGCACACACTTGCAGACACGTACACATTTTCCTTATCTGTCTGTTTTTTTTTTTTCATGTACTTGTGCTATTTACAGGATTAGGTCATCAGTGTGGCAGTAGAAGCAAGTCTGAATTTTACTATACTTTAAATGGCAGCTCTGTTGATCCCCCAGCCCAGTCCAAATCCAAAAGCACATGGTACATTGATGAAGGTAAAACACGGGTACTCATGGGATGCCAACCATCTCATCAGCAAGCTCCTGTTCACAACAAGCTACCTACTAATCGGTTTTGCTCAGGCACACTTTTATTGGTGCTGTATATTTTTAATACACTAACACTGGCAGGATCAGGGGTTCCATTCCCAGTGGGCTATCCCTGTACTAAAAGATACACTCCGTCACTTTGGGTTGCTCTAAATAGAGGTGTCCTCCAAAAATAGCATACAATAGACTGTAGATTGTTTTAATAATTGACAGTCGTGTGTAAGAACCCGTTTTTCCCACCTGCAAGAAACACATGGGCACATCATCATTTTTCAATGATTATGGCACTTTTTAAAAATTATTTTTACTGATTTGACTTAAGGTTTCTCATAATTGTTAAATAAAAAGTCACAAAAATTTGTTTTTCTCATAATATATCCTAACTAAGAAAACTCATTCTTAAAAGTTTTTAAATTTTAAATTTATACTTGTACTATATTTTAAAAACTTTGGGCTTTTTTGCCATAATTTGACAGTTCATAGTGAAGAGGCAGATGGAAATCATAAGGGAGAGGGAGTGGGGGTGTGTAACAAAGATCCACTTGTATTTTATTGTATTTCAAATCTATGAGGAATAATTATGAGGAAAAATATTTCATAATTTTGACACACAGTAATGTCTAATAATATGAGACACTAAATCAATGAAGAATTATATATATTAGGTATATATAGGTACATATATTATGATTATGAAAAGATCATCCAAATCCCATGAATATTATTTGATCAGTAGTTTGCTGAAAACATTGGTCTGTCAACAAACAACAAAAATAGTTTTCAGTAGGATACAGAAGAGGCACATTTTAGATGTATATAGGAGAAACACTGGGGTTAAGGATTTATATAATTGTTAAACTGGGCATCTTTAACAATGTACCCATGGGAAAGTGGTCTCTGACTTTTTCTGTAAGATGACTGAAATGCTTCAGAAAATGGTGTCAGAGTGGATTTGCTGAAGTATCATAGAAGTCTAATTGTACCCTTGTAATTATAAGAAACCTTAAATCAGTTACGAAAAGTTATCTGCTTTCTTTTTGAATTTTTTCAAACAGGTGGGAGAATTGGAGTTCCCTACAAAATGTACAATATATGTAGGTTACATACTATTATAACTTTTTAAGCTGGGACAAAAAAGCCCCCCCTTATTCAGTTGCTTTAAGGTTCAAGACGTTACAACAAACTTTAAGTAAATGTTTGCAGAGAAAACAGTAGTTTGTTGCAGTAGCTTGCTATAAAGAATTCTCCACTCGTCTCGTCTTTCATCACCATTTTAGTGTCATATTCCACCTGCATGGAGTAATTGGTGTTGCATAAGGCTTTCAATGATGCTCAGTGCTACAAATGACTCATTAACTAGCTGTTGACCTGTTATGGTTGCAGATGCAGTTAAACAATACAAAAAATCTGTGTAATACTATTTTGCCGGCCACAGCATTAGTAAAAGCCTTTATTTCTGATGTCAGGACGGACTGATTCAGTCAGCACATTGTTTCATTGTTTTTGTATGTTTCATTGTTTTTGTATGTCCATTGGTGTGGGGTCACAATTTCAGGATTTTAAAATTTTATTTTTATTTGTTTATTTTGTTTATAAAATTCTACTGTTCATTTCATAGCCAATACATATCAGTTGTGAAGAATTTGAACCTTTTCAAATGTTTGTTGGAGTTTAGAGGCAGATTATGAGTGAATGTTTAACAACAACAGCTCTCTGTTTATGGTCACATTGAGGATAAGCTTCATGTTCTAATTGTGGATTGTGTTTCTACAAAAACCTCTACACATCCCAAAACATCCAGGAAATAAAAAAAATAAGCAAAAAAGATACACAAGAAAAGATGCTTATGTACCTAAACATCATAGAAAATAGTTGAGTGCCTGCAATAGTATTTCAGTACTAATGCATGTAATCTCACATATTGTTTGAATTGCAGAAGTTAGCAGAAGTCAGTCATAAATGACTGATGTGCTGTCTTCACAACTGCTTACTCATCCTGTGAATGTGTAATCACTGTCATGTTCCTCAGGGTCACTCTCTGTGTTTCAACTATGGTTATGGTGCTGTAATTCCTGTCATGAAGTCAACAGATAAGGCTACAAACCTCTGTAGTTCTTTCGGTGAAGGAACAGATCTTAGTCAGCCAATAACAGTCTGTTTGGGATACATTTGTCTGTCATCACAGTTCAGTCAGTACCTGTGATCTTGCATCACCCTTTCTGAGAGTCAGAATTCAGAGAGAACACAGCTACACATATACAATATTACATAACACTGATAAGGTTGTTGTGTATGTTTGTACTGACTCAACTGTTCTGGTGACACTTTTCTTCCACAAACACATAGTTATGCTTTTAAATGTAATAATCAGATTAATAATCCGAGTTATGAAAGTTATGAAATATTTTCCATAAAGCACTTTAAAAGATAAAGATAAGGGTATTTTCATATTTCGGCCAGAAACTTGAGACAAGGTGAAAACTTGTTCTTTCAGGAATTAGGGGGGTCCATCATCAATGGTTTTTACACATAGGAATATTTCTGAGCTGTGGACCAGTGAATAGTGCTGATCAGTGATTCAACACTGTTTACCCAACACTGTACCCTATTACAAATAACCTGGGTGCATTTTCTTCTTACTTAAATATAAAGTTGATATTCTGCCTCACCTGCCGACCAGTCACTCCAACTGTGGCTAGGGTAAATATTTTTTATACATCTATATAATGCTACGGCATCTTTTTTTAGTTATCCAGAAGAATATGTTTGTACTGTCAAATAAAAACCAGAATGTGCCAATTGAGAAGTGTAAAAGAATGCTGGAAAATATGACATTTAATATTTACAAGAAAATATCTGGTTGGCCTAAGTGTGAAAATACCCCAAAACGCTGAGATTAAAAAAACCCCCCAACATTTTAAAGTAGAAGAGCTTCACTCTTGACATATGAGAGTTGTTTTCTCTCACTGTTTGAATTTGGAAGTTCCCTTTGTGCAGGTTCCTTTCTTCATTCCTTCAGATGGTGGTATTAAAGAGTAACTTTAGCTTACTCTTTAAACACTGACATCTACATTAGGAAACATAGCCTACACAATAGGATGTGTTTTATACTGTAAAATGGACATTAACTTTTCTTTTCTCTCCTGCAGTTGGGGAGGACCCCGCCAAGTCACTTACTGACACGCCCCCCGACTTCAACCAATCCTCCCCGCCCTCCAGAGCCCCGCCCTCTTCCTCGTTGTCTAGTGACAACAAGTTCCACTCTCTGCCCTTCAGCCTCAACCGGAAAACTGGGCCCATTGATAGCATGAGTCATGGGCCTCTCTCCCTCTCCGTCCAGTCGGTGATGGGAGAGCAGCCTGAGCCCCCGTCGCCTGTTGCGCCTCCCTCACCGCGACCTCCGACGCCTCCCCGTGGGCAGCCAGGCCTAGAGGTGGGCTCTCTGGTGGAGGTGAAGGAGAACCCCCCTTTGTGTGGTGTCATTCGCTGGGTGGGTCTGCATCCTGGCTTGCTGGAGCCTCTGGCTGGGCTGGAGCTGGTGAGACAACACAGCAATGTAAACTTAGAAGTTAGATTTAGATTTCTGTATCACTAAGTGAAAAAAAAAATCACAGTTAGGGTATAATGTTCATGGGACAAATTGCTTTCTCGCCAAGAGTTAGATGAAAAGGTCTATACCACTCTCATATCTGCCCTGTCAGTATAAACCTATACCCAGCAGCTGGTTATCTTAGCTTAGCATAAAGACTGGAAACAATGGGAAATGCTAGCCTGGCTCTGTCTTAAGGTGACAAAATCTGCCTACCAGACCTCTAAAACTAACAAATTAAAACATTTTGTTTTGTTAGTTTAATCTGTAGAAAAACTGTATAATACAAATGACAAATTGTGAATTTATTACGGGGGTTTGTGCCTGACTATTTCTTGGCACAGTCACCTCCTGCCTGCCAGCCTCATGTTGACAACAAGACTTGAGGACGTTTAACTTCTTTCAAACACAATGTTGCTGTTAGTAAAAGTTCTGAGTAAAGTGCAAAATCCAACATATTCGTCACTAAACAGCCAATCACTGGCTGAAGAAATGAAAGCCCATGTTTTAATAGTGCATTCACATGCAGTACCTAACAATAGATGACCTGAACTTGACCTTCTCTTCCAGGAAGAAGAGTGTCCTGGTTGCACTGACGGCACCTTCAAAGGCACGCGGTACTTCACCTGTCCACCCAAAAAAGCCCTGTTTGTGAAGCTCAAGTGCTGCCGGCCTGACTCCCGCTTCCCGTCCCTTCACCACTCCTCCAATCCCATAGAGAGGTGCAACTCCATCGGTGAGTCAGTAGGAGGCATACAGATAATTAAAGGCACCAAATTGACGATTGCTTCCAAATGTTTTATGTTTAAACTTGTATGTTGTGTGTTTATGTTTACGCAGCATTTGGGGGTTACCTGAGTGAGGTAGTACATGAGAACACGCCTCCCCGCACAGAGAACGATGGTCTGGATATCATGGTGGGAAAAAAGAAAGGCATCCAGGGCCACTACAACTCTTGTTACCTGGATTCAACTCTCTTCTGGTCAGTACTCTTTTGGTCTAAGAGTAAATACTTCAGTCATATTGATTGACTACATGGTGTTTCCTCAGCCAACAGTGCTGTGTTTGCCTAGCGGCAGAGGCTTATTAGTAAACTATTTTAACTCTGACCACTGGCTCTGACAGGAGGTTGTATTCCAGCTGTGCACTGGCTGGATGATAGTGGTACATCTGATGTTTCTGCCAACACTGCCAAAGGGCCTTTGAAAGAAGCAGTCAACCCAAACTACAGGAGATCGCTTTACTATGCTTTGACCAATTTTGAAATCTAGTTTCAAATGCTACAATTCTTATTAAAAAAATGGGTTTACCATAGAAGTAAATACAAATGCAATTGAACATCACATGAAAATGTACAAAATATTTTTTCAATAATATCTGGGTTTGAATATAAGTGACTATATGAACAATTAATACTAATCATCATCAGTTATCTTATGTGAATGAGATAATAGATACATTAATTTTAATCCCTCTGTTGTATATTCTGCTCTATAGTCTTTTCTCCTTCAGTTCTGTACTGGACACGGTTCTGCTGAGACCACGATCAAAGACTGATGTAGAGTATTACAGAGAGACCCAAGAGCTGTTACGCACAGAGATAGTCAACCCCCTGCGCATGTAAGTCCCAGTGGTTCATTGCATACATACTCTGCTGCAGGTTTTGACATTGACACTTACAGTACAGTACACATACAGGTATTGACTTTTTTTTACAGTGAGCTAAAAGCTTCTGCTCTGGAGTTGAATGCTAAAGTTTTTACAGGATCTTTGAATAACACCTCACAGATGGTTTAAACTCAGATAAACAAAACAAAAGAGACCCACATGGTTTTGAATCTGGAATATTACTGGTATTATTTATTTCATCAAATCCTGATTGCATACACAATGCAAACTGTACTAGCAAAGCTAATGTGACTGTACCATATGTGGCTATTTAGCTAGCTTGTAACTTGCCCGGTCTTCGTCCTACAGACATGGGTATGTGTGTGCCACAAAAGTGATGAAACTAAGAAGGATCCTGGAGAACGTGGAGGCTGCCTCTGGGTTTACCTCTGAAGAAAAAGGTAGGAGAATGATACAGATGATTGGTAAAATAGAAAACACTGCGGCTAGTCATAAGAAACAAAAGAAAAAAAGCAGTTTTAACATAGCACACACATTCATGCCATCAACTTTCCAGCTTTTACAGTGTCTACACTGTATAGCAGCATTTGTACATATGTATGTTTATGTATGCATGTTACTTCCAAGTGTCTCAAATCTTACTGAAGCACAACTTGTACTACAGATCCTGAGGAGTTCCTCAATATCCTTTTCCATCACATACTGAGGGTGGATCCGCTGCTCAAGCTAAGGTAAGACCAGTCATCTTCTCAAAGAATCCAAAACCTCTCTGGTTACATCTACTTTTGTATTGTTATTACTGAAATAGTTAAACTGCTTTTAGTATTGTTTTAGTTGTTGGTTTTACAGAGCAAAAGAAATGCCTGAAATAGTTTAATGATGCAGTTATTACTCTTCACACACAAACCATACAGTATGTGTGACATGTCCTTGATTGTCACTGCTTACCAAACGCTGCAAATATAGTTACAAACACACCACTGCTAAACCACAGGGATATAACAGACTGTGTCTAAATCTGTAATATTTAGATCTACACAGTCACATAAAGTTTCACTTCTGCTGCAATGCTTACATTGGAGATTGAACAGCGGACAGTGTGGGCAAAGCGGTTTAACTGTAGGAGTTCTTTGGTCACGTAATAAAAACTCCCTCAATAGTCCTGTTTAAGGCTCTGCTGTTCAGATGAGAAGAGTTGATGTCTCAGAGAGCCAGATGTCATCATTCCTGTCTACTGTTTTATAGGATTATGCAAAGTAATTCTATAGTGATCTTAAACTTAACAAAATCCTTCCTTACGCTTTCATTCTAAAGCCAAGCAGTGACACACTCACAAAGTTGTAAAGCCACATCATGTACCATAACACATGTTATGTTACTGACAGAAAACAAAAGGTTTATTATGGGCCCTTGCTTCACTTGAAAGGCAGTGATGAAATTGGTCAGCCATGAAAATCTGTCAGCACCTGATAAATATCTGTCTTAAGAGACAGGATACAGAGACAGGATACAGCTTTTACAAAAAATAGTTAAACATATTTCAAGATGTTAAATGTCAAGTTAAGCTGCCAGATGTCCTGCTTTCAAAGGAGAAACAAAGTATGAATTTCTTAATTTAATAAGCCTCAACTGATGTCAAAGCAACCTAAAATGTCTAGGTACTACAGATAGTCCCTTTGATGTTCTGTTATCTTTGATCCTGTGAGAATTGAAGATGTGAATGAAACTGAGATAAATGAATAGGCTTTGTTCTCCAGGTCAGCAGGACAGAAGGTCCAGGACTGTTACTTTTACCAGATCTTCATGGACAAGAAAGACAAGGTTGGAGTTCCCACTATCCAGCAGCTCCTGGAGTGGTCC
The DNA here is from genome assembly GCF_002260705.1 of Seriola dumerili. NCBI lineage: Eukaryota > Metazoa > Chordata > Actinopteri > Carangiformes > Carangidae > Seriola > Seriola dumerili. Next base: position 9,701,895 of record NW_019174258.1, on the reverse strand, counting down.
TTCATCAACAGTGACCTAAAGTTTGCAGAGGTGAATTTCATTTTGTTGTATTCACCAGGTTAACATGTGTAAAGTTCAAAGTTTGGTAATATGTTGCTGCGGACTGAGATAATAGATTGATTCTGGTTTTGTACAGTCAAACCAAACTTTGGATATTCATTACCATTCAAAAATTTGACTTTTATTCCAACAAATGCAGCGTGTGAGGATTCAGATTTAGAAAACATTAAGCTTAGTGTGCAAGTTATCGTTCACTTATGGATGGAATTGGCGTCTAAATCTTCAAGCTTCAAGGAAACAAGATTAAGCTGTACATTCCTTAATTTAGCTGAAAATACATGTTTACATTTACTTGTGCAAAATAACATACACTCTTAACATCTCCAGTGTGTAGTATAGGATTAGCTCCCCCTTGTGTTAATTATCTGTTTTTGAAATAAAAGTGGTAAAACCTGAAACTACATTTGTAGTTTTTATTAGGGTACATAGGGGTATTAATTATTATACCTTTCCGTAATCTAAATTAAACTACGAGTAAAAGACTTACTCATAGTTTAATTGTTTAACTGTTTGAATGCTGTACGTGAGAACAAAAAGCTGTGAGCTGAGATCCAGAGGGAGGGAGAGTGAGAATGCTGGAGAGTGGAAAAGATTTCACACAGGTAAGCTTGTCTCTGTCCATGGGTTACAGGACTGTGTGACCTAGCCCAAAAACAAACCCAAATATGGCCCTTCCCATATTAAAAGAATCTAATTCAAACAAGAAGTGTGGAACATAAATCACAGAATACAGACTTGTGTCTGTCTTCATATTCTTAATGTTGTATCCTCATTTCCTTACCTTTTTTTCACACTTGATAAAATGACACATTTTCAGAGAATCAAAATTGCCTTGTCTTTACTTTCTTTTACAGACTTAACTGTAATGTGGCTTTATACTGTGATGAGTATCAAGTACATTGTGTACACTCTGTTCTGGCACCCCCTTGGCTTCAGGTTTCAGTTTGTGTGTGCACTGAGCTTTGCTGATATGTCCATGCTGCTTTGTTGATGACTACAGTTTTCTCCTCATCTGTTTTCCCTGACCCCCCTCTCCAGGCTCCCTCCTGCCTTATTATCCAGATGCCCCGTTTTGGCAAGGACTTTAAGATGTTCAACAAGATTTTCCCTTCGCTAGAGTTAGACATCACAGACCTTCTTGAAGACAGTGAGTTGTAGCTAATATTTTTTGTTTCCAGTGTGTAAGTGTGCTGTGTTCTTGCCGATCAATGGTGATTCAGAGTTGTATGGCATTCGGTAATGAAATTTCACTGAGTTGTCGCTGCAACTCAGCTGAGATGAAGGAACCCTTTCCTTTCTCTTTCTTTCAAATCTGCTCTTAACTTCTTAAAGAACTACACTTGTGTGCAGTATGTCAGCAGTAATAAAGGTATGTGTCTTTATTATCCAGCTCCAAGGGAATGTCGAATCTGCGGAGGCCTGGCTCTGTACGAGTGTCGAGACTGTTACGAAGACGGGGATATCACTGCGGGCAAGATTAAACAGTTCTGTGAAAAGTGCAATACACAGGTAAACAACAGAGGGCATTATTGCAACACCAGTTGAACAAAAATGAGTTGTAGAGTCTGTGTTAGGATGATCCATTTGGTGGCGCCAAATCCAAAGGAATCACACTGTCTGAATGCAGAAGTTATGTTGCAGAACAGTGGCTTAAACAGTACATTGTAACACATGGACCGTTCATTTCTTTCCTTGCTAATGGTCAGTGCGTTTGCTGAAACATTATTTAATTGATATCTACTTTGCCTATCTTGCAGTTTTGAATCCTCAAATATACTTCAAAGCTTTTATTTTCTGCTCATTTTCAATCTATGAAATATGTACATCTTCTGTTTAGCCTTAATAAGCCACAGTAACAAAGAGTGTGTGTGTGTGTGTGTGTGTGTGGTGTGTCTGCTTGTACTGATTTAGGTTCACCTCCACCCGAGGAGGAAAGCCCATCGGCACGGCAAACTGTCTGTCCCAAAGGAGCTGCAAGAAGGTACGGGGCGGCAGGGCAGTTTTCCCCGTCAGAGGATGGAGCTGTTCGCTGTGCTGTGCATCGAAACCAGTCACTACGTTGCCTTCGTCAAGTACGGCAGCGCAGATTCCGCCTGGCTCTTCTTCGACAGTATGGCAGACCGTGATGGTGGGTGTCATGGCCTTTCGATGTTGTGTTTGTTATGACATCAAACTGATCCTTGAAATGAAGTTGTTATGCAGGTGTAGGAAATGTATATGAAATTGTAACTGCAACATGAGTAAAGGAATTTATCAAGTTGTTAGTGACACTCAGAAATCCAATGAAGAATGGACTAGAGTCATTTATTACTTCACAGAACACATTCATGCTAAATGAATGTTTGTTTTGTAAATTTTAAACCAAACTTAGGGTTTGTGATATTGTAAAACTTTGAGACACAGTGTAACTATTAATTTCAAACAGCCACAGCATCTCTATATGATCTGCTGCACTGCATTTAACTCTAATCTTAACTGGGTATTAGTGCTGCAATTACTGATTATTTTGATTAGATTAATTTGCTGATTTTTTTTTATTTATTTTTTTACAGTTAATACATTCATTGTTGGATCAGTGAAATGTCAGAAAATAGATAAATAATAAATAAATAATAATAAATTAAATTATATCCTGTAAAGGAAAGACAAACAGTGGAAGATGTAACAAGGCTGGGTTTGCCTAAAATGACTTATGATCAATTATCAAGTATTAAATTGTCAAAATAGTTTCTTAAGTATTTTTTTTTTGATTGATTAATTGATCAATTGACTAATAGTTCCAGCTTTAATTGCTGTTGTATTTAAATATAGCAAAAACATTTAAGTGCATAAATATATGGAACAATACAATGAGTGGTGGAAAAAAAATTACTATAGTATTTACTTATACTATAGTATATAGTGTTTAATATTTGAAAATCAACTTGATGTACATATCTGCTATTGGCAACATCTATGACACTGTGATTTGACTTGATGCATTAAATCCTAGTTATCTAGTGTTCCAAACAACAAGAATTTGTTGTGATTATGATATACCCTAGGCTTTGCTTCTATAAATTATGTTATTTCTAATGACTGCACATGTGGCTCTGCAGGAGGCCAGAATGGTTTCAACATCCCCCAGGTGTCACCCTGTCCGGAGGTGGAGGTCTACCTGAAAATGACCCCAGAGGAGCTGCACGCTCTGGATCCCAAGAGCATCCAGGGCCAGGCCCGACGCCTGCTTTGTGATGCCTACATGTGCATGTACCAGAGTCCGACCATGAGCCTGTACAAGTAGAATCCTCTCCCCAAACCCCTACCCTTCCATTCCTGTCCCTCAGCCACACCACCTCCCCCTCCCCCAGGGCAGGAGATTCCCAGAAAGACATAAAAATAAAAAATAAACTAAAACAAGAAAGGCTGCCTGCCAGCAGGGGTGCTGTCTGGAGTTAACCCTCTCCACCCCACCTCTTCTCAATGCCTGGCTATCTCTGGAGGCTGGAGAGATGGAAGAAAGGGGGAGAAGCCTATTTGCACTGTGCATTAGTTCAAGTGTTGTGTTCTTCATATAGTCCTATGTAGCTTCCCTGTGTCTCACAGCTGAGCATTGGTGGTGGATGATGAAGCAAAGGTAGGCCTTAAGAAGATTCCCTCCCTCTTTAAGGAGGAAGCAGGAGAAGAGGGGCGGGTGGGCATGTTTGCGACGTTGCAGCTGACAGAACAAGCAACAACGACAAGTTGAGCTTGTGGGAGAACCTTGGCCGCCTCATTTACCTTAAGAAAAGAGGAGTCCTGCTATTCTTAATCACTGTAAAAGACGGGAGCTTTCCATTAATGCCACGTTAAGGAAGCAATTCAGTGCGCAAATCCTCATCCAACTTATGTGTACTGTTCTAAAAACTTGTGTAAAATCTCTTAGTAGCATAGATTTCTCCAGGTAGTAACATCAACAGTATAGATGTCAACCTACTGTGCAGTTGCATTAAGACCAGAGTATTCTGCTCTTTGTGAACCGGTTTGCATATTTCCCCATCACGCTGTGTAAATGTCTTTACAGTATATGTTTTGCAGAAACAGATGTAGCCATTGTAAAAGCCTCATGTTTTACTGCATACTTGCTCAACCAATGCTGCACTTTTGTTCTATCCCCAAGTGGACTTATCAGGAAACATTTAGGTTTTGCTCTTTATTTTCTCTCCCATTGGAAGGCACACTGAGTGCTAATTTGTTGGTCGGGAGACATCAGAGTTTTGTGTTACAGAATACAAATTTGCTTCTCCTCTGTAGCTGTAAAGAATGGGCTGCATTGCTAATGCAGAGTAGATGCCAGATAAATGCATGAAGGGAGACTTGTACAATGGCTCCTGTTGTAAAGCTGGTTGGTGGAGCACTCCATGCATTCATAGGGTCAATGAGGTGAAATACTGGAAGAGCCTGGCTGTTTTTAAAGTAAGAGTGTGTGATGTGAAGAATTTCACATGCAGTGTTTTACGTCTTTGACTCATTGTGTTGATGACTAAATCTAAATTATATTTTATGTTTACGAAGCCTTTTCTCTGCCCGTCATGGCGGGTCTGATTTCCTGTGGGTGAAGAGGAGCAAGTATTGACTCTCGCTGCCTTTCATGAAGATGCGACATGCCATGTTTCCAGCCATGCGCCAGATAACTAAAGAATTGTGATCAAATGTTATTATTTATTATATTCTAATCATATTACAAACTCATATGTCATCCCTTTTTTTTGAAAATGACACAGGGTTGATGATACTGTAAGGTATGGGTACTCCTTGTCCTCTTTCACTGTATATTGAAGTGAGTTTTTGTAGTTTACGCTGTCTCATAGCAACTACTGAATGTTAATAGTGACATGTTGAACAGTGTAGAGCTGACAAAAGGAAGGAAATGAAGAGGCACAAGGCTGGTAACCTTGGGGCACCATATATATATATGTATTTAAAGAAGAAAATTAAATTAAAAAATTAAAAGCTTGATCCGTGATTCCATTGTATTCCAGTTTTATAGAATACTTTATGTACACCAATCATACTGTGGATCAAGATATGAAGTAGCTGTTGGGGTTTTTTCATATATCCCACAAAATTGGATAAAATCAATCAACTGCAGATGTTGGAAACAGCATTATATATATTTTTCCTAAGTCACAACTTAATCTTGGATTTAGTTGTGAGTATAAAACAAATGTTTAAAGGCGTTTTATAAATTAGGTTCCAGATGACAACTTCCATTTTGCTGTGTGTTCGTTTCCACTGTCCCAGGGATTCTGACAGAGGACCTTCCTTTTCTGCACTGCTGAAGCTTGTCACTGACTGGAGCCTTGTTTTCTGTGAAAGAAGTCTCAGAGCAAAGGATGGGATTTTTATTTTTTTTATTTTTTTTTATTTTTTTTTCTGTTGCATCTGTACAGTACAGAAATATGTAATGGGTGGAAAATTAATGTCAGTGATATTCCTGTAAATGTTAACAAAATAAAGCCCATTTTGAAGGGTAAACAGAATGTTGTGAGTAAATTTAGGACTACACGATACAGCAACACCACTCTCAGTGACAAGCTACCATGGAGAGAAGGTAGAAAATATTACCATACTGTATTACATGTTTTGTCTTACACAATAGATAACTAGTAGGTTTAAATAGATATAAAACACATATTGCTATGTTGGAGTGATATTAAAAAAAAGCTAATTTTAAGGGATACTACAACACTTTCACTTGCTGTTTGGCTTCAACAAGTAACTGAGAGTTTGAAGTATTTAGTTACATATATATTAAAACAATACAAAAGCTGGGTTTGGATATTTTTCAAATTTATGCGCATGCACAATTTTTGTGTTGTGTGTGCCTTTAAAGCAGGGAGTTGTAGCAGTAAAGCAAAGTACAGAACAAAAAACAAAACAAAACAAATAAGGTTCATATTCAGTCATTTCTTGATCTCCCTTCAAGTTGCTACAATATGTTGCAAAAAGTTTTATTTGACTGTTTCTTTTCTGCATTTTGTTAAAAATGGGAGTTCTGTGTGAAAACGTGGATTTAAACCTTCTTCAAAACCTGCAAGAAACAAACGCTTACAGGGATAAATTGACTGCTACTGAGAGTTTTTGTAAAATAACACTTTCTGAATATGGCCAGAAATATACTAACGTCAGTGGCTGCTGGAGAAAATATTTTTTATTATTATTATTATTTTTACATAGTGAGGATTTGGAGGCTGTAGCAGTAAATCCTTGTCAAACCTGGCTTTTGGTGTATTTTTCAATGTTTGAAGTGTGTATTATCCTCCTCTAGAAAGATCTGGTCCTGTACTGATAGGATTACCATGATCAAGCCCAATTTAGGACTCTTGAGACAGTGATCATCCACTGACTTGTAAACATACAACAACAATATGATCACAGCTTGTTATATTTACAGTGGGATGAGAAAGATTAATCCTACTGTTTTGACCACTTGGTTGGCTTTAGTCTTCTATCTGTCCTATATGTTCAGATTAAGTCTACATCCAGTGACCCAATTCCCCAGACAACCCCTGACAAACCGATACCCTGGAATAAATCAGCATGTATTATACATGCATCTCCCCCACAGGAACCCTATTCCACCTTACCCCTTTTAGTTTTTAGTCAAACTTGAAACCAGCTTAGCAAGCTGACTTCAGAAGTGCCAGATAAGTATTTGTCAACAGAACAGCTGGCACACAATGCCCTCTTGTAGCTTTATGCCACAGCATATGCCAGCCGCTCGTAGCGCGTGGTAATTTAGCTGGGGCTGGTTCTACAGGAACAGATGGGCTCAAGTATTGTTATTCTCGCTCCAGCTCAGGGCCCCTGGGGGGAATCACTAAATAAAATCAAAGCAGATGGACCTCTCTGGGCTAGGCTGTGTTTATGATAAACAGCCAGTGCAACCATTGTCCATCTAACACCTTAACCCCACCCTCCACACAAACTAACTGGTAACAGGATTACAGTAGTTTAACCTCACCTGCTCCGAGCTTCAACTCTCTATTCACCAAAACAGCAGCCAAACCCAAACAGAGAGAAGACAGGAAGTACATTATGACTTACCCTATTATGTGGAAAGTTTCAATACTTTCCATGCACCACAACAAGTGCTATTTTTTTACCTCACTGACCTTAAACTGTAAAATTCTCTCAAAACAGAAACTCTTATTTTGGTGCTGATTTAGAAACATCTGACTTCCCTGTTCTTTCTCACTGACAGAGGGCTGTTTTGTTCTTTTATAACCTTGCCAAGATTTCATTGCTGTGGTTCTCACATCCATGTCATGGACACAGGCCTTGGTGGCAGTATGGTTATAGCAAACACCATCTCATAAGGTAATATGGTGTCCCCCTATTTGTTATACAGTACATGGGAATGCAGGTCAGTTCTTGCTTAGCATTGAAATCCAAATCTACTTTCATTCCCATGGGAAAAGACAGCAATAAACAAAGGAATCCTATCACTTGAGGAGGAAGGTAAATGTTTAAGGCCATTCAGACAACAGGAAAGCAGTGATTTCCGGCACTAAAGATGAAAAAGAGTCGAGCTTGAACGGTTTTCAGCCAATCAGTCCTAACTCAATATACCACTTAGGTGTTGTTTTAACTCCATCATGATAACCAGTTTTATTTAGTATCTTCAAAGGTCAGTTTCTGATGAAGTCAAAGTAGTGTAATCAACATAATGTTTATAGCCAAATGTTTTAACTCAGCACTTACTCAGTCACTTTAAGCTATATTAAAATCTTTGCTTTAGTTTTTTTCTCGCGACCTCAGCAGACAGTTATTTTTCATCATTACTCAGATTGTTTTTTCATGGACACATGCCCCTCTAGAATTGTACGCATTTAGCCTATCTATCAATTAGAGTCATCAGTAGAGGGACACAAGTGCCTCTGGCTTGAATGTTGTCAGGACACAAAATTAACATTTCTGTCACTTGTCAGTTGTTGTCTCTTGCTTTTTCGAATGGTTGTGTGCAGTCATCTAGGTTTTATTAGTTCTAAAAGAGCTTGTAAAGAAATAAATAAAGTCATTATTTATTTTATCCTCAAAATGTAGACAAATAAATTCAAAATTGATATAGCAAACCAATTCCAAATTCAAACATTTTTTGGTGTCTTTGGATGCTCTAAAATTAAAGTTGATGCAACCATAACTGGCTCTCCATTCTGGATTGCTTTGATGCTACTGAACTCCATTGTAATCTTAACATTTTTATTCATCTAAGTAACACATTAGTCCTTCTCCCACATTTTCAGAAAGGACCCTGGCTGCTTGGATGAAGAATTAATTGCCTCTAAAGCAACAGCGACCAGATGTTGTTGCTCCTAAGAGCCAGGTGTGGATAAATTGCATATGCAGAATGTGTGTAAAATATTTAAAGTCGTATCTTTCACTTAAGGTGTGAAGTGTTTTTATTGCCCATCACTGCTTTGAGTATGGCGAGAGGAAAGGCCGGCGGCCCCCCTGGGCTTGCCATGCTGGAGCTCAGCACCTGTGGTGTTAAGACGACGAATGGTGAGGCTGAGAGTGAGACTTGGCATGGCAGTGTGTCGTGGTGGGGTTGGTGCATAGGTGGGTGTATCGGTGGAGAGAGAGTGGGGGGTGGAGGTGCTCATCCACCTGGTCGCTCTCTAATTCCCTCCTGGCTGCCACGTTTAACACTGCATTATTTACAGGTGCTCTCTGGATGGAGACACAAGCTGCTGTCTGCTTTAAATATGGATGTTTGTGTGTGTGTGTGTGTGTATTTGAGTGAGCGAGGCTGCTTGTTAAAGAGTGGAGCAGAGTTGTACCGTGTCCTCACTTTTATCCACGCAGAAATTTTGTTCTTCAAAAACTGTTCTTCAAGAATTGGTGTATATGAATTTGAAACTGGTGAGTTTGCATTGCAAGCCCCGATATGCGACAGTCAGTTTGTCTTCGTTTTACATTGCTACAATGCTGGAGTGTCTGGCAACTTATTTTGTGATTTAATACCGCTAATCACATAAAAAAAGGTGACAATGACATAATCTACATGTCCATCTACAGATAATGATGTTATTGCTCTTTGGGACAATTTCCTGGGAATGTAGCCTTCTGATAGCAAGACTAGCCAGTGAACATAGTGAAGATGTAGAGATAGCTGTTGCCCTCAGGAGTTGGTAGAGACCAAAAACAGAGCCAAAACTGAGTGAATATTTGATATACTCTCTGCCAGGTGGCTGGAAACATGAGCCCAGTTGAATGATAATGTTAATCTGTAACTGCTGGATGTGTAATTAAGCAACTTTTCACCGTATCAACTTAAAAGGTCATGATGATGTTTCAGTGATGTGTACACAACTTGTTTCTGTTGCCTCCAAGTGGACAAAAAAATCTGTTCTTGCAGGTTCAAAATAAATGACCAAAGTGTGCTTTATTGGCATGTTGCTGTCCATTGAAAACCATGTATCTCAAAGAAAATTCTCATACTTCTTATAAATAATGTGTTTGTGCCTGTTGTTTCCCCTGTACTCTCTTCAAGTTTATGCAGCACAGGGCAACAAGTCCTCCAACCTAACCGACCAGATAGGATGCTCATCCCCACCCTTGGATATGACCCATAGGACCGTGTCAGCAGCAGGTGTACAGACCATCATCGTCAATAATAAGAATTAAAAACAATAATAAACACACAATTAAGGTTTGGTTAGGTTAGGTTTGGACATAAAAACTACTAGTACTTCTTTAACATTTGTCATCACGGTTACATTAAGAAACACGTAGGTAAGGTTGAATATTGAGAATGAACAAGTGGCCTCCCGTTTAAAAGTCCTGTACTTTGTCGACTCTTCCATCCACCGTAACCCTCTCTATATACCTCACCTGACTTCCTTCTTTGTTCCCATCATAATTACTCCGACCGCTGGAGGTCACCTAACAATAAAACGTAACTATGGGTCGTAATAAGCTGCTCACACAGACGACCTATCACTTTTTGTACAGGAGGACAGTCTAGCACAGGGAGCAGTGGGAAATGGATCTGTCACTTCACCCCTGCCACTCTAATGTGCTTACTGCTATTAACCTCATGGCCCATGAGGTAACATCCAGTACTTACTGTACATAATTCCCACAATAAAGGTGCATAGGAATATCAATTCCAGTTAAACAAGATACAGTATGTACCATCATGAGGGCAACACATACAGAGACTGGCCTTAGACAGACACTAAACATTGTGCTCTTTTGTGAACTACATACTATCGTCCACTGTAATGAGTGCAAGATCACAGTGAGGGTTAGATTAGCTTAAGTGAACTATGTCCTACTTCCCTCATCAATGACCTTTTATAATCTGCTTCACAATTTCCTGTCACCAACTAAACAATAGTCAGATTGAACAGATATGTTAAAAGGGACTTGAAGTTATCCGAAGCAAATAATCATGTTTGGATCAAAGGACAATTAAAGGACAAGTCATAAGGTCACTCATTATTCTCAAAGTAGGAAGCCTTTTTTTGGTTTAGTTTAGTTTATTGACACATAAAGTGGAACATGACTATGCAGGCAGCCATGTTCATTAACATTATATTATATAGTAAAGTCATAGACTTGAAATTGTTTAAACACACATAGCTTAATACATGTCTGGAAAATCTTCCGAAATTAGTTAATAGAAACAAATTTAGGGAAATAATTGACCCCTTCCCACATGACCATGTTATTACATCATTTACTTTTCTTTTGTACCACTTGGTACAGAATCTCAAAAATGACTCTCCTCTGCCTGCTGGATGGACGAGGTACACCCTGTACAGATAAAAGCATAAACACTCCTTGTACCCAAACAAAGGCATCAAGCAGGCATTTCATTAGACCATTGTGTGATATGGCAGGCCGCTGCTGTGAATGTATTTATTAGTTTGCGATACATGCCTTTTCCTGTTGTTCCCGGGGCAGTGGATAATGCTGGTTTTGTTCACGGCCCAGTGTGAACGGCGCCTCGGCTGCCAGCTGTCAGGGCTGATACCGTCTCATTTGGATTCCCAGCCTGCTTGCTGAATGGCTAATTAGATTTGCCATTTTCAATCCACTGATTGCTATACATAGTAGGACAAAGGGGCTGACAGCATGTAGCATTCAAGTCCAACTGTAACAATTAATAACTACGGTAATTAACGTGTGTTGGGCACCATTGATTATGACATTACCTGCAGAACGGATGGCCTGGCCCCTGCCATTTCATTAAGGAGCACAGATATAGATTGTTATTAATAAACTGCTCTCTGCAGCTGAGAAGAGGTTATTAATTACACAAATTAGCGGGTGCAAAGGTAATCAAGTTAAAGCGGTTTCGTTAGCAATAATTGATCTAATTTTTACTGACCACTCCTGTTGGATCATGTCACACGCCCCCGTGTGAAGAGAAATCACCTCATTAACAAAAGTTTAATCCTAATCATAGTTCTTGGTCTGCCTGGCTTTAAGGTCATATCTGAATGTCAGAACCATTTGAAATTGATTGGTGGTAAATTGAATCAATGTCATGTTTAGAGAAAACAATAACAACTAATGGATTGAGCAAGCTAGCCCAAAACAAACAGGTTTATTGGTAGAGGTGTATGTGTGAATGTGTATGTGTGTGTGTGTGTGTACGCGTGTGTCCAGAGGGAGGTTGGGCTTGATCTGGCACTTTCATAATTCATTATGTCCATAGTGAGAGAAGCGCCAGGATCTGGGCAATTAGCAGCAGCTGCAGGGACCTGTTGGTTGGTGGGGTGGGGTGGGGTGGGTGTGGGGTGGGCAATCTATGATAATACTGTACCAATCTTCTGTTCTAGCCTTAATAGCCACAGAACAAAAAGTGAGTGTGGGTGTGTCGTGTGTGTGTGAAGTGTGGTTATGTCTGCTTGTACTGATTAGGTTCCTACCTCCACCGAGGTGAAAAGCCCCATCGCACAGGCCAAAAAGCTGGACATGTCCCAAAGAGCTTGCCAAGAAGGCCTACGGAAGGCGGCAGGGCAGTTTTGTCCCGTCAGAGGATGGAGCTGTTCGCTCTAGCTGCTGCATCGCAAAACCAGTCACATACGTTGTCCTTCCGTCAAGTACGCGGCAGCGCCAGATTCCGACGCCTGGCTCTTCTTCCGACACGTATGGCAGCCGTGCATTGGTGGTGTCGATGCACCTTTCGCATGTATGTGGTTGTTATGACATCAAACTGAATCCCTTGAAATGAAAGTTGTTATGCCAGGATATGGGGCTTGTAGGAAATGATATATGAATACTGTAACTGCAACATGAGTGAATAAGAGATTTATTGTCAGTGTTAAGTGACACCTCCAGACAATCCAATGAAGAATGGACTAGAGTCATTTATTACTTCAACAAGACAGATTCATGCTAAATGAAGTGTTGGTGTTTTGTAACATTTTAAACCAACTTAATGAAGTTTGTGACTCATTGTAAAAGCTATTGAGACAAGTCACCATAAATGACGCCGACAAGGTAACTATTAATTTCAGAACAGCGCACAGCATCTCTAATATGATCCTGCTGCACTGCATTAACCTACATCTGTAAGCTGGGTTTAGTTGCTGCAAATTACTGATTGATTTTGATTAAGATTAAATTGGCCTGATTTTTTTTTATTTATTTTTTTTACAGTTAGTACCATTCATGTGTTGGATCAGTGACATGTCAGAAATAGTTAATAATAATAAATAATAAGGATAAATTAAATTATATCCTGTACAAGGAAGAGCAACAGTGAAGATTATATCAAGGCGGGTTTGCTAAAGTACTATATGATCATTCATCATGCGTAGTATGAAAGTTTCAAAAGTAGATTTCTTATAGTATTTTCTTTTTTGATTGTTAATTGGATATGAATAATAGTGTGTCCGCTTTTAGAGTATTGAGCTGTGTACTTAGAGACTTAAAATATTACCAAAAACATGTTTTAGTGCATAAGATATTGAGAACAATAAATAATGAGTGGTGGAGAAAAAATTACTATAAGATTTACTTATACTATAGTATATAGTGTTTAATAATAATCTGGGGTGAAAAATCAACCTTATGATGTACATTCATGCTATTGGCACAATCTATGCACATGTGTGATTTGACTTGATGCGATTAAATCCTAGTTATCTAGTGCTTCCAACCAACAAGGAATTTTTGTGATTATGATATGACCGCTTAGCTAGGCTTTGCTTCCTATAAATTATGTATATTTACTGGGGCTGTCTAATGACATGCACATGTGGCTTCTGCAGGACGCGAGAATTGGTTTCAACCATCCCCCAGGGTCTGTCCACGCTGGTCCGTGAAGGTGGAGGGTCTACCTGGAAAAATGACCCAGAGGAGCTGACACTGCTCTGAGTCATCCCAAAGCAATTCACGAAGGTGGCGACGAAAGCCGACGCATGACTCTTGTGTGATGCCTACATGTGCTGACCGAGAGCTAGTCCGGAGCCATGTAAGCGTGTCACAATAGAATCTCTCCCCAAGCCTACCTAGCATGCTCCATTCCTGTCCCTCAGACCCACACACACCTCTCCCTCTCCCAGGGCAGGGCAATCCAGAAAGACTAAAAATAAAAAATAACCAAAACAAGATAACGCTGAGCCTTGGACAGGAGGGGTGCTGCTGGAGTTTAACCTCTCTCACCCCACCTACTTTCTCAATGCCAGTGGCTATCTCTGGAGGCTGGAGAAGATGAAGAAAGGGAGGAAGCACGTATTCTGCACTGTGTTCTCCATTAGCGTTCAAGTGTATGTGTTCTTACGATATAGTCCTATGTAGCTCCCTGTGTCTCACAGCTGAGCGATTGGGTGGTGGATGATGAAGCAAACGTAGGCCTTAAGAACGAATATCCCTCCCTTTCTTTAAGCGAGCGACAGATGGAGAAAGCAGCCGTGCAGGCGGGGGCATGTTTGCGACGACCGTGCAGCCTGATCGCAACCAAGCAGACAACGACAAGTCTGAGCTATGTGGGAGGGAACCTTGGCCGCCTCAATTTACCTTTAAGAAAAGAGGCAGTCCTGCTAGTTTCTTAATCATGTAAAAGACGGGAGCTTTCCATTAATGCACGTTAAGGGAAGCAATTCAGTCGCGCAAATCTCGTCATCCAACTTTGATGTGTACTGTTCTTAACAAACTTGTGGTAAAATCTCTTAGAGCATAGATTTCTCACACAGGTGTAACATCAACTGAGTATAGATTGTAACCTACTGTGCAATTGCATTCAAGACCAGAAGTATTCTGCTCTTGGAACGGTTATTGCATGATTCCCCATCAACGCTGTGTAAATTCTTTACAGTACTAGTGTTTTGCAGAAAACAGAATGAGCCATTGTAAAAGCCTCATGTTTTTACCTGCATACTTGCTCAACCAATGCCTGCACTTTTGTTTCTATCCCCAAAGGGACTTACCAGGAAACACATTTATTTTGTCTGGTTTAATCCTTCTCTCGATTGGCAAGGCACACACTAAGTGCGCTAATTTGATTGGTCGGGAGACATCAGAGTTTATGTTGTATACCAGAATACAAATTTGCTTCTCCTCCTGTAAGCTGTAAAGCCTGGCCTGACATTGCTAATGCAAGAGTAAGATGCCACAGCAATAAATGCAATGAAGAGCAGGAGCACTTTGTCAATGGCGTCCTGTTGTTACAAGCTGCGTTGCTGAGCACTTCATGAACATTCATAGGGTGCAATGAGGTGGAAATTACGCTGGAAGCAGCCTGCTCTGTTTCTTCAAAAGCTACAAGAGCCTGTTGTGTGTGAAGACATTTCACGAATGCAGTGATTTTTACGTCGTTCTTGACTCATCTGGTGTTGATCGACTCAAATCTAACATTATTATTTTATGTATACTCGAGATTGATCTAGCCTTTCATCATGAAGCCCTGCTCAATGAGCAAGAGTTCTGAGTATCCTGGCTGCCACTAAGGTATAAGAGGCAGAAGCATATTGGACTACTCGCTGCCTTCCTGAAGATGCGACATGCCATGTTTCCCAGCGACTG
Organism: Seriola dumerili; assembly: GCF_002260705.1. Taxonomy (NCBI): domain Eukaryota; kingdom Metazoa; phylum Chordata; class Actinopteri; order Carangiformes; family Carangidae; genus Seriola; species Seriola dumerili. Next base: position 9,686,829 of record NW_019174258.1, on the reverse strand, counting down.
CGGCCAGGACTAACTAAAGACATTGCTGAGTCATCAACATCTGTTATGATTTCTAATGTAACATGAAATCATATTAAAACCAGCACACTGAACACAATCCCACAAAAACACACCCAAAATACAATACAGTAACACACCTGCCCATAACGACAACCCAAAATACCACCTCCATCCTCATTTCTCAGTCACCATCGAGAAAAAATGACCAGCAGGTTCATTGAACTCGAATATGCGGGTCTACCTGTCCTCTTTTTAAGACAGGTTGAAGACGTGGTCAGACTCTGTGCTTCGTATATTAGTAGTATGTAGTTTACGGCTGTCTACCATAGCAACTACTGAATGTTAAATAGTGACATGTTGCAGTGTAGAGCCTGACAAAAGGAAGGAAATGTAAGAAGGCACAAGGCTTGGTAACCTATTGGGGCGCACACCATATAATATATGATATTTAAAGAAAGAAAATTAAATTAAAAAATTAAAAGCTGATCCCGTGATTCCATTGCTATTCCAGTCTTTAATAGATACTTTATGAACCCCATCATACTGGGGATCAAGATATGAAGTAGAGCTGTTGGCAGGTTCTTTTCATATCACAAAATTGGATAAAATCATCAAATGCCAGAGTGTTGGAAACCCAGACTATCTTATGTATATATTCATTATCCCACCAGTTCACAAACTTAATCTTGGATTTAGTTAGTCATGAGTTTAATAAAACAAATGTTTAAAAAGGACGTTTTATAAATTATGCGTTTCAAGATGAAACCTCAAAGCCCATTTTGCTTGATGTGTTACGTTTCCACTGTCCCACACGGCGATCTCTCTGACAGCTAGGAGCCTTCCCTTTTTCTGCAACGCATGCTAAGCTTGTACACGTGACTGAGCCCTTGTTTTCTGGTTGAAAGAAGTCTCGAGCAAAGGCATGGCGAATACTTATTTTTATCTTTTATTTCTTTTTATTTTTTTTCTCTGTCTGATTCACTGTACAGTAACTAGCGAAAATACCAATGCTAAGGGTGTGGAAAATTAAATGTCAAGTGACTAATTCCTGTTAAATGTTAACAAAATAAAGACCACCATACTTACTTGAAGCGGCTAAACAGGAATGTGTGAGTAAAATTTAGGACTACACGAATCACCACAGGCAACACACCACAGCTCCTCAGTGACCAAGGCTATCCATGGGACGAGAACCGTAAGAAATATTTACAACACTATACTGGCTATTACATGTGTTTGTTACACGAACTAGATTAACTAGTAGGTTTTAAACTAGTATATAAAACCACATTATTGGTAATGCTTGGCAGGGATACTTACAGAAAACAAAGCTATATCTTTAAAGGATACTTACACACACTTTCCACTTGCGTGTTTGGCTTCAACAAGTAACTTGAGAGTTTGACAGTAATTTACGTTACAATATAGTATTAAAAACATAACAAAAAGCTGGGTTTGGATATTTTATCAAATTGTAATGCGCGCATAATGCACAATTTATTATGTGTCTGTGATGTGGTGCCTTTAAAGCAGGGAGTGCTGTAGCAGTAAGCAAAGTACCAGACAAAAAAACACAAACAAAACAAAATAAGGTTCGCATAATTCAGTACATATTGATCTCCTCAGTTGTCCTCATGAACAATATGTTGCAAACAAGTCTTTATTATGAGCTGGTTTCGTTTTCTGCATTTTTGTTAAAATGGGGGGAGTTCTGTGTGAAAAACGTGGGATTTAAACCCTCTCTGTTCAAAACCTGCAAGAAAACAAAACCCGACTCACAGGGATAAATTGACTAACTAACTGAGAGTTCTTTTGCCTTAAAATAGAACACTTTCTGAATATGGCCAGAAAATATCGAACGTCCAGTGGAGCTTGCTGACGAGAAATACTTTTTTATTATTTATTATCTCTTTAAAGTGCAGGATATTGGAGCGGCCTGTACGCAAGTAAATCCATTGTTCAAACCCTGCTATTTGGTGTTAATTTTTCAATGTTGTGAATGTGTGTATTATCCATCCATCGTAGAGATCTGGCTCCTGTAGCTGAATAGATTACCAGATCAAGCCACATTGTAGGACCCTGAGATCAGGGATCACTCCACTGAACTTTGCATAAAGCATACAACAACAATATGACACAGCTTGTATAATATTTACAGTGGGATGAGAAGGATTAATCCCTACTGTTTTTGACCACGGTTGGTTGGCCTTTAGTCTCTATCGTCACTATAATGTCAGATAGAGTCTACATCGCAGTGACCCAATTCCCCAGAACAACCCTGACAACACCGAATACCCTATGGACTGAAACCATCAGCATGTATTCATACGATGCAGTATCCCCCAGGACACTATTCCACCTATACCCGCTTTTAGCTTTTTAGTCAAACTTTGAAACCAGCTTAGCAAGCTGACTTCAGAGAAGTGCAGATCTAGAGTATTTGTCCAACAGAACAGCCTGGCACACAATGCCGCTCCTTGTAGCTTTTATAGCCAAGACATATGCCAGCCGCTCGTAGCGACGTGGTAAATTTAGCTGGCGGCTGGTGCTCTACAGGAACAGATGGGCTCAAGTATTGGTTATCTCGCTCCAGCTCAGGGCGCCCTGGCGGGCAACAACAAATAAAGATCAAAGCAGAATGGACCTCGTCTGGGCTAGGCCTGTGTTTTAATGATAAACAGCCAGGTGCATACCAACGTTTTTCGACGTCCAACTCTACCTTAAGCCCCACCCTCCACACAAACCTAACTCGGATAACAGCGATTACAGTAGTCTCATAACCTCACCTGCTCCGAGCTTCAAACTCTCTAGTTTCACCTCAAAACAGCAGCCAAAACCCAAACAGAGAGAAGACAGGAAGTACATTATGCACTTCCCTAATTAATTGTGGAAAGTTTCAAATAACATTTCCGATGCACCACACAAGTCTACTTTTAATTTTTCACCTCACTGACCTTTAAACACTGTAAAATTCTCTCAAAACAGAAAACTCTTCATTTTGGTGCTGAATTTAGAAACAGTCTGACTTCCCTGTTTTTCTTCTCACTGACAGAGGGCTGTTTTGTTCTTTATAAACCTTGCAAAGACTTTCATTGCTGTCGGTTCTCACAATCCAGTGTCCATGGATCTCAGCCGCTTCGTAGGGCAGTAATGTGTAATACGCAAACACCATACTCATAACGTAATATGGTGTCCCACTCTAGTTTGTCTATACAGTACATGGAATGCAGTCAGTTCTTGCTTAGCATTGAAATCCAAATCTACTTTCATTCCCATGGGAAAAAGACAGGCAATAAACAAAGGAACTCATCACTTACGGAGGAAGGTAACATGTTTTAAGGCCATTCAGACAAACGAGGAAAGCAGTGCATTTCCGGGCACTAAAGCAATGAAAAAGAGTCGAGCTTGAACGGTTTTCAGCCAATCAGTCCTAACTCAAATATACCACTTAGGTTTGTTTTAACTCCCATCATGATAACCATTTTATTTAGTATCTTCAAAGGCTCAGTTTTCTGATGAAGTCAACAGTAGTGTAATCAAATATATGTTTATAGCCAAATGTTTTAACTCAAGACTTACTCAGTCACTTTAAGCTATATTAAAATCTCCTTGCTTTAGTTTTTTCTCGCGACCTCAGCAAGACCAGTTATTTTTCATCAATCTACTCAAGTGTTTTTTCATGGACACATGCCCCTCTAGATTGTACGCATTTAGCAGCTATCTATCAATTAGACGTCATCAGTAGAGGACACAAAGTGCCTCTGGCTGAATGTTGTCAGGACACAAAAATTACATTTCTCTCACTTGTCAGTTGTTGTCTCTGCTTTTTCGAAAGAGGGTTGTGTGCAGTCATCTAGTTCTTATAGTTTTAAAAGAGCTTTAAAGAAATAAATAAAGTCAATTATTTACGTTTATTCCTCAAAATAGTAGACAAGATAAATTGCCAAAATTGATACTAGCAAAACCAATTCCAAATTCAAACATTTTTTGGTGTCTTTGGATGCTCTAAATTAAAGTTGATGCACCCATACTGGCTCTCCTATCTGGATTGCTTTGATGCTATCTGAACTCCACTTGTAATCCTTAACATTTTTATTCATACTAAGTAACACATTAAGTCCTTCTCCCACCATTTTCAGAAAGGACCCTGGCTGCTTGGAATGCAGAATTAATTGCCTTCTAAAGCCAACAGCGACCAGATTGTTGTTTCTCCTAAGAGCCCAGGTGTGGATAAAGCTGACATAGCAGAAGATGTGTGTCAACAATATTTAAACAGTCGTATCTTTCACTTAAGGTCGTGAAGTGTTTTTATTGCCATCACTGCTTTGAGTATGGCGAGAAGGAAAGGCCGGCGGCCCCCTCGGGCTTGCATGCTGGAAGCTCAGCACCCTGTGGTCGTTAAAACGTACGAATGGTGAGGCTGGAGTCGAGACTTGGCATGGCAGTTGTCGCTCGGGTGGGCTTTGGTGCATAGGTGGGTGTCTTCGGTGCCGAGAGAGAGTGGGGCGTGGAGGTGCTCATCCACTGGATTCGCTCTCTAATTCCCTCCTGGCTGCCACGTTTAACAGTGCATTATTTACAGAGTGCTCTCTGATGGAGACACAAAAGCTGCTGTCTGCTTTACAATATGGATGTTCTGTGTGTGTGTGTGTGTGTATTTGAGTGAGCAGAGGCTGCTGTTAAAGATGTGGAGCAGAGTTGTACCGTGTCCTCACTTTCTATCCCACGCAGAAATTTTGTTCTTCAAAAACTGTTCTTCAAGCAATTGGCGTCATATGAATTTGAAATGGTGAGTTTGCATTGCAAGCCCCGATTATCGACAGTCAGTTTGTCTTCGTTTTACATTGCTACATATGCTGAAGTGTCTGGCAACTTATTTTGTGATTTAAATACCGCTAACACACATAAAAAAAGGTGAACAATGACAATAATCTCACTATGTCCATCTACAGATAATGATGTTTATGCTCTTTGGGACAATTCCGGGAATGTAGCCTTCTGATAGCAAGACTAGCCAGTCGAACTAGTGAAGATGTAGAGATAGCTGTGCCCTCAGGAGTTGTTAAGAGAGACCCAAAAACAGAGCCAAAACTGATACGTGAATATTTGAGTATACTCTCTGCCAGGCTGGCTGGAAACATGAGCCCAGATTGAATGATAAGTAATGCTGTAACTGCTGGATGTGTAATTAAGAAAGCAACTTTCACCCGTATCAACTTAAAGGTCCATGATGATGTTTCGGAGTGATTGTGCTGACATCAGACTGTTTCTGTTGCTCCAAGTGGCACAAAAAATCTGTTCTTGCAGGTTCAAAATAACAATGACCACAGTGTGCTTTATTGGCATCGTTGCGTCCATTGTGAAACCATGTATCTCAAAGACAATTCTCATACTTCTTATAAATAATGTGTTGTGCTGTTGTTTCCCCTGTACTCTCTTCAAGTTTATAGCACAGGGCACACAAGTTCATCCAACTAACGACCAAGACTAGGATGCTCATCCCCACCCTTGAGATATGACCCATAGGAACCGTGTCAGCAGCAGTGTACCAGAACCATCATCGTCAATAATAAGAATTAAAAACAAATAATGAAACACACCAATTAAGGTTGGTTAGGTATAGGTTTGGACATAAAAAACTACTAGTACTTCTTTAACATTTGTCATCACGCGTTACATTAAGAAACACGTAGGTAAGGTATATATTGAAGATGAACCAAGTGCCTCCCGTGTTAAAAGTCCTGTACTTTTGACTCTTCCATCCACGTACCCTCTCTATATACCACACCTGACTTCCTTCTTTGTTCCCCTCCATCATACATTACTCGACCGCTGGGGTCTACAATACCACGGACTCAGCAACCGCAATGAAAACTGTAACAATCTGGTCGTAATAAGCTGCTTCACCACAGACGACCTATCACTTTTTGTACAGGCAGGACAGTCTAGCACAGCGGAGCAGTGGGAATGGTATCTGTACACTTCTAAACCAACCTGGCCACCTCATAAGTTGGAACTTACTGACTATTAACCCCAATGGAGCCCATGACGGCTAACATCACAATACTTACATTACTAATATCCCACAATAAGGTTGCCATAGAGATACTCAATTCCAGTATAAAACACACAAGAATACAGTAGTGTACCATCATGAGAAAGGCAAACAGCATAAGGAAGTGGCACCTTAGAAAAGAAAACAACTAAAAAATTTGGAAATGCTCGTGTTAGGAACTAAGAACATACATATCGCTCCACCATGTAATGAGTGACAAAGATCACAAGTGAGAAGGTATAAGATTAGCTTAAGTAGAACATATGTACCTACTTCCGCTCATCAATACGCTATTAAAATATCAATACTAGATTAACACAAAATTTCCTGTCGACCAACATAAACAATAGTCAGAATTGAAACAGAAAAAAAAAACATAGTTTAAAAAAGGGACTTGAAGTTAATAAACGAAAAGCAAAAAAAATAAATCATAGATAATTAAATCCAACAATATACAAGAGAAAACAAATAAATACCACATAAATATAAATTACTACAAAGATAGAAGCCTTTATTTTGGTTAAACAAAAAACAAAAAAAAAAAAAAAAAAAAACAGAAAGCGCCAACCCACTACAACCCTCACAACGCCACACACAACAACCAACTCCTAATCCACCCCAAACAAAACTGCAAGTGTTAGTGATTTCAAGTCGGTGGTGGTGAGAACCGGGTTGTGTGTGTGGCCGGGTAGGTTAATGGTGGTTAACTTGACAATAAAGGATAGTTGGAGTGACTGAGTAGTGCACCATGTTCATTACATTATTATATAGTAAATGTCATAGACTTGAAATTGTCTTAAACACGACATATGGCTTTAACTAGATGTTGAAATATTTGTTTCCTTTTCTCCTTCCGACCAATTCGTAGTTAATAGGAAAACAGAATTTAAGGCGACAATCAATTGACCCTGTCCCACCTGACAATGTTTATTCATCTATTTATACTTTTTCTTGTAACCATGTGGTACAGAGAATCTCCATAAGAGATGACTCATCCTCTGCCTGCTGGATGGAACGAGGGTACACCCTGTTAGCAGACTAAAGACATAAACACTCGCCTTGTCCCCAAACATAAGGCATCACAAGTCCAGCGCATTTCATCTTAGACCATTTGTTGTGATATGGAGGTCCGGTTGCCTGTGAATGTTATTTATTGGTTTGCGATATCATGCCTGTTTTTCCCTGGTTGTTCCCGCGGGCGTTCAGGGATAATGCTAGGTTTTGTTCACGCCAGTAGTGAAAACGGCGGCCTCGGTGTCCCAGCTGTCAGGGTGAACCGTTCAATTGGATTCCCAGCGTGCTGCTGAATGGCTAAAAAATTAGATTTGGCCATTTTCAATCCATGATTTGCGTATACAATAGTAGGACAAAGGGGTGTGTTATATCATGGTAGCATTCAAGTCCAACTGTAACAATTAAGATACGTGACGGGTGTGGTGAATTAACGTGTGTTGGGCCACCACTTTGATTACTGACATTACCTCAGAACGGGATGGCCCTGCCCATGCCATTTCATTTAAGGAGCACAGATATAGACTTTGTTCAGATTAATAAACTGCTCTATGGCAGTGAGAGAGGTTATAGAATTACAAAAATTAGCGGGATGCCAAAAGTAATCAAGTAAAGCGGTTCACGTTAACTAGCAATTAATTGATCTAATTTGTTTACTGACCACTCCTTGTGGATCATGTCACACGCCGCCCGTGTGAAGAGAAATCACTCGATTAACAAAAGTTTAATCCGTAGATATAGTTATTGGTCCTGCCTGGCTTTCAAGGTCATTATTGAAATGTCTAAGAACCATTGGGGAAATTGGCATGGTGTAAATGAATCAATGTCATGTTTAGAGAAAACGAAATAACAAACTAATGGAGTGACAAGCTAGCCCAAAACAAACACGTTTTATTGGTAGACGGGTGTACTGTGCTGAGATGTGTATGTGCCTGCTGTAGTGTGTGTACGGTGCAATGGTCCAGCGGGAGTTGGGCTTGATCTGGCACTTCCATAATTCATTATGTCCATAGTGAGCAGAAGCGCCACATCCTGCGGCAATTGAGCGCAGCTGCCAGGGCACCTGGTGGTTAGGTGGCGGTGGGGTCGGGGTGTGGTGTGGCGGTTGGGGTGCGAGGGGGTGGGGA